>NC_136622.1:13433024-13553024 GCF_933228915.1 Telmatherina bonti | reverse complement strand
TCAGGATGACCATATCCTAGAACTGTGTCAGGGTGTGCTGGCTCCCACATTGACCGAAAGATGGGAAAGCTAATGCAGTCATACTTACCACTCAATTGGTGTTTCTTTTCTTCTATGTTGGCATTAGTGGCAACAGTAGCCAGCTGTTTGATAGGTGAGCTCGTTTGGTGCTATTGGATAAATGAAGTTTTGTGTTTCTTCTTTATTCTACAGTTACTGTGCTTCGATTACCACCATGAGGACTACAAATATAAAAAAGAAATAAAATTGCACACCATGGCATAACTCCAAGCTGCAGGAGCTATTTTTGGGTCCAACTATGGGAACATAATGAAGTCCGTAATCAGTCATACATGGACAGCTCACTTGCTGTAAATTCTGGTGCTGCATAGAAATGCAGGACTTTCACGCTCAGGAAAGAAAATGTAACATCATTCTCATGAAAAGTATAAGCAGAGCAAATGTCGACTATACAAAAACCAACAGTACATTTTGCATGACTCGAAGTTTTTCCAGACATACTGCATATGTTCGTTTTCTTTATGATGTTTCTTTTAGAGACAGAACACGGTTGGGGGTGGGAGGTGGGTTCTATGTGTTCTTTGTGTGTGTGTGTGTGTAAGACTGAGATGGAGAAAATACATGTGTTTCCTAATTTTTTCTGATAAACTTGAGTGTGTGATGGATTGTGTCAACTTTAAAGAATGGCCTTTGGCATGAAAATCTCTGTTTTACTTGATTTGTGGAAAAAAATTCTATAATTAACATTTGATTCATGATTAAGTAAGAGGTAGCATTAAATGTCTCTGTACTATACAAGTTCAGTATATTCCTGCAGTCAGCCTCTTGCCTGTAAGTTCAAGTAACCCATGTGAGATGTTTGTGAAGTTTCTGTGGTTATTGCATAAGAGGATTTTATTTCTTGACCACATGCAAGTTTTCAATGTTCTACAGCAAGATTGACTATGGATACAGACTCAGGAATTGGGCCCCCATCAGTCACCTCCTGTACATGGCTGACATCAAAATGTATGCTAAGAATGAGCAAGGTATTGACTCACTGATCCACAACACAAGAATCCACAGCAGGGACATCGGAATGTCATTCGGACTGGTGGTAACGAGGGGGAAGGTAGTCCATATGGAGGGCATTGGACTCCCAGAGGGCAGAATAACAGATGTGGAGGAGAGCTACAAGTACTTTGGCATACCGCAAGTGAATTGCAACCATGAAGAGGCCACAAGATAAGCTACCACAACCAAAAACCTACAACGGGTAAGCCAAGTACTGAGAATTCAGCTCAATTCAAGATCTGGGCAGCTAACAGCTATGCCCTGCAGGTGATTAGATACTCTGCTGGTATAACAAGCTTGCCAAAGAAGGAAGTTCAGGTCACAGATGTTAAAACATGGAAGCTGTTAACAATGCACGGAGGATTTCACTCCAAGTCCAGTGTCCAACAATTATATACCAAGTGCTGAGAGGCCAGTCAAGGACTATGAGGACCGCTATCCAAGATGAAACATCTGAGCTCCATGAATACATCAGGAAGACGACCCAAGGGATGTCGCACTTAGTAAATGTCTCAGGTACTGGAAACTGGAGGAGAACAAATTGAACTTTAATGGTAGGAAAAGCCCCTGCATGTACCACTGACAGATAGCTAAATGGGGAAATATGAAGAAGTACTACCAATTGCTAGAGAGGGCTGCACTGAAGGGCTGGACTGAAGGACAACACCGACACTCATGGCAGCACAAGAACAAGCCTTGAGTACCAGAGCAATCATGAGCCAAATCTACCATACCACGCAGGACCCCATGTATGCTATGAGGTCCCTAAAACAATCCAGCACCTCACAGAAAGTGCATGTTACTGGCAAGTAAAGAATATATGGAACACCATAACTAAGCAGCCTCCATAATATACAGAAGCATCTGTGCAGAATTTGGACCGGAGACTCCTAAGTCTCGATGGGAAACACCTCCCAAGGTGATGGAGAATAAGAGGGCTAAGATCCTGTGGGATTTTCAGATTCAAACCGACAAAATGGTTGTGGCCAACCAACCGGACATAGTGATCGTGGATAAGCAGCAGAGGGAAGCCATAGTGGTTTATAGCAATACCCAATGATAACAAAATCCGAAACAAGGAACATGAGAAACTGTAGAAATACCAAGGGCTCAAGGGAGAACTGGAGAAAGCCTGGAAGATGAAAACAACAGTAGCACCCGTAGTTGTAGAAGAAATGGGGGCTGTGTCCCCAATGCTGGACAAATGGCTCCAACAGATACCTGGAGAAACATCAGACATCTCCATCCAGACGAGCACTGTCCTCGGAACAACTAAGATACTGTGTAGGACCCGCAACCTCCCAGGACTGTGGCAGAGGACCCAAGCTTGAGATGAATAGCCACTCACTCTACCCTGAGGAGACGAGTCTTGAGGTTTTGTAGCATTACAGTTTGATCAGGTCTACTATTCTATTATTAAACAGGAGATGTAGACATTAGTTTTCAGGAAATCATAACTAACCAACCTAGTTAACTACCCAGCAATAAACACCTATATGTATATATTTTGTCTTAACTCTTTATGAAGCAGGTGACTATTTTTTGATCACTTTGTTTTCTTTCATATTCAGCATTAAACTATTTTTTTTGTTAATGTAACAACAGAATGGAGGTCTTGGTACATACCAGAAGGACAATTATAGGTTAAAATTTCTAATTTCAAGGTATTTCAATGAGTGCCCTATAAAGGGTTTATGCGGGTTATTTCAGCTTCTCTCTGCATTTTATTTGTTTAGTGCCTTACTTTTTAGAAGTAAAAGGCATAACATTTTGTTAGGAGTGACCACATGGAATGTGTTTAAAGCATTAAACTCCACACTGGTGCTTATGGCTCACTTGTATTGCATTATGGATCCCAAATTAGGCAATCTGTCTAACCTTAACTCGCATCACAAACAAAGATACTTTGATATTTTTGCAAAGTTTACAGATGATTGCTTTTATTGAACTGTTTGCCTTCAACTTAATGGTCCAATAATTTATTTTCAAAATGTTAGCCACATTTAATGAGTTGTAGAGAGATTAACTGTAAACACAAACACTTAAAAGAATCCCTTCATGCCTGTTTATTTGTTACCTGATTTAATAGAGGAAGGTAATCATTTTGAAATGCTAAACACAAGTCAACTGCAAAGAGAAATTACCTTTTGGCTTCTGTTCAGCAATAGCGGAGGTATTCTTTGCCACATATGGTCTGTTCGCTTACTAACAGCCTTATATCTCTTGGTGAAACCATAACAGTGTTTCTGCTTGATTCTGAAAGCCATGAACAGCAGCAACGCTTTGCTTTGCTTTCTTTCCAAGCTTATTGTTTAATTTTACTGTGCCTGATGTTCCTCTCAACCATATCTCTGAATAACTTATAACTAATAACCAGCTCTACATTTTATTTTAGCTTTAACATACTCCTCCAGATTTTATGAAATTATCTCTAAGCCAAATTATGTAAACACATGAACGTCAGAGTTTCAGCTGATATTAAACCTGCTGATCTAGATATTGGCAGCTAAGGTAGCCCAGCGAGAATATTAGGATAGGGTGCGTATTTTATTTGGACAAGAGTCATGTCTCAAAGTGCAGAGACATGGTGCTGTTTACAGCAATGTGTTAAAAGAGCAGCATGGCCAGTTTGAGAGAGAGAGAGAGAGAGAGAGAGAGAGAGAGAGAGAGAGAGAGGGACATCACGTTAGCTGGTTGATGCACAGCGCAGTCTGAGCGGGGGTGTCGGAGCAGAGCTAGCCGTAACAGATTGCCTGTTTAGTGGTTGACGTTGTGGTATAAGTTTTAGAAATAAACACCAAATGCCTCTTTTAGTTACAGCAGAATCCCATGTCTGCTTAGCGACAGTCAAGTGAGGGGAGTTTACCCCAAAGTAGTTGCAGCCTCAGGCCAGGAGTAATCACTTTGTCCTTGCTTCCTGAGCTCGATTCAGAGGTGAATGCAGGAAAGTTTAGCAGCTGTTTCTGTCAGAGTTTTCACCAATGGTGGAAGTAACGGTAACAGACAAGAGCCGTCAGAGAAATGTTGCACCTCAGGAGGAAAAACACCAGACAAAAAAGACAATAAAACATAACTGGTTTTGCTGTAGCTGAACACTTCTGTGAGCGTTCTGTTTAGTTCAGCTGACATAGCATCCGCCCCATAAATTCAGCCAGCCCAGATTTGAGCCTAGCCTCTCCTTGACCCACTTTCTTGTCTACCTCTTGCACAATGAAGCACAGTAATACCCACATCATGTTAAAAATATTACAACCAAAATTTAAACAGTTTTTTATGTATACACATTATTCTAAATTAGGAGGTTATGCTGTCCAAAGGTATGTAGAAAATGGCCCATTCAGACTTATGATGAATGGAGTGGACATATCTTCCATTTCACATAGCAGTAAACCCTGTGCGTGAACATTTGGCTTACTGAGACACTTTTATTTATGAAAAAAAAAGAAGAATTATTTTTGACAAATGCCTTGAAAATCTTAAAGCACTAATATTTTCTTTCTTATTGTTGGTGTTTAGCACTCCCATTGCACTTCAGAACCATCCAGGGAAATGTAATTGTCACTTTCAAGTCTAATGACAATTGTAACCGTTATGCTTGTTTATAGTCAGAAGCCAGAAGAAATTTATAGTCGGAAGCATGAATATGCAAATAACCCATTTTTGACCAAACTCTATCAAATGAACTCTCTCAACTTTAGTCAGTGTTTTCTTAAAGAAAAAGGTTTTCACAAATCTTAGCTCCATCCTCTCACTATGAAAGTTCCTTCCATGTCCTTTTGTGTGTATGTAACAATGGCTTATTTTTAACTAGTTGGAGTCTTTAGAAGTGTAGAGTGGAGACGAGGGAGGAAGTGGTCACAGGATGACAGAGGAAGATAATCGCATCCTCCTAAGCCTTTATCCTTCCTCTGCCTTCCCTTATACAGACATAGCCTGTGTTGCTTTTCTGCAGTCCCCCCAGTGAAATACAAATAAATAGCAATAATGTGTGAGGAGATGCATAAAGGCATAGACCAAAATACACACGTACTCACACACATGTCCCTGGAGAACTGCATCGTGAGGGAGCTCTGACAGTCTGACCTTTACAAAAGTCAACATGAGCAACTGAAGAACTTGGAGAAACCACATAGTAACTCACTCTTATCCTAAAAACTAGAAAGAAAGTTGCAAATCAACGAGTATAAACTGCTTGTTTGCATCTTTGGGTCATTCGTACACATTAGTTGTGAGCCGAAAATGAGCTGGTAATCAGTGAAATATGTTTGGTCCCTCTGGTTTGCTATGAAGTTTTGAGTATTTTTTTCTATTTATTAAAACACAACCATCTGCAGTGCAGCAGTCTGTAATTATTCCTTTGAGTATTTTTTGGCCTTATCACAACAGGAATATTGTTTATCTAAACAATCATCTTAGGATTTTTGTTGTTGACCACATAAAGAATTTAGAAGGTATGCTTTTATTCGGACAAAAACAACAACAACAACATAACAGTATTTTCCGTGCACTGATGATCGGTTCAGATTTACCTCCTCTTGCTCAATAGCAGCTGGGATAATCTCCAACCCGGGTTATCCAACTTCATGTCACAGCAACATCTGCAGTCCATTTTACAAGATGTCAGGGACACTGAAGCTAAGTCTGGAATAGTTAAACAATATTTGGATTTTCCCATCATCCAAACTGATGACCCATGAGAATAAAAGCTACAGTCATGTAAAAACATTATTGCATCCCATTTGGACAGACAAACATGGGATCTGAAAGATGAAGCTGATTTACTGGAAGCATAGCAAAAAGAAAATTGGATTTTTTTTGTTCATTAATTCCTCAACAGACATGCTAATGTCATTTTATTGTAAAGAAAGAGTATTACTTCCTATGAATGTGTGCCTGTATGTTAAGCATAGTCTCACTGATTGCGACTGCTTTCACAATGAGATGAACTTGAGCGACTTCCTTTTGAATGTGCTGGTTGAAAGCTTTACCATTCATTGATGCATCTATAGATTTGTTGTATATTTTATTTATTTCATTACATCTTTTTTTTCTACATCTTTGCCAGAGTCACAGGCATCTAAAATCCTCTTAAGTCTAGATTCAATTTATGAAAAATGAAAAAGCCTGAATCTATTCATTTTATTTATCTGATACAGGGGTGCCTAAGTTCAGTCTTTGAGATATGCATCAAATTTTAGATGCATACCTTTCTAACACACCTGAATCAAATAAATAGCTTGTTACCACTTTTTGCATAGCTGAATGGCATGCATTGAGGAATTCAACCATTTGAGGCAGTTGGGGAAGGGATGCATCTACAAGTTTAAAGATAGACATGGACGAGACATGGACTTGGACTGATCTTTATGGACACTTGTAGCTCAGGATGTTAGGGTTGTTGTCTTACAATATGAAAATACATCTGATTCTCAACTTCCCAGTTTACATATTTAAGTATCTTTAGGCAAAATACTAACCCCACACTGCTTTACATCGTGTTCCTGCATCTGCCAAATGAATATAATGTAATCAGACTGTATAACTGTTTTAAAAAAATCCAGAAACTTGCATCTAAGCTTATTTCTCATTATTTCTATTATTTCTTATTTTCACACCTGAAATCATTCATGTAGGAATGTGTATGCATTAAGACATCCACTTTTTAAAACAAGTTATAGTTGTAAACATCTAACCTTTATTTTATTTCTTTAGAGTATAAAAGGATGTTTGGAACATTAGCTAATGAGAATTTCGACCTCACAACAGACTATAAAAAAGTGATTCCTAAATTTGATTTGCTGGAAGTTTCTTGTAATTTTTCAAATTGAATAGTAGCTTGTGATTTTGTGGAAAACATTGAGATATATCACCCATTTCTATTGGTTATTAACTCATTCATGCTGCTTAATTAATATTTTTTCCAAGCCAAATAGACAAGGTGGGTGCATTTGTGTAGCACCTTTCACAAACAAGACACTTAAAAGTGCCTTTCATAAAACATAAAAAGCAGTACAGATTGCATAAAAGACAACACTAAATAGCCAAAATAGACTCATGAATTAAATTAAAATAATTAAAAACAAGATCAGGTCAAAGTTAGTTTGCAGATTTCATGCAGAGACGGATAAGAAAAGAAATGTTTTTAACCTGGATTTAATAGTATCTATGTTTGGTGAGAGTTTAATCTCCACTGGCAGTTTGTTCCACTTATTTGCAGCATAGCAGCTAAATGCTGCTTCTCCATGTCTAGTCTAGACTCTGGTCTAGACTCAGGTCTGGACTCTGGTCTGGACTAGTTGACCTAAGTGTTTGGCTCTAAGAGCTCTGCTTGGTTTATATTCTCTAAACATATCATAGATGGATTCTGGGTCTAAACAATTCTGGGGTTTGTACACAATCAGAAGGGTTGTGACTGACTGGAAGCCAGTGTAAATCTTTTGTTTAGTGTTAAGATTTAAAATATGAGCTGATATAACTTGTTTTTGCAAGTAGGTAACCTTGCAGTTACATGAATGTTACTATATTAATACTAGTTAGATGTACAAACTAAATGTCGACATTTTTTTTCATACAGTTACTTACCAAAGATAAATAACACGTACAATAGAGTTTAGAATAGAGACCAGAATGCAATAAGCCGTGTTATGCTGTTTTCCTTTCCATAAAGGTCTTTTCAAATGTTTTCCTGATTAAATCACCTCTGCTTCTTTCCCCCACACATAGCTGTATTTTATAAATGTGAAAATTGCCTCATTTTTAGGATGCCCAAGAAGAATTCTGGGAAATGTACAAGATCTCAAAAGATTTAGAGTTTAGTTTGAGGAAAAGTGGACTTGTTTCACTTCATTTGCAAATTATTTTATTTAATTACAAATGAAGGTTTTAACAAGTCATTTGTGCAAATGAGCCAACAAAGTCTTGTTTAATATTTAAAAGAAGCATGTTTAAAAGAAGCTGGTAAAATATGACTGATCATAACATTTATGAAACAGTTTATTAAATTTGAAGTGCTGGTTTGTCAAACAGTGCAGTTTCCCAGTTAGACGTGGTTCAGAAGTTCAGATGGAGGCTGAGATGGAATTAACTGTGACCTGGCCAATTTTTAATTCAAGAGACTTCCACATGCAGCTCGAGGGGAGGAAGCTGTATTTGTGTTCCAGAGAGTCGACTGAGTTCTCGGTCATATGAATTTCTTGTTTGTTCCTGTAAAGGTTATTTAGTGGTTACTTGTCGAGTCCATTGCCTTTAATACTAGTCCAGACATTGTTTATAGGGAGTGTTGCTCATTGCTCAAGAAAAGTTGCCAGTCAAGCCAGTATGCCATGCTTTCCAGGGCTGTTTGGTGCTCCTTGACAAATAAAGGTTTTAAATAAAATATCAATATACCAGGCTTTTGGTAGGGTTGATCATATTAATCTTACAGTCCTTTGCTCTTTCAGTTTTCCAATCATTGATTTCCAGAGAAGACAGGGTTAATTCCAGCAGAAATAAATAAACAAACAAACAGATAGATAGATAGATAGATAGATAGATAGATAGATAGATAGATAGATAGAAAAACAAAAAGATAAATTAATTAATCAAAATAATATTAATAAGAATAATATTTTCTGGCAAAACATAATAATTTTCCTGGTTAGCTTTTGGCACAAAACACCAGTTTTTAAATGTTTTAGAAACAGATTTCATTGTCTTATATGCACCGGAGGGACTTTCTGGGTTTATACAACTGTACGGTTTTACTACGCTAACTACTGTTAGCGCAATAACTCCCACCGCACAGGGTGTGTTTAACTGATGAAACAGTGTCTTACTCCAACAACCGGTCACTGTATTGCAGACATTTATTGAATGTGCAACACACAAGCTAGCTACATTAGCCTCTACACAACCGTGTCGTTGCCAGGTAAACAACTGGAAAACAAAATGAACAAACAGAATATTAAAGCATGTACACATGAATACCAACACATTTACGTTATACATGAAATAAAAAGGTTTTTAAGTACAGCGTCTCTTACCAGCTCAGCCTCACCAGCAAACAACGATAACTGCGCAGAAAGACAGATTCAAACCGTAACAGGCGCAGACGGGCTAACGTCACGCCCTAGTTTTCACAATTAAAGCCCCCACATACACAACACAGAGAAAATAATATAACAACTTAGGATAACCACAGTGTTGGCTGGCTGATATTATATGTGTATATGTGTTATTGTTATGATGTGGTGGTTTCTGTTATGATGTGGTGGTTTCATTCAGTGCCTTAGTTTCTAGTTTCCTGTTTATTTTGTAGTTTTTCCTGTTTAGTTCTCTTGGTTCTTGCTTAGCTTCATTGATTTTCTGTTTATTGGTTTCACCTGGGTTCATTTGTTTCACCTGTGTCTCGTTTTGTTCCCCTCTGTTTCAGTTGTGTTTGTTGGATCATTTTGTTGCCCTTTGTTGCCTTACATGGTTTAGTTAGTCCCTTGTGTGCGTTGGATCAGAATAAACCTTCTGGAACCTACCTCCCCGCTTTCTCATCTCTGCGTTTGGGTCCACATCTCTCCCCTCCATCATAACAGTTATTGCTGATATTAAGCAATAACACATATACAAATACCCTAAAATGCCCCAAAAGGAGTTTTTACTCCACACAAAAACTGTATGGTAACAGTTGCCAAACACTTATGACTTTCGACGGTTCTTCAGTTGTTTCACTATTAGTATGTCAGTCATAGATTGAAAACATTGCAGCCAAGGGTTCAAATGCACAACATCATAAAATTCATGCAGCTCCTTGTTAGTATGTGACTTTATTAGAGTGGTGTTGGGTTGGATAAGGACGGTTCTGTCTGCAGCAGTTTGAGACCATAATGTTTCCTCTTGTGTGTGTTTGTAATGTTTTTAACTTCTTGGCACAGTTTTGTATGTTTGCCTAGAGGGGAAAGCTACAGCAAAGAACTAATCAATGAATAAAAAGTATGTGCAGGGTTCCTGGGAAAGTTAAAGCTGCCATTTACATAAAACATGAGCTTTCTATCACCCTAAAAGGGCAGACTTCATTGGCACTTCTAATAAGGCATGAGCATGGTGATATGTAAACACTGGAAGGAAATAAAAGGGTAAAACACTGGCCAAAGAAGCACTGTAATATTATTGTTTTAAATAGATACCTCCTTGCCCGGAAAGCTATTTCTAAATTATTGATATTGTTCTTGGTTGTCTGTTGCCATGTCTGTGTCAGAACACATTCTGCTGTACCTCAGAGTCTCTCACTCTTCCAGTGTAGTAAAACTTCTGTTCTACCTAGATGCAAGAATAAAAAAAAGAATACATAAATAAAAAGAGGGAAATCATTTGATGGTCCATCTGAGATGCCATCCGAGATGGACCATCAGCCTTTGACAGATTATAACAAAAACATATTTTTTTTTACTTGGAAAAACATAAGACTAAGCTTTCCAGCAATTACCGTTGATGACTTGTCCTCAGATATTAAGTCCTTGTATGATGTATTAGCTAAAATGTGTGTTTAATTTCCTCAGTTGAGGTTTGGAATGTCTTCTAAAAATAAAGTAAAAGATCCCATAGCTTAAAGCCAATTCCTGAAATTCCTTGGTTTCTGTGTGTCCTGCCACTTAATCCATTCACACCAGTCAGGATTATACTGGAATAAACACTAATTCCTATCCCGTCTTTTAATTAAATAGACAGACATTTAATCTGTCAACACAGATTCTGAAGTTGCCCTTGTCATCTGGCTGTTTGGATCACTATTGAGCACATATGCTTCATTAAAAACATACCAAGCTTTAAATACGTAGGCATTTGAATGATAAAAAAATTAATTCTGATATTTTGTTACTCTGTTTATGTGTCAAACCCACCCATGTGGTCATCCTGCATGTGGCATTTTCTTACATCTGTAACTATAAAGCATCTAATTTTAAAAAGACCATTGCCATAGAATTTAAACATCACTCTAAAGACAGAAATTGAAACGAGAAAATATTTAGCTTTGAAGTTAATATCTACATCAATGTCCACTATAACAAATAAATCTGTGTATTATTTGACAGTGTTACATTTTAACATTAGTATGGCTTAAGAGCTATCTATTTTTAAAGGTGGATTTGCATCTTTGGGTTAAAATCAAGAAAAAGTACTGAAAAGCAGTCAAAACAACTTTATTTAAGTGCATATGCTATATTAGGTTAAATGTATCCAATTAAAATGTACAAATATAAACATCAGTTTGTCTTTATAAAGAGAATCTGATGTATCCTCAAAAGCTCAACTTACTGCATTTTAATTAGGCAGGGATTTTTATTCCTCATTTTATTCATTTATTGTTTTCTTTTAGGATCTAGATCCATTCTGACGACCAGATCTTCTAAGACCATTATTTGCAAGGAGTAATTTGCATGTGCAATGTAAAATTTTGCTCTTTGGGCTTAACCACGGTTTGCCTGTGATTTACTAAGACTGATTGCATAAATGGGCGGCAGGGGCAAACATGTTTGAGTATCCTTAATTAAATGAGGGTTTTGCGCGTGACGTGGTTTGCAGCATGTGGAGTTTGGAGAGAAAGCATGACCCACAGCAGACAAAACTGACTGCCACACAAATAAACACTATATGGGTGGGAATTTATGAAAGGTTAATGCTGTCGGTAAAACGATGCAAACAGGATGAAATAAAAAAGACAGTATAAAGACACTAGAAGGTGAACAAAAGAAAAGTCAGCATACAATAAAATTTTTGCAAAATTTTCTGCAAATGCGACTTGTGGAGTTGTAAAGTGTATGTCCTGTAACGTTTATTTTTACTAAGGATTTCATAAATTGACCCACCTGCCATCCAAACATCTAGGAAGCATTTGCCTCTTATGCTCTTAAGAAATCCAGGTCCTGAAAACAAGTTGTTTGGTCTCAGTTGATGACCGGGGTGTGCTTGGAAACCTAATAACTGTGACCATCCAGTGACACCTGGCATTTAGGACTTAAAAAGCACATCTGAAAAATGGGATTGGGGACCTCAGCTGTGACACTCAATGTCTGTCATTTGCTGGTATATTTGACAGGGGCAAAGCATATTAAAACAAAAGACAACTTCTAAATGTGTCAGATGTAGCCAAAAGGCTCATTTCCATCTGTTGTCCCCAGCAAGATCTTACAGAGGATTCCTGGAATAATGGAATAATTTTGATTATTGTTTCCTTGTTCATCCTAAAATATTCATTATAGTGTGTTCTAGATATTCATTCATTCATTCACTACATCTCCTTGCTTTATTTTTGACTTCTCCTTCTTGTGACAATACCTGCAACCACAACCAATTGCTTGCACGACCATTTGAAATGTGTTAAATACAGGCACAGTTTCTATGAACAAAACTGCCCTCAGGTTTGATAGATCACACTGCAGGTGCTAAATTAATCTATTTACATTTTCTCATCCCACCACATGCAAAATAGCATGTGAATGCCTTATATTCCATTGTCATTGCGGCAGACATGATAACTGGATACAGAAGTGCTATTTTGCATATTTGAAAGATTCAGCCCTCCGTGCATGCTATTAGTAAATCAATTTGTACTTTTTTTTTGGATGGGCAACAAGTTTGCACACATTTCGGTATACACAGACCTTTAGCAGATCCGGCCCGGAGAGTCATGACCCAGGTGAGAAAGACAAGTGACAATAAGACCTGAACAAAGCATGTGACAAATCCCACAGCTTCTTGTTACCACGAAACAAAAACAAACCAAATGACTTGGCTAACATCTAGACATAGATTGTACACAGTGTTTATTGGTGACAATGGAGCACAGTAATGACTGCCAAAGTATTATAATATGTCACCATGCTGGCCCTTTGGTTTACAATGTCTTGATCAATAACAATGCATTGTCAGAGGCACATGTGTACATAACAGATAGAAAGGCATTTGTTGTTTGGTTCTTGATGGTTGGAAATGTGATTCAAAATGTTATGTCTATTATTGCGTGTGTCTCAGCTTTCACTAAGAGAAGGTCCCACTAAGGTCCAGAGGAAAAGATCTCACATATATATATATATATATATATATATATATATATATATATATATATATATATATATATATATATATATATATATATATATGTATATATATATATATATATATATATATATATATATGTTGTATGTATGTATATATACACTACTGACAAAAAGTTAGGGATATTTGGCTTTCAGGTGAAATTTATGGAAAATGCAATATGTTCATGCTACAGTGATATATCATGAAAGTAAGACATTTAAGTAGAAGGATGCACTACTGATTTCCTCATCTCAAAAAATTCATTCAACACAAAAGGTAACAACAATGGTAGTTACACCACAACAAAAAATTTGAACGTCTCAATATCTCATCATGTGCCCTTGAGCATCAATTACAGCTTGACAACGACGTCTCATGCTGTTCACAAGGCAACTTATTGCCTGCTGAGGCATGGCATCCCACTCTTCTTGAAGGGCAGCCCTCAGGTCATTGAGGTTCTGGGGTGCAGGGTTTCGAGCCTCTACACGACGGCTCAGCTGATCCCACAGGTTTTCAATGGGATTCAGGTCTGGAGAGAGTGCAGGCCATTCCATTTGAGGTACACCAGTCTCCAACAGCCGTTCCCTGATGATGTGGCCTCGATGAGCAGGAGCATTGTCGTCCATGAAGATGAAATTAGGCCTGTGCTGTTCATGTAGGGGCACAATCACTGGATTAATGATGTTATTCAGGTAGTATGGGCTTGTCACTGTACCATTCACAAAGTGTAGGGCAGTTCTGTACCAAGTGGACACCCCTGCCCACACTGTAACACCGCCACCACCAAAAGCTCGCCTGGTGACAACAGTGGCTGATGCATAGCGCTCTCCCTGACGTCTCCAACATGGTTGCCGGCCATCATTTCTGCTCAGTGTGAATCGACTTTCATCAGAGAACAGCACTGAGGCCCACTGGTTCCTCGTCCAGCGTAAATGCTCCCTGGCCCATGCAAGACGATGGTGCCTGTGCCTGGTGGTGTGGTCAGGTACCCGTGCAGGTCGTCTAGCACGCAGACCACGCTGATGGAAATGGTTTGGAATGGTCTGACGTGACACTTGGGTGCCTCTCACCTCTCTTAAACGTGCCTGGAGTTGAGTGGCATTCATCATCCGGTTTCTCAGGGCAGTGTTCACAATGTAGCGGTCATCAGCACGGGATGTGGCCAAAGGACGTCCACTTCTAGGCCTTTCTGTGACTCTTCCAGTCTCTCCATATCTCTCTTGCAACCTGCTGATGACACTCTGTGACACTCCAAGCTCAGTGGCCACTTCTGTCTGAGAACGTCCTGTTTGAAGCATCGCAATGGCAAGGGACTGTTGTTCCATTGTTAGGTGTCGTCTTGGTCTCATGATGTCAAAATGTGAACAGCATGATGAGGACAACTGTTTAAACACCAGCTCTAATTGAACCAGGACATTTATTGGTCAATTCAAGGATCACACACCTGCCGTAATTTTTGCCGTTAAGCTCCTTGTTAGAGAACGGCAACTTGTGCAAAATTTATTGAAACATTTAACAGTTGGACATGTGCATTTAAAAGCTTAGAGAAGATCACATTAAGTTCACCTGTACAGGTTTGAATGCATTTTAGGCTTGTTGTGAAATTTCACCCAAAAGCTGAATATCCCTAACTTTTTGTGAATAGTGTATATTTATGTATGTATGTATATGTATGTACATTATAAATATATATATATATATATATATATATATATATATATATGTATATATATATATATATATATATAAACATACATATATATATATATATATATATATATATATATATATATATATATATATATATATATATATATATACATACATATATATATATATATATATATATATATATATATATATATATATATACATACATATATATATATATATATATATATATATATGTATATATATATATATATATATATATGTATATATATATATATATATATATATGTATATATATATATATATATATATATATAATGTATATAATGTATATGTATATAGATATAATGTATATAATGTATATGTATATAGATATATGTATATAGATATGTATATGTATATAGATAGATATATATAGATATAGATATATATAATGTATATAATGTAATGTTTATAATGTATGTATATATATATATATATATATATATATATATATATATATATATATATATACATATATATATATATATATATATATATACATATATATATATATATATATATATATATATATATATATATATATATATATATATATATATATATATATATATATATATGTGTCTTTGTTGTGTTCAATGATATTGGCTTCGACAAAGATGAGCTTTGAGCAAATTTTATCTCTTGATTCGTGGTGTTTGAAAAATACAAATAAACAACTTTCATATCAAATTAGAAAAGCGTCAGATTTAAGGCTTGCATGTTTTTTTTTAGATGAGGAGTTCTGTAAACTGTGAAGAGCTCCAGATAACGTGGAAACATTACGGTGATATCTACGAATGTCCTGCTCTGTGTATAAACACTGCTTTAACTCTTCATAGAGACAGTAAGTTTGTAAAAGCTGTTTCTGCTTTTGCTGGGCTTCATGTTTTTCCTTATAATCTCAACAATCAGAAGATTTACATGCCATGTCTCAGTGTCCAAGAAGAGCAGGCCAAAAAGAAAGCCTGACTTCAACAGGGTTATTAGATCTGATTTATACAGGACATAAAATATCTCTAATACTTATTTATCCCTTAGCAAAAAGGGTTTTGCCACATTTTTACAGGATAAAATTACTAGAGTACTTACAACTTTGATCTAATTTCTGCATTAATTTAATTCAAATCATGCAAAAATGATTAATAATGTTGAATAATGTTCTTGATAAAATGGCTTTTGTGGTAAAGAGAAGGTGCCTTTGGCCTAATTTCAAAAGTCATTTACATGTTTTAACTCATTAAATGTGTCAAAGAAAAAGTTCAACAGCACATCCAGCACAATTCTGTTTCACTTTGAGATCACTAACTTGTAAAATGCCTTTATACTTATATCCAAATTAAAGAACACAGCCATGGAGTTCCTTTTTTGTGTGTACTGAACACTTCATGTCACATGCACAATTTAGAGACTCTACTGCCGTAACGGGCCTGCTCATTAAATATGAAACCTTTTAAGGGAATTTTCTGCCCTTTTGCCCACAAGAAATAATAAACACACATCTGTTTCTGTGACCCTGAGTGGACAGCAAGAGGAATGACTGCTGGAGCATGAACTTCCTGTCCTAATAGATGAGAAAATACACATATTGTAAATAAACATACCCCAGTCTGCTCAAAAAACCAGGCAGCAAAGCACTTAAGCACACTTAATTTAATCAGCTTATACAGTTTTGTGATGTGCATTATGTGTTGATTACAAATTACAGATTCTATCATTCAGTTATATTCATTCATTCAGTCATAGTTCGATCCGCTTAGTCCGATTAAGGGTCGCAGGGGAACTGGAGCCTATCCCAGCAGCCCTTGGGCGAGAGGTGGAGTACACTCTGGACAGGTTGCCAGTCCATCACAGATCACTCGTTTACATGTGGTTGGTAAATTGACTGTATTGCGTTGTGAGACTGTAATTTTCTTCTTCCCTCTTTAGAAACATGTGGAAAAGCCTCACCATCTCACTGGTAGTTTCCTTGGCGTTGGGCACAGAGGTGAGCTTGACTTTAGTTACAATACTGTGTAAATCTTACCATTAAATATGACATAAAGTATGCTGTTTCTGTGTTTTCCCATTGCTCAGATGTCCCAGTCTCAGGATGCAGAGTCCTTGAACACAACTGAGAATCCAGAAGAACTTCTGCAGGAGAATTTCACAGAGATGTCTACTGCTCTTGGAGATGCAAGACGCCAGATCTTGGCAGCTCAGTTTGAGTGCTACTTGAAGATAATCCACGATCCACCTCGAGCAGAAGAAGGTGATTAATCCTTTAAGGTTCTGGTCTACCATTTGGTAGTGGTAAATTTGCAGTGACTTTGATGTATTTCTTTAAAATATTGTTGAAATAAACCTTCCAGAGCATCTTTACCAACTGGTTTGGGTATGTAAAACCCAAACTAAGTGTTTGTTATAACACTGTTGTTATATTGCTATTAACTTGTTAACGTCGCAACCATTTGCTAAAAAAGATTTATTCTTTTTATTCTTGTCCAAACAAATGGGAAAAACACAGAGAAACATTTTTCTCTAGCCTTTTGTTTCGTGTGAATGTTAAAGAGTTAAAATAAACGCATGAACAGTTATTAATAGTTCATTCTTCTTTCATGGCAATAATACATTTTATTTCCTGTGCAAGGCAGAGTCACTGAAGCTGTTAGATCTGCACATCTAATCACTTACATTGCAAAAAAACAAAAAGATATGCATTTATTTACATTGTTCTATGTAGTTCTATGCAGTTACGATATCTATGCTACCAATTCTTTGAGCTTTTACTGAGAAAAAACATAAGTATGGCAAGTTCAACCAACAATAATCTTGCAATCAAGTTTTTTTGACTTGTGCTGATAACACAAACTGGTACCATTACCCATTTAAATTTCAAGTTGTAACACAAAAGAATACAAAAAATACAAAAGGAATAAATACTTTTGGAAGGCACTGCCAACATTATATGGACTAGATAAAAGTACATGTGTCTTTGTTGTGTTCAATGATATTGGCTTCGACAAAGATGAGCTTTGAGCAAATTTTATCTCTTGATTCGTGGTGTTTGAAAAATACAAATTTAGTGATAAAATCTTTAGAGAATTGTTGTTTGCGGGAAAATTGATCAAATTTTATTCTCCAAAACTCTGGATGGAAGAGATAAATTATGATCTGTTTATATTGTTGAACTTTTCCACTGGGTCACTAATCTCCCACATGGATCTCCCACATGGATCTCCCACATGGACATGTCAGGCAGGGTAAACTCAGTAACTCACATATAAGATTGAAAAGACTTTTTAGTGGGTCGTCTTATTGCTGAACACTTTTTGACTTAAGTTTTTACAACAGATTTGATGGATCAAACAGACAAAAATGACGACAGTAAGCTTTACAAAGCAGCTTTTTACTGTTTTTTAAACTCGTGTATGTCCGCTGAACCCATCTAGTTTTGGTTGTAGACTGACTGGTTGTTGCTATGTGTGGATATTGGTGGGAAAATGCCTTTTACCACTGCAGTTGTCAAACATCTGCATCTTTCTCCAGCCTCAGAGGCCAGCAGAAATTTTGTTGTTGTGTGGATTAATTTTTTTGCAGCACTAACTTTAACAGAAAAGACGGACAGCTTGCTATGCACAGATCAAAACACAATATTCAGATATTTGAAAAAAGTTAGCTCATGTGATGTTTTGGGGTTCTGAGGAGAATTAACACCAGTCCCTGCTCACTGATGGGTTAAGATCCAATTATGCTGAATGCAGGAGATGAATACGGAAACAGACATTTTCATCCGTCTCCTGTATCAGTTAGGCGTGTAATTTTGTCCATTTTTAATGGGATCAGCTATCTGTCATTTGACAGGGAAACGAGCAATACCACTAGAAATTGCAGGGGCAGTGTTGAGCTGTATAACTGACACACCCTAACAAAAGAAACAAATGAAAGGAGAAGAAGAGAAACATGGAAAAAATGATCCAGAAACTGCCAAACAAACAGCACACACAGAAGAAGTTGAGGAAAACAACAACATAAACAGCAGTGGAGATGGCAGGGACAGATGAAGAGAGGCTGTGTGAGTGTGTCTGCTACTAAACCACTGACCAGCGCCAAAATGAGGCAGTGAACTCTGACCTCAGCACAGCCCACTAGTGGATGAACTAACATTACAACCACTGACAACGTGGCGACATATGACAATGTTTGAAACAGACATCCAAATTTATGTACATGATTGCGCTTTGACAACAAATAATTGCTTCCATAACTGAGTTGGGGCGCTTACCCTCTGGAAGAAATACCAAGTTCTCCAATTTAATTTTAATATGTGAGAATTTAACTAGACGCTACCCCTCTTAAATCTCAAAGAATGCTGTTTAAAAGACACACTACAAAACCATCTTGCATCCTGCCTGACCTGTTAGCTTACTACAGCCTGCAAAAGACAATCTTACAATGCTTCTTGTTTTGTCCCTTTCTCTCTTTTCATCTGCTTGCGTTTCTTTGCTGAATCAGCCTTCAAAACAGCTAGTGGGTTTTGTTACGTTAAGTGAAATTCTGCTGCAACGTCACGCGGCATCCTGGATGAAAAAGTTGTATAGTGCTGGTTCTCAGCCTTTGGGATGCTGCTGGGCAGCAACGGCTCCAGAAAAACTCACGATAGATGACACTGTGTCATTAAACAAGTCCAGAACACGGAGCTTTAAGGTCAGAGAGTTACATGATGCGTCTTTAACATATGTGCATCTTAAGGCATTTGCTATTGTTGTTTGCCACATTAGGTGCTGATTCTTCATGTTATTTTACTACCAAGAAGGTTGCAGTCAGTATGCAACATTTCAATTAAAGATAAAATTCCCCTTTGTGGACATTTAGGTGAATAATACAGTTTCATGATATTTAACATGCAGATATTGACACATCTCTGGTTACCCGCTCGCATCAACAGTTTACAGTGTGTGCATAGTGGTTGAGAAAGAGACAGAGAATGAGGGGAAATGACTCTGAAAGAAAGGAAACTTGCCCTTTGTTTCTTTCTGAGTGCCTGGTACTTCCATTCATTGCCTTTGAAATGTTATTTTGTGCTGTGTTTTCCAACATGCCTCTGTGTGACCTGGTATTGCCAGGTTTCCGCCCATTGTTGACAGGCTTTGTATGGGCAAGATATGGTGAGACAGTTTATTTAAATATAACACACCATTGTTTAATAGATATTTGATACGATTAATTCTGTCAGTTGATTTTGTTAAAAAAAAAAAAGACAAAGAGAGAAAAGAAAAAAAAATCTTTATATTGTCCTTCAACATTATCCAAGGTTGTTTTGTTCATTTTGTTCATACATGTTTTTTCTTTGTGGTGAAAAAGGTTGAAATATATTTTTAACATAGTACTTTAACCTCAGGGGTTTGCTGGTTTATTCTTAGTGTTTTTTGTAGTGTTTGCCTTAATAAAACAACAATGCAGGCAGGGAGGAAATGCTGTGTCCTCTACCCACTTATTTTATTGCAAGGTCATGGCAGGACTTTAACTATCCCAGTTGCTACTTGGCAAGTGGCATGGTACATTAGGTTACCAGTACATTGCAGGGCTGAAATATATCCCTTCCTTATATTAGATTTTAAAAGATGCCCATCATCATGAACATTTATGAGCTGATGACAGGTATTGCATAATATGGGAAACTACTATTTTATAAATAAATGATCTACTTGGAAATTTTAATATGGTTTCCTGACTTTATTTTAAGTAAGGTGAACTTATTTACTATGTAGCTGAAAGAATTCAAATATTTTTGTGTTAGGAAAAATTCAACATTTTCATCGCAGCATCATTGCAGGCTATTTCAAAACCACAATCACTTATATAAGCTAGCAAACTGTTCATTAAGGCTGGTCGAGCAGTGGGTACTCGTTCATGAACACCTTTTGAACTGCCTCAAAATGTACTTTAGGTAATTTGGATAGTTAAGATTTAGAGCATATTTAAGGGCATTTTTTCCAAAGAGAAATTCAAATTATTTAATAGCAACTTCTTGATCTTCATGGTGGTGTAGTGGTTGGTAGTGTTGCCTTACAGCACAAAGGTTCCTGGTTTGATCCTTGGCCCTTCTGTGTAAATGATTGTTTGTCTCTCTGTGTTGGTCATGATGGACTGGCAACCTGTTCAAGGTAGGGCTGGGCAATATGACGATATATATCCTTTGGACAATATAAAATGTTGATCATTTCATATGAAGCTCTACGTTTACTCCACGATAAGGTGTTTTACGGCAGTATTTTAGGTCATGGTACGGCATGCACGCTGCAATACATAAACAAACGTGGGGGAAGACAGTAGCAGACTGCACGTTTCAGAGCAAGGTAATTCACTAAAAGATAACCAGTCAACCCAAACCGATGAGCTTGTTCCTAAAAGAGGGGAAATTTCTGTCGCATGGATGCAGGTTGGATAGACTGACGTGGAACTGACAACACACTAGCTCACAGTCCCGACAACAAACTCAAACACAACTAACTCATTTTATCACCTGTGCAAGAATCAGGACAAAGAATACAGAGAGTCAACAAGCAAAAGTCCCAAAAGCAGCGTCAAGTGGTGGCGAAAGTGCTCATAATAAACTCCAGATGCAAATGTTGCAGCAGGCATTTGTCCGTAAAACGTCATACAGCCATAGTTCCTGCAGATGGAAGGAGATCACTGCTGCCGTTGTCAAGCACGACTGACAAATAACTGATGACTGACACAAGATTACACAAACAAATTTATGTCTATATATATTTCATTATGGGTATATAAAATGAACTATATTATTATGTGAGATTTTGGTCATATCGCCCAGCCCTAGTTCAGGGTGTACGTTTTCCCTCACCTATGGCTTCAGAAATAGGCTCTGCCTTTTGTGACCATGCACTGGAATGAGCTGGTATAGAAAATGGATGGATGGATTACAGACTTCCCAACTGAATGAATAGTTAAGAAACTTGTGAATATCTCAACCAGTTGTAAAGCATTTTAGAAACATGTTGTGTCAGCCTACTGTAAAAATGTTCATCAAAATTGAAATATTAATATGGACAAACTTTAGAATAGTATTCAGATTTATTCACATAATTAATTAGAGGCAACTTGTGAACACACGTTGCATAAACTTTTTCAGAGAAATCATCAACTTAACAACATCCATAGCCTCAGTTTAAAGACACGAGAAGACCCAAATATCCAGTGATCTATTGATTTAAACTTAAAAAGCTGTTTTATGAATGAGAAATTAACAGCTGTGTCAAACTTAGTCAATTAAGTTTCCTCACAACAAGACAGTGATGCCATTTTACTGATTTTTGATCCAGTTTTTCTAATGCTTGTTTATACAGTGACCTTGTGATTGTGGTTTGGTTGTCTTGACCCCTGTTACACGTATTGTATAAACTGTTGTGCTGCTTTGAGAGGTATGTATGGTCTCATTAAATGGAAACTAGGTTTGTTTTGAGAGTTTTAAAAGCCATTTAACATGTTCGGCAAATTTAAGTTGTGAATCAAAAACCACACCTAAAGACTTGAACTTGCTGACCTACTCTAGTTTTTTATCAAACCTTACTCAAACTTAACTTTGGTAAATTTAAGATTCTACTTTGAGTTTCTTTCGTAATTTAGGTTCAAACAGCACCAGAGTCTTTCGCTAAGTTGACTCAAAATAGTTTTGCAGTGAACTTGCTTTTTAAAGTTCATTCAACTTTAACTTTTTACAGTGAAGGGTAGATGTAAACACTGTGTTTAAACAACTTTTCCAGTGTGTTTAGACCAATGTTGAGGTACTTTTCACATACAGCATTTGGTTCCCTCTTTCAGAGATGTGTTCTTGAGCAAGGAGTGCTCAAAATCAAAACTGTTTTTTTTTCATATTATTATGTTCTATAGAGACGCATACACAATCCTAAACACCCTATAGTATCAAAGTCATGTCCCTGCTTTCATCTCTAGGCACTTACTGTAATCGTACATGGGATGGATGGATGTGTTGGGGGGATTCAACTCCAGGGACTGCCATGCAGATGTGCCCCACATACTTTCATGACTTTGACCCTGGTGGTGAGGCCTTAAACACAGACATATGCACACAGATTTATTTCACGTCTTTCCTTTTGGTTTGTCTTATTAAATGAAGCTTTTTTAAGCATGTACTAATTAGATTTTGATTGTAGTTTGTTGCTTTGTCGCCAATTGCAACAAATAATAAATCTGATTGCGTAGTTTATGGTCTTTTATTGCAGAAAAAGTCACCAAAGTGTGTAATCCTGATGGCCAGTGGTTCCACCACCCAGAAAGCAACAGAGTGTGGTCTAACTACACACAATGTCAAGTGCACACTAAAGACAAGCTCAAGGTAAAGCATCAGAGACTGAAACTACTGTGTGAACTTGTTTAACCATGTCTGCACTGCTTTTCAATCTTTTCAACACAATTCTGAGGAGAGTAGTTTTACCTAGGGACCACATGTAATTAGAAAATTACTCCCCTACATCTGTTTTTTTCTATGGCGCATTTGCATGGGAAAACCGAAGTCTGAAAATTAACTGAAATTTACAGACAAATTTACTGACCTGGATATGATGTAGGTGAAATAGTCTTACCGCACATTACAATGAATGAAGATTTACCATTTGTGCCCTAAATTGCTCCTTTAGTTAATGGCAACACTGGTTGATTATAACAGATTTAACTTTTTCACCAAAGTCATAGAAGTGTTGTAAAAACAGAAATATCTGGATTATAAAAAGGAAGCTGAATCAGCTTAAAGAAACAACCTAGGATTGATTTATGACAGATGTGGATATCTAACACTAAGAGGCTGCATGTCCTTGGACAGCTAACATGCAAACTGCATTCTTGGCTTACTGAATGGTGTGTTTCATAACAACCTGAACACCAGAGACTGTAAAACCCAACTAACAAGAGGATCCTTCTTGCTCAGCTTAAGTTAGAGTTTCTTAAATATAATGAAATAAATATTAACATGGCCTGTGACTTTTGTTTGCATGTTGTTATTCTCTTGTTCCGAAGAAGTTTCTCTGGGAATGACTTGCAATAAAATTCCTAATTAGGGTGGTTATTCTCAATGTTCAAAATAATGCTCCAGATTTTATATTTTTGCATTTTTGTGAGTTTTTTTTTTTTTTTTTTTGTTTTTTAAAAATGTGTGGCAGTTGTTTGTTTTTGTTGTATAAGGTGGTTTTAATTAATCAGCTTTGGGCCTTTGGTCAAAAAATGTTTATCTTCAATTCAACTAAATTCATAGTCACTAAGGAAATGCATTATTTCTGTTTCTTTTCTGTTTCTGTTTTTCCTTTACAGATATTTTCTTTGCTTTCTTTTCTGCTTGTATACTGTATAGAAACAATGCAAGCACATTTTGTGCTTTCTATACCAGAACGATATTAAAATAAAAGTTCCCTAAGCTGTCTTGTACCTATTTGCATTGTTTCCCCCTGCAGTTTGCAATCAGTCTGTACTACTTGGCGGTGGTGGGTCATGGTCTTTCCATTGTCTCCTTAATTATAAGTCTGATCATCTTCTCCTACTTAAAGTAAGTGAGAGCTCCCCTGTCTTCACACTTCTAGAGTCTTTATGTGTAAATCCAGGTTTTTAACAACTGTTGCACAATACTAGGAAAAGGACTATAACTAAACAGTATTTTCCTGTGCTGTCTGCATTTCCCCTTCTTTTCCAGCAGTCTGAGCTGCCAAAGAATTTCCCTCCACAAGAACATGTTTCTGTCCTTCATCTTGAACTCTATCATTACCATAATGTGGCTTTCAGTTACCGTGGCCAATAACGAAACCATAAGTGCCAGCAACCCTGTGAGTCATTGATTTATTCTTCATTTTGTTACAAGGTTGAGTTTTGACCCTTTTTCATTCTTTTTTTTTCTTTTGCTTTTAAAACCTGCTTCATTTCACTGTCATCAGGTGAGCTGCAAGATCCTAGCCGTACTGACTCAGTACACATCTACTTCTAACTACTTCTGGATGCTGTGTGAAGGAATCTACCTTCACACACTCATCATAGTGGCCGTCTTTGTTGGGGAACAGCAACTCTTCTGGTACTACATCCTGGGATGGGGTGAGCCAAGAAGTTCAAACATTTTATTGCCACCTACAACAAGTTTATTTAGACTGTTTTAGTGCTAGCTGAACTAATGCAATAGGAAACATCTTATGAGGGTCACTTCAGCTAAAGAGAAAATTCTGATATAGTCACACCAGATCCTCTTTTCCAAATTAGAACTGTGAGGTTCTTCACTATTTCACACATTATAAGAGTTTATTCATTGTTGTTTGCAAATGTGATGTAGTAACATCCCCTTCATCTATTAATATGATATGAAATATCAAATATCCAAATATTTCTTTATGAAATATAAATTTATCAGAACATATGTGTGCATATGAGCCTTATGAAACCTTCTACAGTTCCTACATATTGTACAATGTCTTGGTTTTGACTGACTCGAACAGCATAAATTTTTCAGTATTACCAGCCTGGAGATGTAACCTTGACAGCTGGCTGTGTCTGTGCTTTGACAAGAGCCTTTTCACATCAAGCTCTCCATAAAGGCTTTCTGTGAAGCTATTCAAGCAACTCTGATGTTTTAGAACTGGAATCACTTATGATTCCGTGGCACTCTCATCTTTTTATGTGTATAAGCTTTCCACATTTTCCAGCATATTTAATGTTATATATACATACACGCACACACACGCACACACACACACATATATATATTTATATATATATATATATATATTTATATATATATATATATATATATATATATATATATATATATATATATATATATATATATATATATATATATACGTATATAAATATGTATGTAAATAAATAAATAAAATAACAAATATTTATATATATGTGTGTGTATCTATCTATCTATCTATCTATCTATCTATCTATCTATCTATCTATCTATCTATCTGTCTGTCTGTCTGTCCCTCTGTCTGTCTGTCTGTCTATCTTTTCACATTCATTCAAACCTGCATTTAAATGCACCATATATTTGGAAGCTGGGAACAGTGTGCTTGGAACAGTGAAAGTATTCTCAAAATCCCTCATGTGCATGAAAGATGATATGCACACAACTGATTTTGTCCATGCACATCTGGCGATTCATGCATCTATTTAAACACTGGTATGTGCAGGAGACTCTTTTTTTGCACAAAATGGTCAAGTTTGTTAGGTTGAAGGTAAAAACATCTGCGTAAAGTATTAATGTTTATGAATTTTGACGTGTGTGTGTGTGTGTGTGTGTGTGTGTGTGTGTGTGTGTGTGTAGTAATTTGTGTCCATTTGAATACACATTTGCAAGTGCCTAAAGTTGTGCACAAATTGTTTTACACAGTTTATAAATTACATCATACATGAGTGCAATAACATGTCAATTTGCTATTCATAGTTAAAATTTCCCTCAAATCCATCTCACACACACACACACACACACACACACACACACACACACACATAGACAGTCAGCAAATGTTACTCTTTTGACTGTATTAATGCTGCGAAGTAGTAAGTTGATTACACACAGTTGTGTCAAAGTGATGAAGAGTTTGACACAAGGCTTCAGTGTCACCTTCCCTAGTTTCATGCTTGACATTTGACTTTATGTTTCAGGTGTAGATCTGACATTTTTTTCTGTGTTTTTGTCCCTGTCTGAAGGTTTCCCCATCGTTCCTGCCATCACATATGCTGTTGCACGTGGCCTCTTTTACAATGACATGTAAGATGTAGCATGTTTACTGTTCTATCATTGTCACTGTCAAGATCAGAAGGAAGGATTAAAGTACATTCTACTTTAACACAGCAACAGGTCATCATTTCCCTTTCTACTTCCTTATATTAATGAATAAAATTATATTATGTCTCGTTATCTCACCTGCTGCTAACAGCTATCATTACTGCTCTTTAATTTACATTAAAGCTCTCACATTGCTCTTAATTTAGTAAATCAGGTGACAGGAAAACTAAAGTGTGTTTAATGTGGGCAAATGTTACATTTGGATATTTTGAGTTGATGACTTCTCCATTCAACCCCTTATAACCTTCTTCAAGTGCACAACATCCATGTTGCTACACAATGCCGGTTGCAACACTGTGTGGGGATATGGACAGCATTATACTGACTCACTACATATAACTGAAGCAGGAATAAAATAATGTAGAAAGCTACAATATAATGTTTGCTCAAATTACCATGAAATGATTTAGGTTAAAGCTTTTTTTAGATAGTGAAAAGTTTGTTTTTCTTGTGATTTCATTCTGAGTTGCTCCTGATTCTTTTGGCCCTTGTGTAGTACGGGCAAATCCACGTTAACGCCCCTATTTAATCATTTCCGGCTAAGAAGATATAAACACGATTCTATGTTTTTCTATTATTGCATGTGTAACTAACACTAAAGCTGCACCCAACCAAACTACTGCTCTGTTTTGTACTGTGTGTTCATAGATTCTCTGCTTGTCAAACATGAAAGTTTGTTTGGATACCTTAAAAATGTGTGACATGAAATACAAGGGTTAGCTGAGTTGGTACAGAATGACCAATGCAATTAAACTTGAAAAATCGTTTTCTATGTTTCCTTCAGGTGCTGGATCAGCTCAAACACAAACCTTCTCTACATTACTCAAGGACCCATCCAAGCCGCACTACTTGTGAGTTGAAAGTGGGTTTTATAAATAAAATTAGTTATGCAACTATCTTTACCTGATAACTGTTAACAGATTTGGAAATGTAGTGTTTCAACAATGAGCTTCTTGCTTCGTATCCAGCTGTGTGTTGTTATACAAATAACAAACAGTATATATGATAGATGTCATTCTTGCAGTTATATCGTTCTAAAACATACAAGGATTTATTAGTTATATTACAAAGAACTATTCATGTTATTTCTAAAATCCCAAAAGTCCATAAAGACTTTGGGAAAAAAAAAAAAAATTAAATATTCTGCATCCGTTGCTTGAAATAAACTGCTAAATCACCTGAATCTTAAGGAGCTATTTTTTATAAACAATTTTCAGCCTTTAATATATTAACATACAATGTTGCCTTTATTTATAATATTATTTCTCAGTGTGAGTCTATTTTATTGCTCTCTTTCAATCTAGTTTTAACCGCTCGTCCTTCTGTCCATCCATCCATCCATCTTCCATCTGTCCAGGTGAACCTTTTCTTTCTCCTGAATATTGTCCGAGTTTTGATCACCAAGTTGAAGAAGACACACTGCGCGGAGTCTACAGCCTACATGAAGGCAGTTCGAGCGACGCTCATCCTAATCCCTCTGCTGGGAGTCCCGTTCATCCTTTGGCCATGGAGGCCAGAGGAACGCATCAGCCAGGCCATCTATGATTTCTTCATGAACATCTTCTCTAACTTCCAGGTTTATCCAACACTAAGTTTTGCATCTAAGTTTAAACCCAGTGCTGTGTCTGATCTGCATTACAGACAGATTAAAATAAAACCTGTATTAATCATCTTGATAGCAGTAAAAGGCATTTCCTGTTTAGGCGCCATCCAATCCCCATCACAAAATCTCCATATCGATGCAAAAAAAAGAAAAAAAGAACCTTTTGCAATCATACAGGAATACTCAAAGCATCCCACTGGTAACCTACTGGGATGCTGAAGGGTTAAGATTAATCAGAATGATTTGATTTTAGTTGTTTACAAAAATAACCAGTTAATCTCACTGAAGTCTGTTCTTAGAATTGATAATTTATCTATGATCTTTTGTTTATTTCATAGGGACTCCTGGTGGCAATTATATTCTGTTTCTGCAACGCTGAGGTACGTTTAAAGAGTTTTTATAAGAAAATGCAGTGTATAAGAAATTTCATACAGTTAAACCCTCTCAATCTAAAAACACTTAGAAATTCTGATTTATAATCTGTTTAATAACAGATTTATAATCTGTTTAATAACAGATTATAAATCAGGGACCCCTCTAAGATGTTAGTGCAGTCGTGGCACCTGTGCTCCCCTTATATGATTACATAACCCTTTCAGGATTGACTTCAGCTTTAATTTCAATGCAATTTTGTATAGTGGAATTTCAAAACAAAATAGTCTTTACAGACATCAGATCTAATCTATAAATTGTGATCTGGTTCTAACAAATCCACATTAGTCTAAATAATTATGTTCAAACAAGCCGATTTTTTAAAAAAATCAGTTGTTTATTCTAGTAAAAATGTAAATGATGTCTTGTGATAGTTTTAATCCCAGAACGTCAGGCTGCTCCCTGATGGGATACTAATTACTACTAATCTGACTTTGAGGCTGTTAATAAAATTAAACTATGAGGTTTCAGAAGTTATGAAAACATAACTTGTTTCTGTGATGAGATAAAGTTTTTATATCGGCAGGATTTTTCTGCCTATAAACTTTTCATTATATATTTACATTTGAACAATAAAGGAAAGGGAAATCCAGAAGGAAACCTTTATTGTGATTGGATGGGTGGAGGTAATTTGGTCCATTGTACATTTGGGAGACAACAGAAATCATTTTTCTCCCCTCTGCTATGAATTTATTCTTTTATTTAATGAAAAAAAAGGATCTTGCTTGCAAGTTCATTAAGCCTTTTAGGAAATGATTGTAAGACTGGGATTTTCAGCCCCTGAATGCACAACAAACATCTAATTTGTTGTCATTAAGACGTTAAAGAAAAAGAAACGAATGGATGTACAAATGTTTGACATACAAATGTCAAGTCATGACAGATCTGTTTTTAAATTTCCAGAATGATTGGGTAGAGATGTGCTAGTTCTAAACAAGGCACTATGGATATTATGGAAATATATTATAGTGAGAAAAACCTGAACTACGAGCAAGTTTTTTTTTAGGAATTTAAGATATCAGTTTTGCACAAAGGTGAAATTTTAAGATTATTTGTAATGTTCTTGTTTTTGATGCTCAGGCTCAAACAGCCCTGCAGAGGAAGTGGGTTCAGTGGAAGTCCGCCTGGGGGAAAACCGGCTGGGGAGAAGCACCAATCAGTAGTAACCCCTTTAACTACCACACCAACTCCTCCATCATCGAAACCAGCCGTGCCACGGTCAGTTTAGAGCAACCTGGAGCGGCAGCGTCTTCGGCACAAAAAGAGAAGAGTCACCTCCTGGCCATGGTGAAACACAAAGCCAACGGGCAGGAAAAGGCCAGCAAGAAAAGCACCAATGGGCAGGTGGACATTCTTAATATGGTGGAGACCACTGGCATCTGAATGAATAGAGAATAGAGGTGATGGGTGTGTTGCCAAACACACACACACATGTTTTTGCAAACACAACACCTCCTAATGACTGTACATAAATAATAGCTGAAGAACAATCAAGCACAGGATGTTTCAGACACATACATATTTACAGAGACTGCATCTGTATTTGGACTGACATGAAACTCATCTTAAGAGTTTCTTCTTTTTTTTTCTTATCTCAGTCTGCTTATAAAATTCAGTCATTGTTTTTTGAAGTTTTTTTTTTTTTTTTTAAATAGTTTTCTCTGCAGATTTAAGAAAAAAAAGGTGCCAATCCCAAAAGAATGCTGTTTGGTTATACGTCAACATTTCTTTTGCCTTATGGAACCTCTGAATGCTTTATTCATGCACCGCTCTGACCAATGAATGTCAAATGTCCCTGATGTGATTACACATTTTCTGTTACATGCTTTAAAAACACAGAAAGGAAATCGTCACCAGTTGTTTGACAAACAATTTCAAATTTTCTTGTTTGACTGTATTTCAGGCTGCACAGTGGCATAGTGGTTAGCACTGTGGCCTCACAGCTAGAAGGTTGCTGGTTTGATCCTCAGCTGAGGGAGGCTTAGACGGTGGCCTTTCTGTGTGGAGTTTGCGTGTTCTCCCCGTAGATGCGTGGGTTCTCTCCGGGTACTCCTGCTTCCATCCACCATCCAAAGACATGCGTTAAGTTCACTGGCTACTCTAAATTGTCCCTAGGAGTGAGTGGTTGTTGATCGTTGTGTTGGCCATGCGATGGACTGGCAACCTGTCCAGGGTGTACCCTGCCTCTCGCCCAAAGACTTCAGGGATAGGCTCCAGCTCCCTCGCAACCCTTCATTGGACTATGCGGTTTGGATAATAAATGAATGCATTGACTACATTTCATGCTGAACTGAGGAAGAAAGTCATTTACACTTCAATACAGATTTCACCATGAAATGACAAGAAAGTGAAAAAACATTTGCTTGGAGTCTATAATGGCCAAATGGTATTTAATACACCCTACTTAACTTTACAGTGTTTAGCACAGATTCATCACAAAACAGCAAAACACAGTGACAACATAATAGGTCAAAAATTTTTAGACTAAATTTGTCTTCATGAATATTCTCTCTTTCATTTAAAGAAACAGATTTTAGGATTTAGTGACAGCTACAAATTGCAGATTCCAGTGAACTGCTTCGGTGAACACTTCAAACATACAAATCATTTTCCAAACAGATTTAAGAACCACTCTCCAGCACTTTCTTATGTTCAACTATGGTGAAAAGGATGTAAGAGATTTGTAAATAACACAGTCGCCCTACACCATCACACATCCTGCTTCATACTCTTGGATAGTGTGGCTGTTTTTATCCCGGACTCCTAAAATGTTCTGGAGATATTTACTCTTGACCTTTTTGTAGAATTTTCCATTCAGCCATTTCATGCAAGGGTGAGATGATTTATGAATAGAAGACTCCAAAGCATTAAATGTCTGAGAATGAGCGAGTATGGAGACCAGCAAGGGTTACTGCTTTGTCTGCAAGATGTCCAAATGTCAAACACAGAGCATGAAAACAATTGCTTTTTACCAAAAAGATATTGTTCCAGAGCTTCATCCATTTAACATACAGACTACAGCTATTCTTAAAGTAATTGTAATTTACAGTATCATATAGCAAGATTCAGAACAGGAAACTGCAAAAAGTTGAATTCCCTTCTCCAAATGGATGATTTGCCTCTTGCCGGTTCGCTGGAATGTAGATTCAGGTCATCCTCTTCCTTTTAGAGGACTCAGTTTGGGATATGGGCAGACAGCTGCTGAAGCATTTTAGTGGAATGCTGTTTCAGAATTGTGTGCCGGGTAATTACAGCTGCTGGATAGACACCAAATCTCAGGTAAAAAACAGCACATGTTGGATGTTTTTGGCAATGAACATGTTGTGATTAACATCCCTTGCCACTGAACAAATATCACAATTTATTATACAAATATATTCCACCTGTAATTTGTTTTAATTGCACTGACTCTCTACTAAAAAATGAACATCCACCTCCACAAGATAACAGGAGCTAACAAGCTAACGGAGGTAAGTGGGCTAAAGGTAAGTCACGTTGTTAACCGGTAAAAACCATGGTTGTTCTGCGTTCTTCTTACGTGAAGCGGGAGATCGATTACCTGTCAATCAAAAGGACAAGCTTGCACCTAAATATAACAAATTTCGAGATTAAATCACTTTTAAACTGGCTTTAGAAAAAAATTCATTCCCCCCACAGTTGTCATGAAGGTTAACCTGACCTATTAAACCAAAAATGGATATTTTAACCAGGCTGTAAACATGTTTATTTCTGCTGTGAAGTTGGCCTTTTTAACACGGGAGTCTGTGGGAATTTGCTCTGTTTTGGAGCCATTCCCTAGTGGATGAAGGGTGGAACTGCAGTAGTTTTATGCACTTCCGCATAGGCTTCACTTGCGTGTCTGGCCCCTCCTTTTATCTTCTTAAAAAAGATCACTTTTTTGCCACTCTGAAGGACTTTTTAACCCTGAAATAAACAATGAATAAAAGAGGAGGCTTCTTCTGAAACATGAGAATAAGGAAAGAAGTCTGTCCTCTTTTCTTTCATACACCATAATGATTTCCTCTCTGGTTGTCGTGGCTTTTCTAATATTTGCATGTCTTCTTCATGTTCTCTCATGTCCTTCTTGTGAACACGAGGAAGTAATTTGTTAACCGAATCTTTGTTTATCAACAGATTCTGGGTTGTTTTTCAATACACACAGTCCAAAGAAATCACCCAAAACACCATTTTTTAAATAAAAAAAAAAAAGACATGTAATTTCATCTGTAGTTATTGTTCTTTGCATTTGTTGTCAACTGAAAATGAAAATGTTTAGGTTCAGTTTAGTTGCTGCTTGTGAAACTAACCTACTTTTTATGTCAGGCTTCTAGTAAAAAGCTTAGCGCAGTTATTCACTTAGCCACTTATTTTTAAATGAGATCATTTATCTAAAGCCTGTAATTTGGATAAAATTGGGGACATAGTTACAGTAAAATAGGGGAGATTGGTGACTATTTGCTCACAAACAACATCAGGCTGATTAAAGGGGAATATTTCACTGACATAGGAAGAAAAAATAACTGACTTTTAATGAATGTAATATGATAAAGGGCTTTGTGTTTTGTCATACAAAGCTCACGTTGAGTAAAACAAAACAAAGAAAAACCAAAATCTGATTTTCCATCAATGAAAAACAATGACAACAACATATGTACATAGATGAATGTGCACTTAATTTCAAAGCTAATCTCATTCAAGCTGTTTAAACATGTTTGTGCGAGGTGTGTTAATAAAATGTTGGTAATATTTTGTCTCTTGAGTCAGCATGCAAAGGAGACAATGTTAATGTAAAAGTTTTTTTGTTTTTACTGTTGCACTGTTGCCTGTCACTGTCTTTGTTGTTGTAGCGCTTTTATTTCTAGTAGTTTGTGTAATTGTTTCAAAATAATTTTGTCCACATTCAAAAATATGATTTACTGCCAGATATGATTTATTACTCCTTCAGTTTCATATTTAACACTGTATTTACACTTGCAAGCGCAGTGCAAGCACTTTGGAATATACTCATATACCCAGAAACTATTTTAAAATGTCCACAAAGCACTGATATAATGGTTGTTTTAGGAAAAAAATGACTGAAATTACAGTTTTTCTTAGTTCCTTTTGGGCAAAGCTGCATAGAAAAAAAAACTGGTTTCATTTTCACAATTGTGAAAAGATTTGAGACACATTCCAATAAACCATACAAATAAATGCTTAAATGAAGGTTTTGATGTTGATTTTTTTAACATTACCATTAATGTGTAGAAATAAATTTGTTTAAACATAATGTGGATTGTTTTCTGTTATTTTCTGATCACAGCACTCCAAAGCCTCGAGTCACTGCTTATTAGAAATAAGAGCAACTATATTTCAGAGGTGTTAAAGTCAGACTCCCCAGCGACCCTTCATAGGATTAAGCGGTTAGGACAATGTATGAATGAATGAATAAAGTCAAACCCTTGTTTTTATTCCACAAGTCTTTATTAACTATACTGGTGTACCTAAAAAAGTTGGATAGTTTTAAACCTGAATGTATGATGTGAGAAAAAAACATGTTTACATGTAAGGCTGATTTCCTGATACTAAGAAGTTCTACCACTGAACAATGATAGATTCGAGTTTAACAGTCAATTTACAATACATTTATTGTATAGTTCATTTATCAAGACAAACAGCAATTCTCTGCATTACCGTAGTGGAAAAAGTATGAGGTCCCACCGAGATTTGAACTCGGATCGCTGGATTCAAAGTCCAGAGTGCTAACCATTACACCATGGGACCTGATCGTACCGTGGGCCCGCCTCAACTGTTTTTGTTAGAAAATACGGATATTTTTACATTTATGTTGCGTCATTGCCATATCGTGAGTAGTCTTCTGTTCCTCAACATACACTAATAAAACGATGACACTCCATCCTTGACAGTGAACAAGGCCTAAGTCATATTACGTTGGCTGTACTGAGGATAGTAGAGTTAACATGCTAGCATACAATGTCGCCACGTCCTACATTTTCTGTCCACTGCACTGAAGCCTCCAACCTTTCCTCCGACCAAATACTATTCTCATTAATATGCTGGCTACAAAGATGATTGGACTGACGACAAACCGAATCCACAGTACCGCACGGAGACATACCTTACAATCGGATGTTTTGTTCATAATAATGTATAACCGGGTTACAAAAGAAAAAAGGACGAGAACGGGGTTCTTATTTAAAATATGGTTTTCTTACTGCTACAACAAATTAATTGTTAAATTAAATAAAACTACTATTTTGGTATACATGAATATATTACGCTTGTTATTAATCATGTTCGATAAATGGTGGTTTTGAAGTGTTTGTTGACTTGTAATTACACTAAATGCCACTTGGGGGCAGCAGTGACCGTATATCTGTGTAATAAAGGATCAAAAACGTTTATTCTCTCAGCGTGACTCTTATGTTGAAAGTATTTTTGTGCACATCAGTGACCCATCACCTTACTAAAACGCTTTATACAGTATCGTGTAAAAATCTCAAGCCATGTCGGTTAATGTTTTTATATACTGCCAAAAAAAAAAAAGCAGAAGTGCAGCAGTTGTTTGATGCAGTAAAAAGTAGGCTACTGCCCCATGCAGTTCTCTTTTTTTTGTAACAACCTAAAAGCTCTTTAGTCTTTAATAATTCCTCTTGTTGATTTTTTTTTTTTTAAACTACATCTTTCAGAGTTTTGTACATTTTGTTCTGTTCTCTATCAAAACAATCTTCAATAATGTTGAGGTTCAAAGTCTAGGGAGGCCCTTCCATGAGTGATAGTGTTCCATTGTGTGTTTTCTTATCCATGTGTGCTTGTACTGTCCTGACCTTATGTTTAGGATCATAGTGAAATATGAAGTCACTGCCAACCAGACGCTCTCCAGATGGTATTGCATGGTGGATCAAAATCTAACCATACTTGTCTGTTCTCATACTTTAAGCAGTTTTATCAACATTCCCGACACCATTTGGCTAAAATTTAGACCCTAAGCATGACAGAAAATCCACCATGTTGTGCAGATGCTTGTAGACTAGTCCTGTTTTAACTTTCTCCTACCCATTGTACATTATGAGGACAATTAAACTTTCTTTTTTTTTCATTTTGATGCATCACACAATAAAAGCTGTTGCAACTACTTTGCAGATCTTGTGCCAGTGGCATATAATTTGGCATATCTCTGCATCTCTCTTACTATTTCCCTTCCTTAAATAAGATTTTTCTTTTTGACAGCCACCCTTTTTTTTGGAGAGGTGCAATCAATGAGGCGTAGGTAAGCAGTTGAGGAACCAGCTGGAAGTCTACATGCATCTCTTCAGTACTGTTACAGGTCTTTACTGTAGCTATTTTAAAAATGACATCACTTTCAGATACTGTTAATGTACTTTACCCCTCCAATTGTTCAGCTTAATCATTTTTTGGTGTGTGGGAATGAGTGAGTATAACACTGGTAAGGGTTTTGATAACAATAGAGTCATAAAAAGACATTCCTTGGGGCCTACAGGTGGCTGCTGGGGGGAGTGGATTTGGGAGAAAAGCAAGCAACATATCATGTTTGAGCAGCAGCAGCAAGTATAAGGCAGAGAGCAAGATAGGATGTGTGTGCAGCATTAATGGATATATCTGATATGCGACTAGTAGACTACGAGGCAGATCACATGGGAAACAGCAGAGCAGCATGAAGTGCCTGCCTGAACTAGCTCGCAGAGTGCCGACTTTCCCATATGTCAAGCTCTGAGCAAAGGTTTCTCTGTGGGAAGTTGTCATACTGGTACAAATATACTGTACTATTACATGTCATCAGACCATGTTGGCATTACTGTAGGTTTTAGATTTGTTATGTGTTTATACAACATTGGTTCAACAGTCCCTTGAGTTGGACTCCTTTTATATACTTGAATGATTTGGTGAAGTGGCTTAGAAATCAAAACAAAGCATTTCCATATAAGTGAGCCATGTTAGTAAAACAGCATCTACAATAAAAAGCATTTGACCGAGAGAAGGTATATTCGTCAAGACCACTAGAAGTAAAATTTAAAAAAATGAAGAGTGGTTAAAGATTTCATATAGTTATTACATTTAAGTTGCATGATCTACTTGCCTGTCTGTTTTTCTATTTACTTTTTTTTTTGTTTGTTTTTTTTTTTGTCAATTTTACAATGAATTTATTACCAAATGTGATAGGAATGAAGATACTTTAAAAAAAAACTCTACTTAATCTTTGTCCCAACCATCAAAAATATTGTTTGCACATATCTAACCAGAAACAAATACAATTTTCCAAGGTCATTGAGATTGGGCACAAGACTAAAATTGGTTTTGCCCCTGCTGTGTTGTGCTAGATAATTACAGAGTGCAGCGCATCAGCCTCTCTCTGGCTGCAGTCCTGTCCCATACAGCTCCATTCACCCATTGCTTAACAGGGAGGTGCTGTGAGGATACATTAACCTGATGTCCCACAGTTTAGTCTGTGCTAACAGCTTACAGCACACACTCTCAGTCCTGTCATCACAATCCCTAACACGTGAGGAGACCACTCCCACTTGACCTCCCTCCCCTTTAGCCCCATTACAGATCAGTATGCATACACATGAACTGACACACAGGATACGTGAACGCATGAATGTACTCACATTTAACCAGCCAAGAAGGGAATCACTGTGGTGCTGGACTTTGAATGTCATAATGTGGCATGGGTAGAATATAGCAAAGACTAAAACCTAAATACTAAGACGGAAACTGGAAGCAGATCATCTACTTGGAAGAAATTAATATTGTATGACTTTGTGTTGTCAGCTTCAAGGCCAGGGAACAGCTATGTATTTTCATGCAACATGCTGAAACAATCAATGCTTTTAAATATCAAAGGACAAAACCTATATATTTTTGTGCAGGGTTAAATGATCCTCTGTTTTTTCTCCCTGGATTCCCAGACTGTCTAATTTGGGCTAAATCCAGTTTGTCAATAATCTCAATTCTTAAGGAGATAAGATAGACTTTTAGGTCAGTGACAAAGCCTCTTTGGTTGGTTACCACAAGAGTGCAAAAGGCCTTAATACTTGACCCCTAATTTAACTTAATATTCACAAGTCTGATTTGGTTTCTGTTACATTTTTCTTCCTTTTCAATATCATCCAACTTCGTGTTCATATGTTTCAGCTTTCAATCTTTGTTGTTTGTTATTTCTTATCATTCAGCAAAAGTTTAACATTAAAGAGTGTATTTGACATTTTGAACATCATTTTTTTAGGTTATAGAAATACATTGCAGTTCCTCTTATTCTGTTCTTATTCTTGACTCTTTTCTGTGGCTCTGTAGAGCTAATATTAACCTAAGGTCAGATGACATTTCCATTATTGGATTAGGGTCAGTCCTCCAAAGTGTCCGAAGAACCTGACCTATAGAGGCCGTGGTAACAAATCAGTAGTCAGAAGGTCACTAGGAGTCAGTGGATTTCCCTTCGGCCCAGGTAAGATTGGCTTTAGTTGAAACTTTAAATCAGATAACAGGATGGGCACAAGATTAAAATAGGCAGGCCCTCTGAGCCCAAGTGGTCCCAAATAGATTTTGGATTTACTTTAAGCTTTCTAAAAATGTCCGATCAGAAAATGCACTTTGAAACTGGAACTGCAATGACACATTTCTGTAGTGTTGAGCATATAAGAATCTCATAAACACCTAAATCGGCACGAAGGAAACATTATAAGTATGTTTACAGAATTAAACCAATACAGACTGGTCTCCTGTCAGAAAACATGCAATGCATTTAGATCAGACCTTTTTGTTGTTAGAAGGAAGTTATGAGCACAACCAGAGATTTTAAGATTATATGTGTGAAAGTTTTAGGAAGAACTGAAAGACAGAATGTGTTTGAAAAGGAAAAATCAGTCATTTTCCCACCCTTTTAGTCATACATTAGATGGCTAAGATGAAAGCTCAAACCTGACTACCACTGGTTTTCAGTTATATAATGAAAAAATAGAAAAGAATGAGAAGAGGTTTCAAAAGATGAGTCATTACTTAGGACATTTGTAAAGAAGGCATTGTACCTTTTTTTCAATTAATTGCTGTCTGAACTGTAGCGGATTAACATAAGTCTATATACATGTAATGAAAACAGTGAAAATGGGAAGAAAAAAACATAAATGTGTTTTGCTTTGATAAAAATTTAATCTGTAAAGCAAAAATTATACTCATTATTATCAACAATTATAGACTGTTTTGGTTGTAATAGATAAGTTCAAGCTTCTCTGTTCGAGCTCAGGAAGACTGCATTCACAAAAGAAATACAAATGCTATTCTTAGTCTCTGCGTCTATATGATGAGCAAAAAAACTACGTGTTTTTCCAACCTGAATTAAAAGTAATCCAAGCACTCAAAACTGACCTGATTTCAACATCATGCTGTTGAAAGTAGAACAACTCCTGCATGTATGTGCTTCTCAAACTCATACATGTCCTAAAGTTCTGTAGTTCTGCATCTTCATTTACAAGTGCATGTTAATACAGCTGAATGGGAAGTAAAGCTGATCCTATGAACATATTTTCTATTTCGTTTGTCAGACGGCTACAAGCATCAGAAATATTGAGTAACAAACATTTTTATCAAGACTGGATCAACTCATGCTTCCATAAAGATTCTCAGACTGTCACCCTGTTCTAATAAAAACCCTGGCCTTGGCATCTTGTCACAGCTGTGAGCGGAATCCACCAAAAATACTTTACTCTCCTTATCTTTGAAGATTATCATAGCTTCAATCACATAATTAACATTCGGTATCTGTTTGCTTGTGTGAACTGAGGCTCTGGTTTGCTCCTCAGTTAAAACGGTTTCTGCATTATGTTTACATGTTCTCCCCCTGTATGCATGTTAACTGGTTTCTCTAAATCCTCCCCAGGAGTGGGAATGGTTTGTCCTTGTGTGTTGGCCCTGTGATGGACTGGTGACCTGTCCAGAGTGTACCCTACCTCTTACCAGAGGATTGCTGGGAAAGACTCCAGTTTTCCTGCGACCCTGAATTGGACTAAGCAGTTTGTAGAATGAATGGAATCAGCCTGTTGCACACATTACAGCATGTCCAAAGAGGAATAGGGTGCAGGTACTGAAACGGCCTCCCTGCAGTCACCACTCATTTACCATTAAGAATTTGTAGAGAACTTTGGCATGAAAAATGCTTTGACAAATGTATACTGCTGCACACCCTAAGAAATGTTTGCAGGAAGAATGGGGTGACATTACACCTCGTAAAGAATGTTTTTAACTTGTTCTGTATAATTCATCTGAGTCTCCTGGTTCAGAATCTTTCCATTGTTGCATTGGATCCTGGCTGCTTTAAACTTCGCAAATGCTGTCGGTCAGGTTTGGTTTCTCTGGAATGAGAATTACTCGGGATTGTTTCAGAGTTTGCGCCTGATAATGTTTGTTGAGGGTTGAAGGATTCATTTTAGAGCTGAAACTGGACACTAAGTTAACTGACAAGTTTGCTTCCTTTTAGTTTTACCTTCAGTCTTCTCTTCGTTTACAGTCTTGTCGTCTTTTTCTCATTAGTTCATTTATGTTTTCTTGCAGATAAGTTCCTGTTTTTGTGCAGATATCAGAGTGGGGTGGCTTTGGAAGTGACCTCGGCAACCGCTGAGCCTCAAAAAGTATGAACAAAATGTTTTTTAAAAAGAATTGGCACTTCAGACAAAAAAATAAAAAAAATAAAATAAAATGAACATTTTTTTCTTCACTTAGCAAAAGCAAATTCAACAGACAAATAATACAAACACTGAGCCTTACTGCACTCTAAACTGAGGCCCATGTCTGAAATTTAAATAGCATGAAGACCACCTCACCTCATAAAACTTTATGGTACATATTCAGACTTTTGATTTTGCAGTTTCATGCAGCCTGACCAGAACACATGCTCTCATTCTTTTGCATTTTTGATGACTCTTGTCCAAATATGAGCCTTCCAGGCCATCATGCATTAAGTCTACCCCCCTGTATATAAGCTTAGCTCAAACAGTGTTTGGTGTGCTGGTGGTGCAGGTGCTACAGGAAAGAGGAAATGCAGGCAGTGTCACACATGAACAGCTTTGTATGAAATGTTTCATCTGTCAATCAGCTCTCTTTGCTGTCAGTGATGATATCAAAACTGTGGTTGGGTTTTAGCATCAAGTGTCATTCCTCTGCAAGAATAATGGACCTACAGCAAGAAAAATGCAAATGCATGTAACTATTTGTCGAAGATTTATAAAATAATCTTTTTTTTTTTTCTTTTTTTTTTTAAAATCGTCAATGTGTTCCCTGCTGTTTGGTAAGGCTTCATGTCTTTCAGGGGCAATGGTGAAAATGTAAACCAGGAAATTTCAGCTACAACAAACAAACCGTTGGAGCAAACAAACATAAAAGAAGAAACATGTCTCTTATTGCAAGATCTCTTCAAGTAGGAGATTCCAGATCATTTTAGATTTCCTCAATTAGCAGCAACTCTTAGCAGATAATGGGGTACTTTACCATTATATTGTCTTTTGGTATTTCAAAAATGCACCTGAATGGAAGGATTACAGCAATGCAAAAAGTGCTGCAAGTCCATAAACCAAATAAAAAGACAAGCTGTGTGAGCTGTTGCCTCAAAAAAAAACAAAAAAAACGGTTCGTCCATCAGGGAAAACAGCACTGAAGGATTTCCTGTGTGTGTTTTGCCTGTTTGTTTGGTTCTAACTATATGTGGTTGGCTCAGATTCTGACCTCCCAAGCTTTGATTGGACCCTGCCACCCGACCTGAGCCGCACATCATTTATATAATGCGCAAAGCTTCAGATTAGCACCTTTTGTCACCTTCTCCTCTCTCACGTTGCTCATATAATCTCTCTTGATCTCATCTTGACGCCTTCCTTTCTAATTACGCAGACAGGACATGGTCTCATTGCAGCGTGCATCCACAGATTTCTTTCATTTCTTTTACAACTTGCTTGGTTACACTTCTGATTTCTTTCTCACTTGCTTTCTTACAGACATGAAGCCTGTATATCTGTCTTAATACACCATGTAAAAACAAGCTCTAATGCCCTCCTGTGCTTTTAGCCTGCCTGGGGCTGTGACTGGCATTTTCTCTCTCTATCCGTCTCCCTCTTCGCTTCCTTCATTGGCTGACAAACATGACTCCTTCACTGCGCTTCTGTCATATGTGATCTGGTCACTAAGCGCCCCCTGCTTCACGCTTGTAGTCATGGTGAAAGTCACCTGGTGCAACTTCAAAAATAGAGACAGCAGCGATGGCAAACAAACAAAAAGCTGTACTGACATCCTAGGCACCAGTAGGTTGACTTGGGCTGAAAGCCACAGAAGCAGCACATAGTTCACCACACTTCATCTGAGCCCGTTAAACATGCTGTTTCTTACAAATTTCACTCAAACACAATGAGAAATGTAAAGTGAGCTGTTGCTTTCCTCTTGCTCTTGTCCAACTGTAAATGTATCAGTTGAACCTGACATTAACAACCTTAACTTCACTTTTCTATTTATTTAATTTGCCAGACCAACAGCTTAAAAACTGAAACGCCTTTGAGCTGTAATAAAGAGTACAGGGAAACTGTAAATTACATCAAATTTCTCCTCGCATATAATGGAACTCATTCATCCATTTGGTACCATCGGGAGGTCAAACAACACATTTTTACCTAAAGAACCACAGAAAGCTATTCAGATGCAGTAGTGTATGTATTAAAAGGCTATTTTAGCTCATCCATAGAATTTATGTTGACATAAGCAGCATTGAGCAGTTCAACTGCATGTTGTCCCCCTGTATGCTCAATTCAGCATTGAGCTCTGATAAGAGCTTCACTTATCAGATGCCTTTCGCTTAATTACACTATTTACCACGGCTACTGAATTAGTTTTATGTGCGTGTTCCAATAATTTTACTTTTATGTTAAATTGCCCTTCTTAGGATATTTGAGTGACATGATATTTGCTAACATGGAATCTATTAAACAGAGTGATTTTAGATTTAGTTAGTCTGACATAATCCTCATTAGAGTTACAGTTTGTTATCAATAAACAAGTTTCCAAATTGAAATGTTTTGCTCTGAATTGATAATTACAGCTGAGCAAATATGAAATACGCATGCGATGCACGTGTGAGTGGAATGTTTCTCATCGCTAGCTCATTGTTTACTATCTGAAAACAACATGGAATAATTGACCAATTTTGTTTTACAATCCTTTCATTGCTATTTTATATTCAAAATAAAAATGTTTTATAGTCATTTCTATATTAGGTCTCATATGCATTTGGAAGTAATAGAGGATCATTTTAACCATGTATAATTGCACAAAATCAGGCAATAGCATCTGATCTAAAACATCTGTTGTACTTCAAAAACTTCAACATGGCAAAGTGTGTCATATCATGGAGTCATTACAGAAAAATTACACATGTACAGGAAATAAAGATTAGATTCTGAACATATGTATTCATAAAAGGGAAAAAAATTACCCATGCTGCTAAAGGCTGGAGTTTTTATTAGCTATCTGTTTTTAATTTGGGGCTCAGTCTTACTTAACCTGACTAAATTGAAAGTGAGTCACATACCAGGCACAGGAAAAAGGCCTGGGACCTATTTTTGGCTCCTAACTTTATTTTAAAATGACACACGACGCAGACAGCTGCTGAACATACATGTCTGCTTCATTCATGCAGAGAACACATAAAACTAGATGCCAGGAAGCCCAGTTTACGGTGTTTTTATTTATTTTCATAAAGTCATCATTTCTTCCGCAGCCTGACATCAAATGAAGTGTTAAAAACTCAGGAAATAAGTTACTTAAAAAAAGAGACGGTGAGAGAGAAACAGAGCAAGAGAGAGAGAAAGAGAAGCAGAGAGAGATAATTTCTTAACATAGGGGAAAATATGATTTCAATGCAACATTTTTCTGTCCTGCTTAAAAAAACAGTCTGCAGTAAGAGGCATGTCAAAAAGAATATCCACAATTAATCTTTGGTCTCCTTTTTGCACATTTTTTTTGTTTTGTTCCATTTAAAAGATGCCAGACTTTTATCAAAACGCTTCATTATAAATCTATGTACCCGAGCCATCTACTAAGAGGAGGCTCACACCAAAAAGAGCTCTATTCAAACAACGTACAACACAAACACTGCTCTTTCATTCCTGTGGAGCAGAAAGAGCTCTAAATCTGTCTGAAGCTGTTTTTACTCCCAGGCTCCATCCAGGTGGGACACCTCTGATAAAACCCACAGACTGCACAGAGGAAAACTCCCACAGACAGACTCATACTGTGAATAGTCTCCAAGTGTGAGGCAGAGAAACAGCAAGACTTGGAGAAATAGAAGTAGAAAATATTCATATCTGTATTCAGATTTGTCAGACTTTTTATTCTGCTGTAAATCAATTATATTTAGTTAATTCATTCAGTTCAACTTTATTTCTATAGCACCACTTCACAACGATGTTGTCACAGGGCACTTTACATACACGTCATTTCAAGCCAATTCATACATATCCTATAATAGAAACCAACTGATTGCACCGAGTCATGACCTTGATCCAATCCCCTATCCTGAGCATGCACGCGGCGACAGTGGGAAGGAAAAAACTCCCCTTTAACAGGAAGAAAACCTCCGGCAGAACCCGGCTCAGGGAGGGCAGCCATCTGTCTCGACTGGTTGGGGTGGAGACGACAGGAAAGACAGATCAACATGTACAACTGCACTTATTCAGGAAGACCTGTGGAAAAAAGGAGAAATAAGTTAGAGAAGTTAGTATAAGTTAGGTTAATAAGACCATAAGAAAGTTATAGATGGATGAATTTCCTGAATTTCCATTCAAATGACAAAAAAGACAGCTAGACAGAAAATGGAGTGAAAATTATTGTAGAATTGAAAAAGTGTGTCTCCTAGATGTAGGAGTATTGTGAAAATCAGCTGTAAAAAGAGTGAAGTGTGCAAAGAAAGTGACATTAGTGATAGATATCGGGTGACCTTATGGAAAGTTTGCATGACATTACAGATTTGTGATTTCAAAAGGTTATTTTTCCAAAAAGGTTCCATGATTGTTAAAATAACGCGTTTTAGCTCTCTGGCACTTCCTGCTGGACCGGACCCCGTCTTCTCCCTGATCCTCCGTCGTTTAAATAAACTTTACTTTATTAAGACTTTCATTGGTTTGTGTGTGGCTGAATTTTATTAAAAGTTTTCCTGAGTAGAATTGCTCCAAAAATTCCTCAGATAACATGTTGATAATGAAACCTATGAAGAATAATAGATTCATTATCAACATGTTAAAAGGTAAAACGGTTTAGAAATTATTACAACTCAGCTTGGTTTGTTGCATTTCTGTGTTGCACATGACATCTTCAACATAACCTGAGTGTTTTCAGCTTCACCTCCATCCAACATGCATTGTGTCTGCGGCTGCCCTGACACAGACTTGCAAGTATCTGTGTGTATGTGGCATCAGAGGAGAACTCAGAACGGATATCGTGTAGAAACACATGAGATGCTGTGGTGTAAGTAAGATAACTAACACCAGACTGTTGAGTTTTTATTAAAGTATTAACCTATGCAAGAGGAAATGTTACCCTTAGGTGTCAGAAATTTTGCCACATGCTGCATCTTACACTTAAATGAGGTTGTTATTTTGCAACTTAGAGTTATAGTGTTATAATACAGAACGGCTCATATTGTTATGTCATCCAATAAAAAATCTATGTTTGCATGTATACTGAATAGAAACAGAAATTTAAAAGATTACATTGCAAACAAAGTCGTTGTCAGAAAATGATGGCTCCATGAATATGCACCATCATATTGAGTCACAAAGATGTAAGATGGAAAATGTCTGTTCGACTGCATTAAAAATATTAAATGTTTCCCAGAACAATGTTTTTTCTATTCTAATTCTACTTAACTGCTGTGTTTTTTTTCTTAAATCTTTACCCAACCAGGAAGTAAAAACATTTTTATAGTTGTTATGGCTGCCTGCTAATTCTCATAGCCTTCACCTGGGATCATTTGCTCCTTTAAAACTCTGTTTGCTGCCTCCTGGCTGGGATTGGTCCTACCGCTCACATGCTCATCTCCCCCCTGCTCATTGGATAATTGGAGCTCCAATCTCAGCTGATTCCACTAATGGCCGGGACTTAAGACACCTGGAGTCCTTCACTCAATGGCAACCACTGGCTCAGCAGTTGCCCTAAGCTTGCGTTGGTGTTTGGACTTGGACCTTTCGTATTTCAAGTGGACATTGATAGAGCAGCATTGTTTTCTCTTCTTTAGTTTTTATTTGTAGTTCTGAAATCTTTTTGTTTGTGGGTGTGATACCAGTAGTGTTACATCTGTTAGTTTTGTTTTGTTATGGTTAAACCGGTGCTGCTTTTGTTTGGGAAAAACCACTTTATATGCCAGTTTTCCCTTTGGTTTGGCTATTTGGAGACCCTTTGTGGTTTTAAGCTGCATCCCCACCTCATTCATTACCATATTGCCAATTTTGGTCTGTTCTTGCCTCATCTCCCCCATTGAACAATAAATCTATATTGGGCTATGTGAACACTGCCACAGATCTTTCTTTTGTTCAGTTCTTAGGCTCAGTTGGCCTAGTGGAGTTTGGGTCGTAACAATAGTATTATGACTAACATCCATGACAGAAAGCTTAGCATTGCGTTACTCCATCCAGCCACCCATATATGTTTGATCCATATGTAATATGATACATATGTCGGAATAAAAAGAATCATCAGGAACATGCTTATATTTATATAATACGGCGATGTGAAAATAGTGTTGCCTGCCAGATATACGAAACAAGTGAAGGACATTTTTCTCCAGCTGGTTAGGTTCAACCTAAAGGGGTGGACAGGGTGGCATCTCTAAATTCTGCTTGCACACTGTCGGGTGTCACCTCAAATGATTGACAGGTCACTTGTGGAGGAGGAGGAAGATAGAAATGTCCTTTAGGACAGGCCTGGATCTTGAGTGTCACTACATCAGTGTGATGTGTTTTCCTAATTTAAAATGCTGACATTTAGACACGTTTCTTAAAGAGAGTTTGTCCCTGTGCAAGTACCACTACTAATCATTTGTAACAATATCAGATGTTATCCTGAAGCTATGTAACAGTGCTAACCAAGGTATGTGGTAGTACTAGATTATCTTATTTATTTTTATTTCAATTGACTTCTATGACTTCTGATTGGATCACAATGAGTTGTTTTGCCTGGAAAGTGCCCTGATGTGACTTTCTTATGAATTGGTTGAATACAAATAAAGCTGAAAGGAATGACCTTGTATAAACAGATCGAGTTAAAATAACTGAAGTAGCAACACCCCCAAATGCATTTTCCATCATGTCTACCTGCAGGGAATTACTGTCATCTCTGGATTTCTTCTTGTTTGATTGGCTTAGGATGTCATGAGTTGACAGGCAGGTGGTTTACTAACAGAAAAAGAGTGCTAGTGATCTTATTTTAGCACTTTAAAGACTGTGTGACCAAAAGCTGGTCTCTATGCTTTTCATTTAATAGTGGTCTGTGGTGACTAAAATCCACTTTTAATGTTAGAATTTTGCCCAAGATTAAAGATTTGCTATTTTTTTTATGGTCCCTGTTTACAAGAAGCTAGTGTTTCCTGCTGAGGTGGAAAAACCTCAGCTAGCATGTAGAGCTTTTTAAGACATTAACTTTCCACTAAAAAATCGGACTAATGATGCCTCTTTGAGGCTTCTTAAGACAGGGAAGGTGACCCCTGCAACTATTTTGGGAAATTAGAATCGTCTAACCACTAACTTAGCTTTCAGTCTTGTTTCATGTTGCTTCAGTAATCATAGCTGCTGGCTGAAACACATTCAGAACAATTTTGTTTTGTTTGTGAGCCTTTGTGTGAGATTACATGTTGTCTTTTTTTTTTTTTTTTTTTTTTTTTTTTTTTACAGCAATAAGCCATAATTAACTGTAATCTTGTATAACACTAGCTGGTAAAGAAGCTTAAACATGCAGAAAGTTCTTTTTAATTTTTTTTAAGCCACAATCACATACTATTGCTAAATGTGTTGCTTGTTAATATAAACTGATGTTTTCAGAAAATTGTGACATTGAAGACACTATTCTACTGTATCTTGCTTCACTTTTAGGTCTTGTCATTACTCATGGGAATTGTAAACATCATCCAAGCACCATGACACTTTCATTTCACAAGCATGTTTGACTGAAGCATGAGGAACATTGGCAGAAAAGTGGCCACCGACTGAATAGCTGACTGAACAGTTTAATAGACTGATGAAGCCATAAATATTATATATCTCATGGGGGGCACTGTCCTGCAGGTCTTGCATGTTTCCAACTACAGCACACCTGAATCAGCATGATTAGGCAGAAATTGACAACAAACTTTAGAGGAGAGACATTAAATTTGAACCTGGTGGAGCAGGGAAACATCTGAAACCTGCAGGACTGCAGTGGAAGAGAAAGTTGGAGCTGGTGGAGTCATTTTAGTTTGTACAGACAATGCATTTTTTGCACTGAGAAGCCTCTTTTTCTTTGTCTCTCCTCCTCCTCTGCTTTCGCTTTAATATTCTTTAAAAGTGGAGTATGTAAGATCTTCAATATTTTCAAAATAAATTACCTAAAAAAATTAACTGAAATCATAATTAGATAGTTTTTTAAACATGTAGGTTCCAGTCTGTCCATATTTGATGTGTTATTAAATTACAAGTTTAATTAATGACAAAGGCCCTTCTTAAATGTTTGCCTACCAGTAAAAAAAAAAGTGCTTTTTGTCATTAATTAAACTTGTATTTAATAACGCATCAAATATTAACAGACTGGAACCTACATGTTTAAAAAAAACTATCTAATTATGATTGTAGTTATTTTGTTGGTTAATTTATTTTGAAAAAAAATGAAAATCTTACATACTCCACCTTTAAGCCAGTTAAAGGCTTGGTTTTCCTTCTACTCTTCTCTTAAATTTTGTTCCTCATTCAACTGCGTTTTGTTCAGGCAATCGCTCGAAAATGACACCACGCCCTGCAAAGTAAGCACCCGCCAGTTGGATGCATGATACGTCATGGAGAAGTGGTCACAGGAAACATAGTGATCGCACTGCCAGGACAAATAACTCAAATGATTTACTTCATTCAGCACAAGCCAAACTGGCTAGCATGCTTTCATTTATACCAGACAAAATTAATTTCAGCCCACATTTAACATGGTTGGCAGGTGTTCATTTAAACCTGGGCTTAAAACACAGAGCTGGTGTATGCGTGTGTGTGAATTGCTGACTTGGTGAGTGATCAGTGTATTGTAATGAGTTTTATTCACAATCCACATATTGTTAATGCAGTGTAAGTATTAAAACAGATTGATATTGATGTAATAGTTTGGGTTTACTGCCTTGTTTTTCTTGTGTCTTTGTTTTCTCCTTCCATTCTGTCCATTAAGAACCCCTAAGCCCCAGGAGACAGTTCATCAGCAAGCGTACCTGCTTCTCATCCCACCACCAGCTTCAGCAGATCCACTGCAGAAGCTGGTGATGGGAAGCGATGTGCTTTCCACCCAGTCTTTGCCAGGTCATTACGTCAGTGGCAGCTGGAGCCGATTTTCTTGTACCACTGATTATAGTTTACTGTTTATCTCTTGTGGGATTTCTTTACCCATTTTTAAACCGTTTTCCTCATGATCATCAGAGTCATTCCACCAGCCTAACCAAATATTCAGCCCACCTAATTCCTCCTCTGGACAGCCACACCCACCTAAACCAGTGTCCACTCTTTCCGCCCCTTTGGTCCGTGGGCTCCGCATTACATCATACATCTCAAACCTAGACTAAGTCCTGCAAGAGAACGTATGAACCTTCCTGAATAGGTGCTTTATAATAAGAATGATGGTTATAACCATCATAGATTTAAAGACAATCCAGAGCTTGAAGACTCTTCCATCATTAAACTCTCATGTTTGGGAGTACTTTAGCAAGTATGAAGTATCAATTTGTAAATTGACAAAAACAAGTGGATAAGACAAACACAGCAGCCAGTGTTATAATAAAATCTGTGAGCCATCCAAATCTGTGACCGCAGGTGGCGATAGTGTACATTTCTCTGCATTTACATCTCAGAGGACGAGGAAGGTCTTTATAACACTTGTATTAAGAATAATAATAATAATATTAAGAGAAATCTTTATCAGTCCCTCAGTGGTGAAAGTGAAATCTAAGTTCTTCATGGTGAAGGTACAGTCTGCCTATCAGAAATGGCCACTTATGACCCCAGCTGCATGTTAGTTACATGTTATATTATCAGATCTTATCTGTCTTATTTTGTCTTTTAACTATTATGTTGTCTTTATTTTAGTGCTTTCAATGTTGATTTATTTTATTTTACCTGTACAGCACTTTGGTTACTTTGATGTATGTGAAAGTGTTCTACAAATAAAGTTTGATTGATTGATTGATATATTAGAGGACTGCGTAAATTACCATTTCTAGCCATCAGACTGTGTGAAATTATTCTACCTTTGTTATTCCAAACTCTTTTTTCAGATCTTTCAAGACCTCACTCATCCGCAAAGACAGTGATGGGCAACTCCGTTCATTTAGTGCTGCAGTCCTGCAAGTGCTCCTTGCGTCCTTGCGGCAGCACAATACACATCAGACTTAATTAGAAGACTGGTGCAGACTCTGAGCCAGTATGAAGTTTATGCATTGATCTGAGTGAGCCATGTTGCAGCAGAAAAACTCCAAAGACTTGCAGGACTTCAGCCCTAGAGGACCAGTGTTGTCCACCCTGCTTTAAGATCGACAGTGCATGCAGAGAAATGTTCACTTTCCCCACTGGCAGTCACAGATTTTGGTCTTATGCCAAGCTCTTTTAAAATCTGTTTCCCCTGTAGCCCCTCAAATTTAAGACAGTTGTTTTACTAACCAAACATGTTCTAGTCCTGCAACTAATAATATGTTACTTTATCTTTTACTGCTTATATTCAATCAAAGTTTTACTTAAAAAACACAAAAACAAACAAACATTGAACTGTGGATTAATTTATTATGTAAGTTTAAGTGATTTTTCTCTTACTTATAATATTCTCTTCTTTATATGTACAAATACTGTTCATTCAAATACAGGAGCCATATCTTTTAATTTTGCAACATTTTTTTTTTCTTTTTTTTTTTCTGTTTTCTTTTTTTTTCTTCTAACTTTTAGCTTAATTTTAAATGTCAATTAACATTTTCATGTTTAAACCACTGCTAAGCATATTCATGTTTTTCAGTTCCTTTAACTGTATTGAAAAAGATCTGAACTGTAAATCCTAGGCAAGGCAAGTTTATTTGTATAGTACCTTTCATGTACAAGACAATTCAAAGTACTTTACATGACACATAAAAGCATTATAGATGGTGTAAAAAGCATGAAAGACAACACAAATAGCAAAATCACAACAAAATAATAAATTATATTAAAATAATTCAAAGCAAACTACCTTCAAACCACATAAAAACCACAAACAAAATTGTTATCGCATACCACAACACCCCTAATATACGTGAAAATTATGTTTACATTATTATTGTCATCTTACCAATGTGAATAAAGGACATATATAAAAGAACAATTGTGTCCAAAAAAAAGTGAGAGCAAAGGAGACATCTGTGGCAGAAAAAACAATTCTAAGAGGTGGGGATACATATTTGAGTAATGTAGTGTCATACGTCTTATGTAACACAGACAAGCAAAGGGGGAGGGGGGTGAACCGGCCTTATCAAAGAAGATAAAACATCAAGAAATAAAGTCAAAATACAAGAGTAAAGACTGCAACGATGCAATATGCTGCTTGACTGATTGTAGATTACATCATCAGAAATGTCTGGCATCAAAATCTTGACCCCTAGATGTCAGTCCTTGTTACACACAGTTCCTTCAACTGAAGCAGGAGTGTGTGTGGACACAGCATGAACAGCTTTAGATGATGTCATCCCAAATGATGGCAGTTCAATTTAGGTTCATTCTTTGTGTGCTTACTCCAGTATTTGCTGCATATTGGTGACGATCAGAGACATTTACCAGAGTTATGTCAGAAAGCTAATAGTGTTGTGAAGAAAGCCCTCGCCAGCTTTGCCGTCTCCTTTCCACTGTATTTTGCATCAACGTGCATCAAACATGAAGAAAAGACAAGACAAGGCCGAGGCAGGTTTATTTATGTAGCGGACATGTACAAGACAATTCAAAGTGCTTTACATAAAACATTGAAAGCATTACAAATGGTGAAGGAAGGCATAAAACGTGGTAAAAGGCAGCAACAAATAGCAAAAATCACAATAAATTCATAAAGTAAATTAATTAATATGTTGTTCTGTTCTTCTTATATTCTAAACAAATTATTGCCTGAGCTTGAAACTGTAAAGACCGTCTTAGATGTTCATTTACAGATTGACCAAGCAACACACACACACACACACACACACGCACACACACACACACACACATAAAGAATCCTTCTCACCTCTCACATGAAAGATTTAACTTGAGCATGCCAGGGAGCTTATTGCTTTGCCTGGAGAGTCCCAACAATGCCTTGTCTCCCTCTTCGCTCCAGCATTTTTAAAAACTCAAGGTTTAAAAAATTCAAACAGTCTCTATGAACTGCATGAGAGCCGGATGGTTACGCAGCAAAACTTCATCATCAGTACAAATACAAAAATAGTATTTAAAGGGCGAAGGTCATTTACTACTGATAGCTTTTTTTTTAAAAGTGTTTTTTAGTGTGCTGGAAGTTATATACACCACATGTTTGTCCTATTTAATGTGCTGAATTTTATTCACTGTGCACGTCTGTGTGATTCGTTTCTAGGTTTAGAAGCTGTTGGCTCTGCAGTGTGTAATTTTCTATGTATAACTTTGTCTCTGAGGCATTACGGTCAGAGTAGCTGTTTATGTTTTTCTTCTTCTGTGTGTTTTTTTTTTTTTTTAAGTGAAACAAACATGCACCACACACAAAGCAGAAACGCACATTTACATGCAAGCTGTAAAACATGTGCATGTGCACACGTGCCTCAGAGATACACATACATGTATGTAGCTTTCCATTAGCCCATACAGCTGGAGAAGAGCTCCATTCATGTAAGTCCACCCCCTACCTCTTTGAACCCTTCCCTTCTTGTTTCTTTTTTTTCTCTCTGGGGAAATTAGGCAGGATAATGGAGAAAGGTGCAAAGCTGGAGCTTATACAGATTTGCACCTGTTGTCTTGGAGGAAGAACAAAACCTTCAAGACAACCTGGAATCCACTGGGGTATGGCCGAAACACATAAGGACACAATAACATCACCTTTGTATAGATCATCAAACACACCCCGACATGCTGTCTTACATCTATTCAAATGCTCCTGTATCTTTAAAGAGAGAAGAAGCCATCTGTTTGCACACATGGAGACAATGAAAACAGAAGATGATCATGCAAAAGCAAACGCGTAAGGCGTAAAAACAGTGGCTGCAGAGTGAATGTGTTCAATGCTGTTTAATCTGTGGTTCATTTTTTAGCTATTTTCCTAACTATACATATAAATTTAGCAAAAAAAAAAAATGAAAGAGAAAAAGAAACACGGTTCCTCAGAGACCACCTTCTTCAAAGCACAGATTACAGAAATACAAAATGTGTATAAGAGAAGTGTTTATGTGTGTGTGTGTGTGGTTATGCTTTATATATTCCTTACTTATCCTAATATGTTCCTGCAGTCATATGCTCTTTTTAACCCATGGGGCTTAACATGTGCTTCAAGATGTTGCGATCTGTGTCACATGTGCGTGCTCATGAATGGAGCAGTTTATGCAAGAAAACGAAGTTATGGATTTCAACCAGAGGAACTCTGCAGGAACAGAAATGTTGCATATTTGTAAGTCATAAAAGCTCCAGAAGTAGCAGTGCACATGGAGAATAATCCATTCGAATGGGTACCAAATAAAAATGTGGAATTGAAGGTCTCCTGGCGGAAGCAAAGCAATGGTAGAGTTAGCAATATAACAAAACATAAAGGAGAAAAATACCTGCTGTCGCCTTACACACTGCTGCAAGTGAGACATGAACGCATGGGTGTGTCAGGGGGACCTTAATGAGACTGCTGACATTTTTAGGAAGGTTGCCAGAAAAAAGCAGAGAAAACAAAGATTAATAGTGAAAAAAGTGTATGCTGGACTGCCAGGGAGGCTGCTCAGCACACTGCAAGCCACTAGTCAATAAAACATAAAATAACAAGCAATGATAGGTTGAAGACGAACGGGATGGAGGAAAAATGGCACCATCCTTTTCTTTCCTGCCAGTTTCCAGCTGTGGAAAACAACTGTGTGGTGTGTGGTGTACTACATAAATACAGGAATCCGGAGTTGTAGGAAATTGCCAACATGAGCGAAAGCGTATGATTTCATAGTAAACTGCAATCAGTTCAACAACAGGCAAAAAATGCCACTAGAAGTCGGAAAACGAGGGCAAGAAAATGGGCTCTGAGAGGATGTCTCGCTCTCCAGGGCAGCTCTGCTGGATCCGAGTTATTAAAAGGCAATCCTCATCTTTTATGCATCAAGTTTATATCACAGCAGCAGCTGTTGAGCTTGTTGTGGCAGGGGATCCTCATGAGAAAGTGTGTGGTCTGAACGTGGGCTTTAATACCAGCACTCCTGTCATGTGACAGACCATTTTGGCTTCTGACGCAGCGCTGCAGCAGCATTGCAGCAGCATTGCATTACACCGTTATATGAAACAAGGACTGAGTAATGAAAGCCCTTTGCAGAGAGATATTTGGTAAAATAAGGAGGAGAATGAGGCATCCTGGTGAAGAAGAATTCCGCTGTCAGAAGAGAATTTCAGCTGCCTTTTCTGCACACAAGCTCCATTTTTTTCTTTTCGTTTTGCTTTTCTTTTTTTTTTTTCTTTTCTTTTTTTTTTGTGGGAGGGGATCTTCAGTGTTTTCAAACACAGATAGATTTATTTGTAGCAGTAATTTAGGCTTTCTCTTTTGGCACTTCCCACTGGGGCAGAGGTCATGAGAGACCAGAGGGAAAGGGAGGGGTGGAAGGATTGAAAGCTGAGAAAGAGGAGAAACCCAGCATTGTCATTCTTTTTAAAGAATGCCACAGGATCACACTTAAGCAAACACTGTTTAAACAAGTTGAATATCAGTTCCATTTCATCCCCAATTTCCTTTATTTTTTTAAAAATTCAGAAATGGTCCATTTTCTTTGATTCTTCTCTGATTGTTGCTCCAGTTATCTAATAATTATGTTTGCTTTGCCGAGCAGAGACAAGACGTGCTAAAAGCATGCAGGGCTGCATGAAACGAAGCAGACCAGAACACAAAGGAGTGGGGGTTTGGTGTTTTGCAACAGGCTGACATTGACCAGGGTTGTCTAATGATGACGTGGCAGTGCATTGTCTCATCTATCTGCAGTGTCTGCACCCTCTGCAGCCTCTCCTCGACTATTCTTCTTTTCTGTCAGTTTCCTTCCCACATATTCACACTTTTTTTTTTTTTGCACATTTCGCATCACTGTTGCAATCTGTGTGATGATCTTGTGCTTTTTATATAATTTCTAAGGTTAAAGCAATGTCAGAGTGAATAAATAGCTAAAATGACCATACTTTAAAAGTTAATTTCCCATATCTGCGTTACATACAGATTTTTTTCTCCATACATTAAATGTATAGGCGCCCTTTGAATCCAGTGTTTCATAAATGTCTAAAATTGAATTAATCTCATTTAAATACATCTGATTTAACATAATAAAAAGATCCTGTAACCAACAGTTCAAATTACAGTGAAAGTAAAGTATTTATTACAAGCTGGTTGGAAAATGTGTTCGACATTAGTACAAGTTATGAGTGAACCATGACTGAGTGTTTATGTCCAGTAGTTTGTGTTACTTTAGGATGAGTTTAATGTTAACTTGTTGATGTAAGTAAAAAAGGACAGTAAACATTTCTGCAATGAAACCCATTTGTAGGCTTTAGAATTATAACTAGTTTGTTGTGAGGAAAACAAAATATATGCTGTAATTTTACTGATGTTTCCTCCACAATAAACTTTGTTCTTCATTCATTGTAATGACTTTTTAAAGCTTTATTTACATAGCAAAGTACAACATATTTGAGAATGGAATCATTTAGCTGCAAATAAAGAACAGCCTAAATGTATAAAAATGTTTGGCTTGAAGAAAACTTTATATGCTTAAAGGAATGAAAATTAGCTTTTTAATACAACTCGATGTTATATGATCATTTCCTTTTAAGTCACTGCAGACTCAAAATACACAACATTTAGGAAGAAATATAATTAATTTATACAATTGTTGTAGATATCCTCTATTTAAAATAAATTAATGAAACACTTTGAATACTATGAGTTAAATAGCATACAGTTGTACATTTCCAGTTGTGGGTTTTTCTGGCTGTTTTTCATTAAACTTTGTTTTTAATGCCATGTATTAAAGATTCATTTTGAAACTGAATTTACATAACTACATTTATGAGTTGATTCAAAGCTATAAACAGCTGTGCAGTATGTTTTTGTTACAATAAAGCTGCATTTTAATGGCAAATTACCATAATAAGTATGTTTTTTTTTTTTTTTAACTCTCTCTTTTCAGCAACCATAAAACCAATGGGAGCTATTTCTGACACTTGCTGCAAGCAGGTGTTTTGTTATGCCGTGTGCAGTGAACTGTATTCATTCTGGCTGGAAGTGCCTTTGCTGGGTGTGCATCCGCTTTCCAACCCAGCCACTTCACATTAAACGCTTCCTGAAGAGCTGAAACAACTGGAAATAATCCATCAAATATATTTCACCCTCAGCCAAAAGGATACAACGCTACATGAAGTGGTGTTTACTTTGTGCTTTGGATCTGTCAGTTTAAGGCAAAGGCAGAACTGATACACTGCTCAGAGGGTGAAGAAATGAAGGGGACTCAAGGCACATGCAAAAATGAAAGGTTTTAACTGCAAAGGTGATGTGTGTTTAGAGCATCACTTCCTCAGGAAACACAACATGCATGTTTGTTAAACAATGAAAAATGTCATAAGCACAGCTGCTGTGACACTTAAAACCCGAAGGAGAAAAAAAAGATGTGAGAAAAGGCAAACATCGTCATTAAAAACTGGAATATTCTGAAATATTCTAAAAAACAAACAAAATAAAATAATAAAAAATGTGTAAAGATCCGACACATGGAGTTGGTTGAGCTTGTCAAGTTTCCTATTTTCTGTTACACAAAGTTTTGGTGTTAATCTTTCATTAAGTGTTCTGCAGAGTCAGTGGGATCTTGGTGGTCAAGTGTTTATTTTTATGGTTTAGTCTCGGGATTTTAGTTTATGTGGTTTAGAAGGATTTTTATTGAGAATTACTGGAGGAGATGATTTGCTGCCTAACAGCTAATGCCAGCTCTGCAAAAGCTAAAAAAAAAAGTTCCATGAAATGAATAATTTGATACATTGAGCTGGTATTCGTATGAAGTGCCAGTGGAAGTTTGGACTCACTGGAGATGTATTCAAACTACCCAAACTAGTGATTACCTGACTTGTCCATTAAAGCCACCATGAAGCTGACATGAGTGATTTTGAGGTAAATTTATTTAATCAACACACTAAACTTTGGTTATTAAAATCAAAGTTACCGTAGTGTTGTGATCAAAATCAACTGAGGAAACCTTTGTGTTATTATATGAATATATATATAATATATATATATATTTTTTTATATATATATATATATATATATATATATATATATATATATATATATATATATATATATATATATATATATATATATGTATATATATATATATATATATATATATATATATATATGTATATATATATATATATATATATATATATATATATATATATATATATATATATATATATATATATATATATATATATATATATATATATATATATATATATATATGTATATATATATATATATATATATATATATATATCTTCATTTAGGAGGTTAAAAAATGCTATACTAACAAGCCACACATTTATAATAATTATTCTGTTCCATTTGTCACTGTTTTAAGATGTATGTCAAACAACAATGGGCTGCTTAGAATGTAAATAAAAAGTTTGAGGTACTGAGAGCAGACAAGACACCCTAAAGTAAAATAAAGTGATATCATGCTTGCTTGAGGCAGTGAGCGGACTAAAGCAACTAAAACTGACGGCTCTGTGTGACATTTGTCAGTTAAAATGAAAGGAAAACAATCAAATAATTTGGATTTGGGTCAGAGATTGAGCCCAAATTTTAGTAAAAAAGACTGAATAAATTGTTTTCGCAAGCAGAATTTTTCCAGTGTTTGACTTCTGCTACAGAATTGTGTCTCTCTTGATGCATCCAGTCATCATCGGTTATCTTGGATTCACAATTCCTGTAAATCTTTTCATTTTTTCTTGCTCACACACTGCCAAGAAAACCTGCATGGATTTGAAAACATCTTATTGTGTTTTTGTTTATACTTCACTGAGTCTCTGAAAGTTTTTGGAACTTGGTTGAATATGCGGCATGTCTAAATCAGGAAAGAAGGCATGTTGACTATTCCAGGCCTTTCTCCTAAACTTAGAAAGGAGAAGCGCTCAGGGTGTTTGGTGTCTCCTGGCAGGAGGAAAGTCCTCTGCACTTCCATGTAAAGAAAGGGAATCTCCTTGAGGGAGAATATGTTGCTTATGTAACGCACATCCATACCGTAACACTGTGTTTAATATAAGAGGTTTAGTGAATTTGAACTAAAAGTGATTACGATATTAAAAGAGGCCTTGTGGAAGGAACTGTGTACAGTACATGTTTTGCTAAGCTTTCAAAATTCCTCATGCCTGAGTGGAAAGAATGCATCCATTTTTTTTTTTTTTTTTTTTTAACATCGGTCAAGTTTATTGTTGTTGGAATGGTAAATGGCCTTCATTTTTATAGTTCTTTTCAAGCCTGTTTGACCATTAAAAACAAAGTACATTGTGTGCCATATTCACTCACCGCTTCATATTCAGTACACACTGTGCTATTCTCCACCACACACCCCATTAAACACATCAGAGGCAATGCAGAGTAAGGTATCTCCATCACTTGTATGGAAATAACCTGATGGAGCCACCTGTTATTCTGACTGACAAGGTTGATGACTGCCTTGTAGTGCAGGAGTAGATGAGCATAAAACCCTAACATGAAGACACAGAGAGGCCTGGTTCTTTCTACGGCCTGTGTGACACTGTGTATGTCCACAGCAGCTGTAACATCCCCTGGAAATTAGGGACTCATGCAAATGACACTGCAGCCGATCTTCAGGCCGCACACTGAGAAGCTGATCAAAGTCTGTGTTTGCCAACTGCTGCAGCATTCCTTTGGGTTTGTGCAATTGCACTGCTCCTTGTGCTGTTGTTTGCAGCTGAAAAATCAGTGTGAGGACTGCATTCATCCAAGTTAAATCCAGTCATGTATGAGAGCCAGTGGGCCATGGCTCGGCCTGCCTGCGACTATTTGCTTTTCCAGCTGTTTCCTAGACTCACCCTGTAAGTGGGAGAGAAAGCGGTGTAGATGTGCATGTGTGTGTGTTGGTTTGGAGGTGGGGGCGTCAAAGCGAGATGGAGAGATTCCGAGTTCCAGGAAGGAAGCTAGTGAGGAAGAGAGGGCTATAGAGCAAGTGTGTGTGTGTGTGTGCCTGTGTGTGCAAGTTAAGTCAGAGTGCCTCCTGTTCTTGTTGCACTGCCGTGTGTTTGCACAGTGGAAATACTCCTAGACAACCAAGGCACCTCATACAGTATATGCTCTCTGTCTGTCTGTCTGTCACACACACACACAACCACAGATGAAGATGGAGTCCCATGTGCGCATGCCCCCAACAGAAACACGCCCATATGCCCCGCTGCCCCGCGTATACACTGATCCACCTCTCAGACACAAAGCCACAAGGGATGGCCTAGATTCCTGCACATGCACACACAGGCAGCCACACGGACACACACATATAAATCCAAACTACGTTGACTAAACATGTGATGAAAATGGACCAACTTCAGTTTGCAAGTTTGGACTGTAACATCTCCGAGAGTCACAACTTATGTTTGCACGCTTGCAAAGTTTTCATACGTTTTTGTTTCGTTGTTTAATAAGAGTTGCATATATGTCCTTAAAGTTACAGCTGCTCTTGGTCAAACTCTGTATTTAGCGTCATGCATTGGCCAAAATTTCACCATAAATTTCCAGGTTTGACGTCCATTCTTGTGGAGACTAAAATTATGATCAAAATAAGGACTATAACAGTTGAAAGCTAATCCAGAGAGCCCTGACAGCATTTTTCTGAAAGAGTGAGAGAGACAAACAAACTGGAGAAAAGGTGGTTTCTTACAAAAAAAAACCCAGTACATCACAAGGTTGTCTCTTTACTCAAGTGGTATGTTGTCACACAAGTAGTTTTGGTTTTTAAATGCCCTGATTTACTTTGCTGTTACATTTTTTTGTCACAGCGGTATAAAGAGAAGAATTTGAGTCCGGGAGAAAATGTTCAAAGTTAGTGGTTTGGCTCAAGTTGACGGTAAAATCTAACTGTAATAAAAATGACTCTGTATAACGTAATATATAGAATAGAATAGAAAAATACCAAAAAAAAGCATTGATCAAACAAACAAATCCGATTTCTATCGGGTTGTAAAGTTTTTTTTTAATGTTCCAAAAATGTAAATTGATCATTTGTAATTAATTTATACCTTTACAGAATTTACATTAGACCCATGCAGAGATCTGTAAAGGGACAGGTGCTTAAAGTAATAAAAGAGGCACATTAAAACTGATATTAAGACTGCGTATGACGCAGGAACCTGGTAATGACACAGCTGCTGCAGCTGCAACTAACTTCATGTATGTAACACAATGTACAATTATATTATGCAATACAGACAGACATCACAATGACAAACAGGATGGAAACTGAGGAGAGGGCAAAGTATGGTCATGGCAGAAAAGAGTGAAAAATATTAATTTAAAAAAAAATCATATCAAGAGGAATCCAGTTTTTAATTTTTTTGTGTAGTTTATTAAAGCCCCCACTAACAAAGGAAGCAACCTAGATACTCAGTGGTGGAGTTGGTCTTGACCCATCTAGAGTGCCATTATCACAGTACATTTCACCATGAAACTATGGATATGAAAAGGAACCGGGGGGAGATATTATCTTAGTGCTGCATGCCCATGGCAAGATGCAAAGCCTGCTAACTCATGTAGGAAGGGATTTACTACGGCTGACCACAGTACATTCACTTTGTTGTTTTTATGTGTGTGCTGCGGTATCTGTTAACATCTTTTAACACTCGGCTTCATGCAACTCTGTGTTTTCTTTTATCTTTCTGTTTTCTTACACACATTTTTTTTTTTTTTAATTATTTTGGAAAGTATTCTGGCTTTTTTTAAAAAGTTCCAATATGTTGCCTTTAAAGAGACTTCGAATGGCATTGCATTTTTACTCATTCATAATAAAACTGAATATTAGATCTGGCTAATGAATGAAATGGAAAGTTAATAGAAATAACAGAAAAACGATAAACACTAAACTGTAGCTGCGTGGATGACGTGGCTCCGTCTCCTCATGAGAGGTGCTTCACGTTTAAGAGAAATGACGTTTCTGGTCGTAATGAACATTTCTCATAGTGTTCTTGTCTTTTATATCTGTGAGTGAGAATTGTTATCTGAAATTCTAATATAAGACTGCTTTTGTTTTCCCTGGACACACCGTTACTGCATCCATCTACATGTTCATGTGTGTGTGATTTGGTGCACTTGTGTTGGGTCGTGGACATTTACTTTAAGTCTGTGATATTTCACTCATTAGTCAATTACCTTCACGTTGGCTATGTAGTTATTTCTCTCTGTGAAACTCTGGTTGGATGAAGAAAGCTTCAATGTGGTAAATTATTGTAATGTTGTCACTATCATCATTAATGGCAATGCTGTTACATGAAAAGAGTTTATAGTTAGGTTAACTATTACTGACAAAAGCACAATGTCATTATTCAGATTGCTGATAAACACAAAAACACTGCATTGTACTGTTACTAACGATGTAATTTCATAAATGCACTGACGAACATGTACAGGACATACTGGTTACATCACATCCATTATTTAATACCTGACCTCCAAACTCAGAAAAGTCAGAAAAACAGGCATATCATAGTTGTTGCCCTCACTTGGCAGACTCTCAGATAAAACAAACCTTTGCCTTGCAAAACACATGAAACAACATACACTTAGTTTATTTCACCCACTTACCAATGTCTTTTGATTTCACAAACTTTTTTGGCTATTCTTAAATATACTGACAACAGTCGCTCTCTTGTCCCTGGTCCGTTCTTCTACAGCTTGATAGATTAACTAGTGCCTTTTCTTCTACTACTGATTAATAACAAACAAAACAATTTAAATTGGGGCAGACTTACCACCTACTTAACCAGAGTGTTACATTATGCAAGATCTACAGCAAGGGTGTCCAAAGTCAGTTCTCAAGGACCGCTGTCTTGCAGGTTTTAAATCTATCACTACTAAAATTCATCTTTTTCAAATTAAAGAGATCCAACAGCCTATGAATTTCTGCACAATGAGTGAATTGATTAAACTGTGTTGGAGGAGGGACAAATGGAAAGCCTGCAGGATCGTGGCCCTTGATAACTGTACCTGGACACACCTGATCTACTGCATGCCCGTGACTTGGCATTCTTGCATATTATGGCAGAATTTAAGTGAATAGCAATATGCTGGCATATGGAACAACTGGTAGCATGTTATTTATTTTAACCCTTTTTAGGGCACTCACTGAGATACCTTGAAATTAGAAATTTTAACCTAAAATTGTTCTTCTGGTTATGTACCGAGACCTCCATTCTGTTGTTACATTTAAAAAAAAAAAAAAAACAGTTTCATGCTGATTTGAAAGAAAACAAAGTGATTAAAACAGTCACTTGCCCAATAAAGGGTTAAATTACAAGTTATTGAAGCTGTCAAAGTTTCTGCGTTAATGATGCATTAACAAAAATCCTTTTTAACTATGACATTGTTTTTAAACGCTCATTTACAGCATGCTTTATCAATGTAGTTTCAGGAGAAACAGACACTGAATGTGTCTTTTATGCAAACAGTTTAGCTTTAAAGCTGCAAGAGATCGTTCTCTGGATAAAACTAAGGCCATTTTTATCTACTGTTGAAACCAACTTACCGCCAGTATGTTGCATCTCAGATGCCTGCTGTGCAAGCCAGCACTCCTCCTTTAAAGATGCTGGAAAGCTTCCAGCAGAGACTTCCTGATAATTCTGATAACTCTACAAGTAGCCACCTTTCAGCAGTTCAGTGGACAAACTAAAGTGAATTGAAACAGTGCTGGAGAGCTGCAGGATAGTTTCTCCTGTCTACAGTATGTTTCTAGATGACGGTGAGGCTGCCTGAAGTGGTATGACAGAGCATGTGTGTGTGTGTTTGTACCTGTGCATGTATATAAAGTCATTCCTCAAGTGGGTAAATGTAAGTAACGAAAGCGCCTTATTTTATAACTGCGAGTGCATACTTGCTTACAGGTAGGCTTAAAACATGACAAATATCCTGTTAAGATACATTTATGATATATTTGGTATTGAGTAAATTGCAATTTAACTCAGGACACCAATGCAGTATTACATACTTTGAATGACTGACCTCCCCACTAGTAAAACTGTTATTCTTATGGAAGGCCACAAAAAATCAAAAAACCAAAACAAAGCAAACAAAGAAACAAAAAAAAAACAAACCCTTAAGCAAATAAATAAATAAAGATGAAAATCATGTTCCCTATTGTGCAACCTAACTTTTCCTTTAAGAAACATTTTTTGTATTGGTTAAGATACTTCCCAATGTTTTGCAAAATAAATATGTATCTGTTCTTGCTAAATACAAGATTTCCATTTAACAGCCACCTGTGATAATTGTTTAATTTGTCTCTTTAAAATGAAGCATACAATTTTAATAGGAGAATGAGCTGGATGGCACACAAGGCAGTCAACTTAAAGCAAGTGATTGTCCTCACTTCAAGCCTCATATCTGTTTTTCCCCAAGTTGAAATATGGACTCATCTCACCACAAAGTATGTGTCCGTTATGTTTCCATTCATCTGTGATCTAAAATGCTGAATAAGCTTGTGCTCAGGGAATTTGGCACCATTTAAGCAGGTAATTGATGTAAACCCTCCTCCTTCAAGAAGACAGTTTCAGGTTACATTTCTACTTGAGGTGGTGAGCGGTGGCTTCATTCTTGTTTGGCAAGGTGGAGCTCATGGGCGATTTGTCTTTTATACCCAGTCCTGACACCCTCACCATTCATCAATTGATCTGCTGACTGCACAGGCGTCCTGAGTTGAGTTACTTGTATATAAGTATTTCTTTGAAGAGCTGCAAACTTTTATGGAGTGTAGTAGCAACTAGATGAAATTGTAGATTACTTTAAATGTTCCTAAAGCTGGGGTAGGTAATGTTGGGGAGCTAGCAAGATGTGAAAGTAGCACCCTGTCTTTTTCTTGGCTGTTTAGCAGGAGGAGGCAAAAAATCCGAGCCGGGTTGGTTTCCTAGCCACGAAGAAGCTTACAAAATATAAGAAATTAACAACTTCAATTCGGTCTGAACATTTTGATTGGTCAGAGTTCTTACAGATTTACAGTAAACTGAGGGGTCTAACTATATTTCTTGTTGTTCATGATTACAAAATGTATAGACAACTATCGGGACAAGGAACCACTTCACCCAGAGTAAAAATAAAACGTCTTTGAGCAAGATTACCAACCCCAGCTTTAATACAACAAAATTTTGTAGACATTATAAACAATTTATTTATCTTTTTCTGTTACATAAATGTTTAAATGAATTAGTAACTAACATATTAAAGTTTTTGTTGCATTTTTCTAAACCATGCAAGCTAGAGCAAGAGTCCTCCTTGCAACCCACTGTGGTAATAAAATTGGTGCAATTGAAAAGGAAAATAAACTCCTGAAACATCTTCCCTCAACACTAAAAAAAAAACAATAAAGCATTATTTAACAAGTACGTTAACTTTCGTATATTTAAACCAATTTCCAAGTAATTTTAAATTAAAATCTCTCTGGTTTTAACCTGAAATGGGAGTCGTATAATATATGTACTTTTTTTTTTAATCATGGCATCAACATGGACCTCTTCTGGTTACTGAAATGTCATGGGTTTTCTCATAAAAAACAGCCAAAGGCTTGAAATCTACTTGATATGTCCTTCGAAAGAAAACAACATAGACCAGCAGCTGAAGGCTACTGCTGAGTACTGGTCCATCCAGGGAAGAGATGGATATGAAAAGGGAATCACTACTAATTACATCGTGGTTGATGTGATGATTGAAGTGCTTTAATAATACCTCCCAGGGGGTGACACAGTATATCACCACAGGATCACATCATTCCCTCTGAATTTATCTACCAGTGAGACAACCTTGGTCTTCTATGTCTCCATATATACGTTGTGGAAGACTAATGGGTTTGTAAAAATGTTTTTCCACTAATCTCTGTTGCTCCTGGTATATGTATAGCCTATACTGTACTATCAGTTACCACAAGCATCCCAGACAGAGACCAGAGAGAGACAGGATGCTGGAACTTTCATATATTATGTATAGGTAAATCATGAATGATTAATTATGAGAAACGTGAGTATATTTAAGTGTATAATGCAAAAAAAGGCTAAACATCGTCATTTTCTCACATGAATGCACCCAAAATGTCAATAACTATTGTGAAACCTATTGTCATCATGTGTACATGTAAGCATGTGCCCCTAAAAGAGAAGGTGAATGAAATACTGACAAATATTTTCAACAAATTCTGGCTTTTACATTTTCTATGCGAAATGTTTACTACTTATCAGGCTATCTGCTACGTCACGACACACCCCTATATGGTAGGGAGACAGCTGAAAACGGAGCTCAAGACTGATAGGCCGTTCAGCCAATCGGAACGCAGACCATTTCAGAGTGGAGCGCTGTGATTGGACGCTGTTGGGATCGTATGTACGTATAGATATGCCTGACTGGCGAGCTGCAGGGGCGGGGCAACGGAGAAGTGCTGTCCATCTGTGTCGATACAGATCTAAAAAAAAAAAAAACAGGACTAACGGAGTGTCTGCTTACGTTGCTCTTCGTGTGGACTAATGTAAGTTATTCTACACTTTGCCGTACCTGTGCTGTCGTCCTGTGTAGTCAGAGGTATTGTAACACAATGCACTTAACGCTCTTTCTCCTTTCGATTTGCGGGGAAGTGCGGGTGTAGCACACGCGCTTTTGAGGCCAGTTTAGTGTGCTGCTGTTCACGTAGCGCTAGCTGTTGTTATTGCTCTCCAGCGGGCTGCAATATTGTGACATACCGATGACATTAACAATGTATTCACTCAGCCTGGGCGTAATGTCATTGTGTAGAAACAATTCACAGCCGCCGCGAAACTGTAACGCAACAATATTTGCAATAATATGCAGAATGTATAAAAATTGCAGAGCATTTTTCACATATCACTGGTAGCCCACCGCTCGTCTTTCTGCTAGCCCCCCCCAGTCCGGTCTGCTCATGTGAAGAGAGAGGAGACGCTCCTTTAAAAAAAAAAAAAAAAAAAGTAAATTTAACACGGTTGCGCGTATTGGCACGTGCACAAACATTGTAACCTAACTGGATTCGTATCTCAAATGGTCATCTCTTGTTTTTCACATAGTTTACAAAGGACTTCTCCTCTTTGAAAAAAGCTTTAATGACATCGCGGTTTGATTCTCTGGTGGGTGAGGGTAGCAAAAGGTGGAAAATGACAAAACTGGAAAGTTTGGGTTGAATGAAGTATTACATCATGCGTGACTTTGCTGCGTGTGTCCCGAATCTCCCACATGACCCTAAACGATTCGCGAAAGGTCCAAAGTCTGCTTCTAGGAGGTGTTTTCCTCCGTTTCTAGCAGTGAATTGCCAGATTTACAGACTGACGTTTGGCATGACGGAACGGAGTGTCCTGGCAGAAAATAACGGGACGGCACCCCCCACCTCTCACCCACCTACCCTGACCCTACCATCCTAACTCATCTCTCCTCTCCTCTCTGTTGACAGTTTTGCTTTACACTGTGGAAAAATAGCTTTTTTTTTTTTTTTTTTTTTTTTTTTCAACGTGGGAAAACTGTTTTTAAAGCCACCATCTGATCCGAGAAATTGTGACAACCTGGCTGAAATTTTTGGGTTCCCCCTCTTGCTACTCCACAAAGTGAAGGTTGATATGACACATCAGGTAAGAAGAAAAAAATCACAATGGAGAAAGAATAATCAAAATCTTGTAACTTTTATTTTGCCTCCTTGCCATATGTTGTTTTGCATGCAGACCACGTGGTATTCTACATTTCAGGCCCTGCACTGAGCTTATTGATTGATTTATATGTAATACTATTGTCGTAGACAAGTGCATCCTTCCACATTTGACATGTGCGAATGTCTGCTTGTCTGAATCAAGACTGATGTGCAAATCCTGGTAAATCCAAACAAGTAGATGCAGGTAAAATTGAAATACTGCTTTTAGTTAACATATTTTATTGCCCTGGGATGTACATAGACAAGCAGGAAGATAGATATGGTTTGGATTTTCATGGAGGTGTTGCGTATCCACTTTCCTGGAGGTTGACTGTCTCAGATTTGTGGAGACCACAGGGATTACAAATGGATGGAGTAACAGTAGAGCTGAGTTGAGGGGAATGTGTGCAAGTCTGTGGCCGCACAGACTCACACATTATTTGGTGTTGCTATCCTATGTCTGTATTCAGGGAAAGTAAGTTTAAATGGGTGGGAGTATATAAAATGTGTACTGATATCATTAACACAGAATTGTAGGAGTAATTTACCATTATGGGAGTACCCGCTGTCTGTCGTGGCGCAGTGCAGTGAATATGTCTGATAAACATCGGAGGGCAGTGGCATTATTCAGAAATTTTTCCAAGGGATGTGCTTCTGGTTTACCATGGTTTGGATATAAAAGCCAGTTTTGGCTTTATGTGCACAGAAGTAAAGATGGCTGCATTTACCAAGTGTCAGCTTGTGGAACTGGATGGTCAGAGAACAGATGACCTGGTAAACCTGAGAATTCAAGTTGAAAGGGTTACTGGCTGCAGACACAATAAGTACTGATAGTAGTGATTTTAAATGCTGCGGTACTGATCTGGATGATATTCACATCACTTTCCTCCACCAGGTTGTGATTGTTTGTTTTTCTCTGATTCTGAGTCCCAGTGTTGCTCTGTCAAACGTTCTGTCACAGCATTCAGGAAATTTCTGTCTTCTCTGATGATTCAGAGTAGATCTGTCTGCAGTTTTTCCTTCTGTGAAATAAATAGATATACTGCCACATATTTTGGATTGCTTTCATAGTTTTACTGCTCCTCTTACTCAAACAAAATGTACAGAATTAATTAATCCTGTATGTTCAGACATACATCTTTCCCAGAAATTCAGAGCCTTTATCAGTGCTCAAAATATATTAATTTAACAGAAATAAATCAGAAATATATTTATTCTGAGTCCAAATAGAGGAATGCTAAAGCGGTCAACAGTTTGTGGACTTGAAAGTTTTAATCCATCTATTTGTAAAATGGCTACATGAACATTAAATGAAAAGCAGTTTTTAAATTCATGAAGGTGGTATGAATTTACACTAAACAGACAGTAAACACTGATGTCATCTAAACCTTAATGTCAATCAATTAATCAACCATTCAATCAATCAATCTTTGTTTACATATCACTTTTCATGGAACCTGCAACACGAAATGCTTTCCATAAGATCATTCCTGCCAGCAGCCTCAAGTTAATTATCTACGACAATATTGAATTTCCATTTGGGGATTAGTAAAGTATTTTTCATTTCATTTCATAATGAAATCATCTCTGCATATCAAAATGAAGCCTTCATACAACAAAGTATTCATTTAATACACACACACACACACCACATAATGATCTCCTTCACACATGCACCCCCTCTAAAGACAAAACAAAACATTTACACCCCCTCATTTCTATTCTAAGCAGACATGAATTCCCTTCCTTAGTTATTGTCTCTTAACTAATGTAGATAAAAAATTGTCAATAGAGATTGTTCAGGACATTGTAATGATCTAACTTATTAATAATGATTGGGCTTTCTGCATCGTAACGACGCTTCACTACTCTTGGAGTGTATTGTGGTAAAGACATTACTTTTAAGTGTTTTAGACGTGTTTTTAATGACAGACATAAACGGATATTGCAAAAATTGCAGCTTGATGTCACATGTGAATTCACTATATATAGAAATGAGTTTTTCTCCGTTGTTCTGTCCTACATATGATAGACCCGTGGTGTTCAGCTCCGGTCCTCGATGGGCCACAATCCTGCAGGTATCCCAGCTCAAACACACCAGACTTAAATTAATGGGTCATTATGCCAGACCTCATAAGCTGTTGGATCTATTTAATGTGAGTCAGGTGTGCTGAACAAGAGATACGTGGAAAACCTGCAGGATAGTGGCCCTCGGAGGCCGACTTTGGACACCCCTGCGATAGACTCATCTATCCTAGTGTGGAGTTTGAATCTTGTTTTTCCATAGTCATCATTACTACCCATTAACGGCTTGTAATGTAGCCAAGTGTTTGACTTTGATGCTTTGAGGGCAATAAATAACTTCTTTGTTACTTTAAATAAGAATTAATAATTAATTTAATCTGATTAAAATCATTAGCTGTCAGCCATTCTTATAGTAGATGTTGTTGGCAGGCATTGAGTTAAAACACCAATTTGACATCATTGAAGTGGAGCTGTATGAAGTACTTATCAACAGTAAATGCTCTTTATTCTCCGTTTATTCGATACAGCTCAGAAAATTAGAAAGGTAGCCCAGCTGCAAAACATATTTTAGCCCCCCAGTAAAAGTCCTGCCTAAAGAAAGTCAATCACTGTTGTTGTTTGGTTTGTTCATGAATCTGCCATTTTGCTTTATTAATTTCATAATATAAAATCCTTCCTCCCACCTATTACCTCAGTGGGATATAGAGGGTCTTTTTCTGTAATGAGGTGCTTAGTGGAGCACATTGTGCTTGAGAAGTTTTTTACTCTGCTGAGTTACAGGCAGGTTGTAAAATGATAACAGATGTACAGGGTCTTCAAGGTGTAGTGTACTATTTTGAAAAGTAGGCGAACTCTGACTAGTAAGGAATGCATTTGTGCATATATGCACGTACATGCACACATGTAAATGCCTATGGGGATATACACACTTCTTTGTTTTGTGTTTTTTTTTTCTTTTCTTCAGTGGCTTTGTACAGTTCACAGGGTTGGACGCTACCTTCAGACGGTGTAGTCATGTGTCACTATGACACATACTTTTTCTATCTCATGACTTGAAATTGATTTTGAGCGCAGCCTCTCAAGGTGCTGTCATGTGAAAAATACAAATATGAGTTGATGTTAAGTTAGTCCAGTTTGAGAATTACGCGGCTATTTATTTAATGTATGATTAAGGAAAAAAAAAAAAGGGAAGATAATAGAGGGAAGTGAAGAAAAGTGTAGCGCTGTTTTATAGTTCATGATATTTTTAATTTTGCTTTGTGTCATAAATCCAAAGCACCCCCTTCCCAGCACAGCGGTGGAATTTCACCCTCTCTTTAAATAATGGCAGCCCGCCAGGCTCTGCCATGTTTTGTGTTGCGCGAGCCAAGTCTGCCGTTGTTCGGCCCCCTTTATGCCACCGTCTGTGCCTCTCGCTGTGGGGGCTGCTGTCTGAAAAGGCCCTGAGAGACAGTCTGCACAAGAAAAAAAAAAAAAAAATTACCTTCACTATGTCTTACTTGTCCCAATACTTATTGGATAAGTAAGTTAAGTTCTTCTTAAGGCTATAGGAATAAAGTATTGTTTGCACTTCAGAGACTGGTTTTCTCACTATACTTTGCAGTTCTTGCTCCTCGTGCTGATATTCTGAATGGAGTAAAACTCAAAGGGGAAAAAAAACAAAAAACAAACAAAAAAAAAAAACGCATTTGAATTCGACCACTTTTATTTAGCAAAGAACAACCTTGTATAACCTGACGGGGTAAGATTTGATCCCAGTTTTAATTGTTGTGACATCTCTGATGATATTTCAGAAGTAAGCTGTATTTTTACCATTAAGGATTTTATAACAGGCATTCACTAAATTTACAGTACGCCTTCGATCCGATTGAACACCCAGTCTGAATGAAAATGAGTCATTTAATCACCTAGCTTAGCCAGTCATCCTTGATTTAAAACCTTTTAAACCGTTTCTTTGATGTATGTTCCTTCATACATGTCATGAGTTTCAGCAGAAAAAGAAAACCTGACTGTTATTTTTGTTGGAAGCTTTGTAAAAAATAAAGATTTGTAATTCATTTTGACAGACCAAAGGTTGAAAACATTGAGTTCAATCGGGTATGTGATCATATTTGATTAAATCTTCTCCGTATGGTACATATTGCTTATGTCAAAAGCATTACAATCATATGAAATATTTTAAATGCATCACAGTGCAGATGTAGATTCTGAATTTTTGTACAAATCTTGCCTGTTATCTAATAACTAACCTATAGATGTAGGTCTTGGTTAGCTTAATGTGAACCAAATACTGCAAAGGGCATTGTGGGTTCAAAGTAAGGTTTTGTGAGTAAACACAACCAAAACAAACGTGCGCGTCAGACAATAAAGGCCTCTGGCTGGGAGAAATGTCTCGCGTTTAGTGGTGGAAGAACTCCGTAAAACTTCTAATAGAAATATTAGGGGTGGGAAAATCGAATAGAAAAATCGATTATCAGGACTCTTTGCTTCACAATTTTAAAATAGTTTCTTTTGTTAAAAAAAAAAAAAAAAAAGATTTTTTTTTTTCAAATAAATAGAAATAATCTATTATAGATTTTTTTTTTCATTTTTATTATTTTTATTGATCTTTTTACTTGTCTTCTTGGGCATTATAGCAGCAGAATGGTGGTCTGGCTACTGTGTTGTTTTTTTCCTAATTGAAACAAACCAAAAAAAAATTGTTTTTAGTCTATAAAAATCAGCAATATCGAGGAAATCGCGAGAATTGCAAATTAAACCGAATCGGCACCCAAAAAATCAGGATCTAATCGAATCAGGACTAAAGCATATCGTCACAGCCCTAAGAAATATGGTCAGCTCAAGACTGAAGGTCTGATGAAGCTCCATGCTTTGCTCTTATGTGGTGGAAACAGAAGCTGTCCTGTATTTTCCAGTAGATGAGCGAGTTTTTTTCTTTGTTTGTTCATGACAAAAGTTTTTTACACATTTCCACTCAGAAAGTAGTTGTGGTAAAATTGTCACACTGAAACAAAGAAGTATCAAAATACATGAAAATATAGTTTTATAACTGCAATGCAGTCAGGTGAACGGTAATCAGATTGTGATGTATCTGAAGATTTTTCCTTTTTGGTAAACTGGAACCTCAGATTTATATGACTTGGATAGAGAAAACGACTACAAGTTAATGTTAATGCATCATGCTGTGCTAAGCTGTGTAGATACAAAAACATGCAGAGAAAAGAAAAATAAAGTAAAATAGCAGCGCCTGTACTCTCTCTTATTTTTGCTTTTTGTTTCTCCATGCAGATTGTTCAGTATGTTGGCTCTGCACTTTTCTGTTCTCTTGTTATTGCAGTACTTTTTTTTTTTTTTCTTTAACTTTCCGTTCTGCCTGTCACATTGTGGTGGTCGTACTAACTGGTTTCTCTTCTGCCCATTTCAAACAACTCCCTGTAAGATAAAGGTTTTCCTCCCCCGAGGGAAAGACCTGAAAGACAGATTATTACAGCAGTAGGAACTGTGAAGAACTGATCGGTGATCAAATCACTTTTGTTATGAATAGAGTGGGAGGAAAAGGGGTGACAGTTTGCTTTGTGAGAATCAACTGGAGCGGATTATTCTTTTAAAATACACTGATTATATTAAAAAAATCCTTTATTCCTATAATCCACAGTCTTCTCCCTCCTTAACACAAACGTGCTAAACAGGAGTTAATGAATTTCTCGTGCAAGTTAATTGCGTAACTACAACATAAATGTAGTAGCTTTAGTGTTGCGGCTGATGTGATTATGTCTTGTTTAGAGGCCCTAAGGGGTTTGGAGAGATAAGCGTCAGTAATGACTCACCTCACAGTTTAAGGTCACAGGTTAACATACAAGTATTTGTCCCAGAACTACAGGTTCACAGAGTTTTCATCTTTTTGAGAACATAGTGGTATAAGATCATAGGGTTCATGCACTGTTATGGTTTGGGTAACTTAGTTGAACAGTGTAGAGGTTAGAGGCTCAATTTCCACCAAACAAAAATGCATTCGCCACTGGAAATAACTTGATGCTTGAGGAGTTCCCACCAATCCAGTTCAGACACAGAGGTCAGACAAGCCCAGTTATTTCACTTCGTATTGAAATCTGTGTGTGATTTATGCCTCTTGATTAATGTTTTTTTGTTTAACTTTGGCTTTAAAGAATGAAGAATGGGATTTGCTCCATGTTGTATTTATGCAATATTTATGTTCTATGGCTTCAAGCAAAACATTTTTTACCCATGCAAGGGTAATCAATGTCATGTGCCCAAGGATAGTGAAATGATAAAATATGTGGACGGTTGTTTAATTGTTTTTCTGTTTGTTTGTTTTCAATCTTTTGCATCTTTGTCTTCTTTTCCCCTGTATACGCTCTCTTTTTTTTCTTCTGTTTACTCTCTTCTTTCTTTTGTCCTCCCTGTCAAGTCAAGCATCAGTATAAACAAACTGAAAATGAGCAATGATACTTCTACAAGACGTAGTCATCTGTCCATAAAGCTCCTGTTAGCAAAGCAAATTTTTTTTCTCGGCACAACCAGATCATTGATCTGCTTGCAATGCTGAAAAAAAAAAAAAAAGTTGTTGTTTTTTCCATAATCTTAAAATATATTAAATATTTAAAATATTGAATATTTAAAAATGGCAGACCAAACATGAGTAAATAGAACTTCAGCCTGTATTTACCTCAAAATAAAATGCGGGCCTTTTCTTCTTTTCCTCTGGGAGGCCCTGACGGACTGTAACATGGCTGTGGAACAGCTCAACTTCTTAACTGGAAGTGGAAACTGCAGTTAACGTCCGTCTGTTTTTGCAGACAGCAGATCTGTATAGGTGTACTTTTTACAGGAACAGCTGTGAAGGCCTTCAGTATTCACTTTGAAGCGGCATATCGAGGACTTGAAGCATGAAACATTGCAATAGATAATACTCTGCCTGTATAAATATAGAGAAAGCAACTGCTCCTGTGAGCTTAGACAATGTGCTGGGAGTAAGCAAAGATCAGAGAATTTGTGCAGAAATTTAAATTATTAAAAATCAAAGGTATTTTTTCCTTCTTTTTCATCTGTGCGGTGTCAAACATTTTGCTGCCACAGGCTGTTGGGAGAATCGCGTTCTACATTAGAGAGTCCTCAGCCACCCCCAATGTCTCACAAATGATGCTTTTAGAGGTTAATTGTACCATTGCATTTTATGCTTTGAATGCTAATTAGGCTGAATTATGTATATTTGTTCTTAGGATTAGCTAAAAGGCAGTCTGCTGGGCCAGATCAACCCTTTTGCAATCAGTTTACTTTAAAACCAAGTCTTTTTTTTGTCTCCCAGTGAGAAAGCTGCAACAATTACTGAGGTAAGTTTTACTAATGTGGCCTCTACTGTATGACACGATTGAATAGTAGTGGAATGAGTAGAAAAAAAAAGAAAGTTCTCAGTGCTTTTCACGTCACAGAAAATCCAAGCCCCCCAAAAAGGAAGTCTCCCAGTGTGTCCTGAAATACACAGCTCATTCACTGACTTTAATTTAGCTTAATTAGAATCAGACTGGGAAACTGTGTTTCCCACACATCGAGGATACATGGGTGGGCTAGCCATGTGTATTAATAACCAACCCAGTGAATTTAGCCACTCATATTTTCTACAATTTAAAGTTTGTACATTTTAATTGAATTCAGGACCCAGTGATGCAGTTTTTCCTTCTCTAACTTTATCTAAACACTGAATCAAAGAATGGTCATAATAAACAGGAAGGCTTTAACTTGCAGAGATGTTGGTGGCTTTTGCTTCCTGAGGGAAAACCCTGAACTCCATAATAAAGATAATTCTTTGTGCTGTTGGAAACCTTTTGTAACATACCCTGCTTGCTGGATTGAAGATTAGACTCACTTTCCATTGATTTAGGCAAAGGTCTTTTAATTAGACTGATGTGAGGGCTCACATGGACGTGTTTTACGACCACGCTAAAAGCATGACTGGCTCATTACTGAAGTTACTCATTAAACCAGTGTGTGTGTCTGTATGTTTGTGTGTAGAAGCAAGGTTTTTTTTTTTAATTTTTTGTCAGAATTTACCCACTTTCCAACCTTTTACTGCAGAAACTGACAGAATATTTTTTCTTGTGAAATGCTTTCAGTCAGAAAGCTCTAAACATTTAGAAGAGCGTGTTTACTTCTCATGAATTTTCCGTAAACAAAAAAGAGGATTTCAATTGATAAGAAATTATTGAGATTTTTGTTTTAGAAATTTACTATTTATTATTTCTTATTGTTTTGTCCCGTAGCCACAGAGGGATCTAAAGATAAGAGATGCAATACTGTGTTGTGTATGTGTTCCAGTTGAATATTTATGCCACTCTAAGAGCAAAGCAAGTGTGTCTGAAAGAAGGTTAAAAATTGGGAAAACACCAGTTTACAAGTTTATGTCTTAAGTTTATATCATCAGTATAGAAAATGTACTTCTATATCTAGATTACAGATGGAATTGTATCCTTCTAAATTAAATTTGGTAACATTTGTGTCTAAATGCACTATTTTTACGAGAACACACATTTAATTCTCAGTACAAGTTGTTCCTTTTTGCACGTGAACAGATTACATAAGCTCTAGACTCTCCAAATCTCATCCACTTGGAAATGGGAACGCAGCGAAGGTATGATGTGTCTTTTCGCTACTCTCAGAAAGGGTGTTAACATTTTTGGCTGTTGCATGGACTTGCCCTGGTTTGAGAGGGACACTCAGAACACTCCAGTGAGCCACAGCTTCTGTCTGCCTTCGAGCTCACTCTTTCTGTCTGTCTTCAGAGGCCCACTACAAGGGGCTGTGAGTGAACTGCTTACCGTCCCCTCAACTTTTTTTTTTCCCCTCAGCCTCCATTCCTTATTTCTACTTTTCCTGGTGCTACAGTAGCACAGAGAGGGAGAGGCAAGCCCACAGTGGAGGATTGGTTGGAGCCCAACAGGCCCCCACAGGAGGCTCCGCCCACCGTATCCTGCTTATAGGATAACTATTCATGACCGGATGCCCTGCTGCATGCATGCTCCAAATGCAATTTAAGTCAATATCCTTTATTACTATTGACGTATATATTTCATGCCTCACTGTCTCTGTTGCTATCTTCTTCCTGCTTGATACGTGTCCATTCACAACAATGGATCCCGGGTCATTTCTGGCCAGTTGTTTGATGCCAGCAGGCCAAAGCCCAGAGAGTTTTGGCTCGGATTCATAGTGCTTTCACTCTCTACTCCTCTCTTTCTTTCTCTCTTACAAACACACACACACACACTGCTATCTACAGATCTGTTAACAACTTGTACTCCTTTTTGTTGTCCTGTTTTTAATTTCAGTTTGAGTAACTCTGTTGGACTCCTTTGGGTCTGATTTTGCCTTTATAATGGCTGTTATAGACATGGGCTAGCAAATGTAATGAAATGTTTTAAAATCTTACAGTTAGATTCCTGAGATCGGGGTTTTATGTTCACTCTTTTATGTTCAGTCTTTTTTTTTTTTTAGGTAGTATACTGCGATAATGTATTGTCGCTTATAGTGCAAATACACAATAAATAACACGTAATCGAAGATATCAGTCTTAGGGAAACCACATTTTTGTCATGTTGATGGCATGATTCACTCAGTTTTGGAGAACTGAATCCTTATGTTAAGAGAATCTTGTTAGTGTTGCAATCATGTAATTTTGATTTGACTTTTTCCTGTGTGTACATTGTTTCGCACTTCATAATTCACCCCATTTGTAACCCAGCAGTCTCCTGCTGTCTGTTCAATTTCTTTTTTATTAGTTTTTTCCTTCTTGTCTCTTCCCACTGAGTTCCTCTTACATTTATCTGCCCAATTTAAAGCTCCATTTTTTTCATGGCATAAAAGGGGACATACGCTACAACAATACATCATACTGGGCTGTTTTTTTCTTTGAAAGATTGGATTGAGTGCTTTCCTACAGGGAAAGTAAATGGAGGAAATGTGCAGTCACAAAAATGGTTTCAAATGAGATTTCTGATACCTGTCAAATCTTTGGGCACATTCTTGCCATCTTTTTTTATTGAAATTGAAAGTCTGCTTTGTTTGAGGTATTGTAATGGGCAAACAAATTCTCATTCGCATTAAAGAAGCAGGCTCAGTCTGCCTACAAACACAGGTATCGGTATATTTCAAGTAGATCAAATACAGGGAATGGACTACAAAAAAGTGCATTGTGGGTTGAATGTATGACAGCAAACAAAAACAAAACCCAAGCGTGTGGGGTGATAGGTTGCATTACATTGATTCAATAGCTCATGGTCAAACATGGAAGAATTTGGTAAAAGTTCTGATAGAATCGGAGCAACCCAGACCACGAGGATCTGATGCCAAATTTTCATGTTTCTGTTATTTAGAGAAACACATTTTTTAAAAGGTCCTATTTGTTCGAGAAGCGCACCTAGTTACGTACATAACGTGAGCTACGTGTTACGTCATGAGAGGCAGCGTGTAGCCACTGTTGCCAACTTGGTGACTTACTCGCACAAACACAGTTTCGGTCCGGAATAATATTGTCCCCCCCTACAAATAGACCTTAGACCGAGTCTAGCAGCCTTTCCACGTGTGATTGCATCCTTAATTTGACTTAACATGCTCTTTCTATCGCTTTCAGCGGCTACTTACTGCTTCCCTTTGGCAGAGGGGATGTTATTCAGTTGCTTTTATTCGGTCAGTCAGTCTGTCAGCAAGGTTATACAAAAGCTTCCAAACTGAGTTTTGTGAAACTTGGTAGTGAAGAGGAACATAAACACAGGAAGAGCTTATTGAATTTACATATTAATCCAAATAGTTTTAGGAAAATTCATGAGCCCCAATACAGGCAACATCAGTGATTATAATGATTGAGAAGTGGTTGTGATCCTCCCATCATGGTCTCACAGTGGGTTTGATAGTCAGATAAGTTAGGAGAATTTTGTGAGTTGTTGCCTGCGTGTCTGCCAAATTATTTGCATACTGGGTATTTTTCTTGTTATGGCTTTCATGTCTTATACTTGCTGGTTCCCACTTAATTTGTCATATAATGTTTTGAATTATTTAGTGGAAAATGAGTCTGCCTGGGTCAAACTTGCGTTCCAAGTTAATCAAGGCTTGTCGTATTTCCCTAGAATTTACAGTAGAAGAGGAGTGCTTATCTGTGGACTATATCGTTGGTCCTCTTTGTTTACACTACTCTTACTTTTCCTCTGAGATAATCACACACGTGGTTTGTGTTTTAATATAGTTAGCAGGTTATATTTGCTGAAAGCTTTTTTATTATTTGTGGATATGCTCATTTCATCAGCTATAGATTAAGAAATATAATCCTGAGATATATAAAGGTTTCCTATGGTTTAAAAAATACAAATGAATGGAGAAATAATATGCTGCTTTAATATATGATGCCGGAAGAAAAATCATGAAAACTGAAACAAGTGCAATTTTTTGTAACAATGTTGGACAGAGAACACAGAAGGTAACGTAGGGTCAGCCGGTTGCAAAGCACACCCACAACGCTGTGAAACATAGACTATAGCACAGGACAAGTAAAACTTGAATGTCCCTGTAATATTTAAAGTGACTGAATGGTGTCTCTGCAGTCAAGATTTTCTTCTTCTTGAAGTCCTAAAGGAAAGTAATAAACCATCATTATCCATAACTGTGTGCTACTTTTAGGTGGGTCTTATTGTATTCTCAGATCTTCTGATGGGCAAACAAACAAAAGTCTATTTTCTCCTAAACACAATGAAGGTATAATGTGTTTCAGAACTCTTTCAGAGAAATGAAATGTGAGAAAGCAAATTTAATCTGGACTTCTTCATCTAGTCCCTCAGTGGGCTGTTTGGAGGATCAGCAAGTGAGACTTCAAATTTTCATTGGCCAGAACAGCTTTACAGCAAGTAAACAAATGTGTGAATGTATGTGCTGATAGAAAATGCTGCTTTGTTATTTTCTCTCTGACTCATTATCTCCATACAGTTAATGTATTCACATATATGCAGTATTGATATGGACACAGGAGGCCTCTTCTGGTATTTTTAATGTGTTGTGCACAAAACAAAAGCACTTCCACAGCAAACTCTCTTCTTCATTATCTGACTCCCGTGCACTGTAGTGACTCTTCCCTTTACCCCTTGCCTTGGATTTTCAGATGTCAGTGTCATCTTCAGTAGAACATGTGATGGAGTAAATCTGTTTACCTCAATTACGTAAAAAGTGCAGAAAAGATTTTCCGCATGTTCTCCTGAACTTCTCAGTTGTTCAGTTGTGTAAAATAAAGGAAAGAAAAATATTGTCTTGGAAATCTGTTCGCATAAGTGATTTATTTTCCATTTAAAATCTGTTTTGTTGTAATTTTAAATTTGAAATGCAGATGGACATATTTTTAAATCCATCCATCCATCCATCCATCCATCCATCCATCTTTATATCACATATTAACTTTGGACAAGCAAAGACAATTCTTAATGACTGGCTCCCTGCAGCTGAGAGCGACAGGCCTTTAATTTTCATTTCAGTAGCTGAAGGCCGCAGTCTATTGTTGTTTAGACAAAAACAAATTGTAACAAACTGTTCCACAGTTTTCTCATGTATACTTTCAGCTATCTGTAATTTGAAGCAGCCTTTAAACAAACAAAACTGTAAATTGCAAACAGTCCTTGGCTGTCACAGTGATGTAAAAATGGACCGCACACCGGTACAAGTGTGCCAGAATACTGTGTTTGTTACTCCGTGAAACGTCCTGTTCAATCTAAAGCAGCAGCAAAAATGTCCCAAGAACAAATCTGCTATGGTACTATTAGAAGAATGTAAACCACTTTGTTTCACATCATTGGAGTGAGCTTTTGTCAAATATACGGTATAATGTAGTTTCACTGTTCCAGCATTTATGCTTTTGTAGATTTCAACTAAACTGTCACAATGACTTAGAGGTTGATGGCATTTGAAGTTTTTTTGCATCCATGTTGTGTCAGCTGTAAAAGACCTGACCTGGTTGCCTTTTAATTATGCATTGTTCTGACTTGATGAACATGTAGCAGAACACTGATGTTCGTCATGTTACAAAAGCAACCAATGTTGTTTTTTTTTTCCCTTTTGTGGCCAAACAATGGAATGTTTTTGACTGTTCAAGTTAGGTTGTCTGACCTCAGTCTGACTAAATGGAGAAATGGCATCCATAACAAAAGGACATTTTGTGTTGATTTATTTTATTTTTTATTTTTATTTATTTGTCAAAAGTGATAGATTAACACTTTACAACTCAAGAAAAAAAACAATATTTAGGTTCACCAATAAAGAGATAGATAGATAGATAGATAGATAGACACTGTATTTATTTCCCAAGAGAAATTAAAATTTCCAACAGCTTGAGCAGATATAAAGTTAGGTCAAGAAAGTTTTCTTTTTATATGTTGGAATTGTGAATGTTGATATTTAAATGTCCAAATACCTTTTCCTGGTGCACCAGAAATGAAAATTAATTGAACTAGAAGCCCAGCAACAGTTATAAAGAAGTTTTATTAGCCACCATCATCCATCCTGCCTCTTATTTGGCAGGATGATGAAGGATTTCAGGTCACCTAAGACAAAGAAACCCCAAAAACATGGTCATGTTAAATAATGGTTATTTTGATGGAGCTTTGACAAAAATAACTGTGGACAGGCTTAGTTGTCTCATAAAGCATTGGAGATAGCTATATTATAAGCCTTCTAATATGTAACTTAAGGGAAAAAAGGGTAAATATGACTACTGTGTCATCATTATAATGATGCACTTAGGTAAGGATGTCGTGATACTTTGTCCTCTAATAGTTCAGCCTGATGGTCGCTTTAAAAAGCCTGATAGGGGTTTTTGTAAAAGCTAAGCAGAAACTCTAATGTTTTGAAACTGTAATGGCATATTAAAATGAAATGGAGAAGTTAGGAGATGGAGTTTAGTTTCTTAAGTGGTACCTCATTAGAAACTCACCACACTTGCAAGACAGTTAACACTCTAGTGACATAATCAAGAAAATTTTCACCGAGCTGATAATGTCTGCACAGTGGTTATAAGGGCAAAGGACCAATGTCAGTTGTAAAGCAAGCACTGCTGATCATGGATTTGTAAATATCAGGCAGTGGAGAAACAGACTTGTATGTGTTTTGACCATGATTTAAAACCAGGTTGTACAAAAAGTTATATTTGTAAGTTTAAAAAAATACCTTATCTTACTCCAAGGGCAATGAAACCTTAACAAGTGTTTATTCTAGAAGACAGATAGACACTAACCCTTAAGTTAGCAGCGGTAACGAAGCAGTTGTTGCATCTCATATGCAGCTTCACAGATGTAATGGTGGATGTTTGCATTTACAGCACCTCTGCAGCACCAACTGCTCAGCTCCTTGGCTTGGAGCACAATGACCCACTGACCTTTTTTACTCCACCCAAACTGAAATTGAAGTGCCTTCATTACAAATCAGCCTTCTTTTTATACGTTCAGAGGCAGAATGAGGTTCAAGGTTTCACACACTGTGACATCCCTCCGAGCAACAAAGTATTCAGTTGTTTGTTGACTTTTTAAATGTGTGCAGTCTTCTCAATGTGAACATGACTTGGGACTTCATTATGCAGTTTTGTTCTGACAAATAATTCCGTGATACACGTAGATATCTTGGTAAATGTGTGTCTCTATGCAGAGGGGCAGACAGTAGGGGAGAGTGGTTTTGTTTTCTGATGATTTGTAGTTGTTTACCCATATAAAACAAGTGAGAAACTCAGCAGCCACAACAAGTTTAACCAAGGTAATGATTTATACTCCTTCAGTAACCCATCTTTCCCTCTGATCTCCACATGCTGTCAGTTACTTGTGGTTTTTTTGTATTCTGTAATTCTGTGTCCACATAAAGATTTTTCTGGCGATATTCTGTCTGGCTGGGCCAAATGTAGTTGGCCTTCTTTGGAATTTACACATACATGTTTGAGTAGACACATTTATCCATGCAAATGTGCAGGCGAGAAACAAATGAAAGCACGTCTGAACACATGTTTTGCTCAGCCTAGTCCCGCCCTAATCCCACTTGTTTACAGTTTTGCTGGTCATAATGGAGTTAAAGCTGTCCCTCAGAATCAGTCTGCTTTCACATGTGGTGAATCAGACTGTCTGTGAAATTTAGTCATCATGTTTGACAGACATAAACTTTAAGACTTGCTTTATATATCCTGCTCTTTATATAAAAATACCCTGCATTGTTCTGATAGAAAACTTCTTATGAACTCTTGTTCATCTGTAGGGGTGTTTCAGTGGCTGTTATATCACAGCTTGTTTTTATTTATTTTTCTGTTACCTCCAAAAAGGTTGCAAAACAGTACTGATATTTGTAGTGTCAAGAGTTTCTGAAATTTATGACAGTTTTTAAGGTTAAAAACTGTATGAAAAATGGACAGTCATTGGGATTTAATATTGACTGTGTGCTTGTATTTCTTTGAACATCTGAAAACCTTTATTTTAGGGCTGGGCGATATATCGAGTATACTCGAGATATCATGGCTAGTCCCCTGTGCGATATAGAAAAATGCCTATATTCGTCATATTCGAGTATCCTGTTGTCACGCAGTTGTTTTTAGCTGTGGGTGCGGTTTTCTCCCTCCTTCTCGACTCTGCACCGCTTTGCACAGAGAGTTAAAGCAAGCGCACCTAGTTACGTACATAACGTGAGCTACGTGCTACGTCATGAGAGGCAGCGTGTAGGCACTGGAGCCAACTTGGTGACTTACTCGCTCAATCTGGTGACTTTTTTTTGTGAAAAGCGACAAGCGACAAATCTAGCGACTTTTACTGGAGTTATTAGAAACTTTCCTGGTGTTTTGGCGACTGACTTTAAAGCGCATATTGTAAAGTTATTGTTACGAACGAGAGTCTCTCCCCGTCCTAAAGCACTCAGCCAGCTCCGGCTGCAGCTGCAGCCAGTCAGAGTAGCAGAGAAGGACACCTGCACGACTCCACCTACAGTCACAGTGAACAGCCAAATCCGCCACTGATCTGGATTACAGAGTGGGACGTAAATTACAAAGTTTTTCACGTTGCGCAAAAATAATTAATTCTATTTGACTACATTCACAGCCTCTGTCACTTACTCACCTCGTCCACTGTGTGTGTGACACAAGCATATTTATCTAGCTCGTGATGTCTCTAGAAAGTACAGAAAGGAGTGGAAATCAAATCCTGAATTAAAAACTGTCTGAAACCGTTTATTGGAGACGATACGAGGACATTCTGCCTGTATTATAAGACTGATTTCTACGCTAAACTCTGTGATTAAAAAAAAATACACGACAACACAAAAACGTATCCATAAAGCAAAGCCTTATAATAGTTCATTTGAAAATTCACCCCCTAGAGCACCTATTTTCACACGTTGCATTTATTACATCATGCAAAGTCACTTTATTTTGTTTTAAAATGACATGTTTGTGCCACTGCTTTAACTGTTCAATAAATACGGTTTTGATCAGTGTGCTTCGTTACAATTTCATCCTTAAACATTTATTCATCCTTTTAATAAATGTTTAAAATCAGCATATCTTAATGCAGTATGAGCAATTATGTTTTAATGGAGACACAAAATCATCTTACTAATGTGATTGTAAGAACCAAAGCATTCATTCAAGGCTGAGGTTAATATCGAGATATATATCGTATATCGTGACATGCCATAAAAATATTGGGATATTACTAAAAGGTCATATTGCCCAGCCCTACGTTATTTAAACCACACTGCACTACTGACCAAAGTAATATACCATAATAATAAAGGACAAAAATATGGAACCCAAAATGGCACAAATAGACAATATGAATTAAAATGCAATTAAAGATAAAATGTAAAAATAAAACTGATACATATTAACTTATAGGAGTTATAGATTTTTTTTTATTTATTTTTTTTATCAATGTACAAGCAAAAATCAATGCTTAATACACAAACAACAACTTGCACTGATTTGAAAATCTGAAAGTGAAAGTGTATTTTTAAGCAGGATTTCTTGCTGTAATTTATAATAATCATGGAGTATCGCTGCATCCCGAGGTATAGCCTAAACCTCTGCCCTATCTCATTTTCCATGGGCTGATCTGGTAACTTAAAAAAACCAAAAACAAACAAAACAAAACAGGAACTAATGAAACTGAGGTCAATTTTAACCTCAAAAGTACAGTGATCATTAAAGGTAGGTAGATATGAAAAATATGTAAAAACTGTATTTATTTATTTTAAATGGCTTTTTCACTTTTCTTTTTTTATATTAACTTTAAAATCTTGTGCATGCGCTTCAGATTTTGTTTCATTTGGCCATGGTTTGAGCTTTTGTTTGTCTGACCCTTCAGTTCTTAGAACTGAAGGCGGGCGTGTTGTAGGCATAATTGGCGTCTATGTTCTCATTCAAGTGGAGCTGTGTTTTTATGTACGAGATGTGCTGGAGCTGGTAACTAGACCACAGGAAAACAGAAAGCGAGAGATGGAGAGATGTGAGCGTATGGAGGACCGACACTGCCCTGCACTTAGAGCCTGTGACCTGCTCTGTGATGCTAGACCAATACATGAGAATCTATCACCGATACACGATGCCTGGAATGGCACCCCACTCACACTTTTCATAATGAAACATAAATGTATACAGATATTTAAAAGGGAAAACACAGAAACAAATATGCTTGGATAATAACTGAAAGGAAATCTAATACTGGAAATAAATATGATTTAAATATGACTGTTGAAAAAACAATGTCAGTAAATAAATAAATAAATAAAATGTCAGATGAAAGTAAAATACAGAAATAAGTTTGGGGATGAGAATCTGTAAAACAAGTATATATAAATATACATATGAAAATAAAAAATATACTAGGAAGGAAGTTTTAAAAAGCACCAAATAAATAAAAGTTATCTAATTTATTAAGTTGCAGTAGAAATGTAAATTTCTATCACATTTAATAGGTTTCTTAAATTTTTAAAAAATAATATTATAAAATCCAATGCTGTCTATTGAGACATTTTTATATTTCTGTATTTACTTTTGATTTTGGCAGTTTCAGTCCTCCATAGAGGTGAAAGATGAGTCATTTTCTCAGTTAGACACTGTTGTTTTCCACCAAGCCCTGTTATTTTCACCGTAAGTGGATGCCAGGTAGTGGGTGGAAAAAGCGTCTCTTTTTTGTTTTTACATTTTGTGAAATTTTATAATTGGGTGGCCTGTGGTCAAAGTTAAAAATTTTCCCTGTAATGTAATGTAACCCTCCACGCACTCTTTTTATAGACCAAAACATTGTGAAATTACTTGGCATCACTTTACATAATACATGTGTAAGTAATCTGTGTTCCCAAAAGTTTTTTTTTTCCTTTTATAAAAGAAGGCCTCTTTTCTCTTTGTACAACTGCAGTAACTAATTTGTTTAAGGTAACAGGAATGCTTTTACATTTTATGGTTAGAAGATGATTGTTCAAAGACATAAATGACTTACAGCATATAGCAACTCCACAGGTCTTTTTGGTAGTTTTAGCTGTTTACTGAAACATTGAAGTTGTAGTCCTGTGATAAAAGTGTAGACTGTAGTTTCATGTAAAGGTGGATGGAGAGTTTATTAAATTACTGTGCATTTATTAAATTACTGTGCATTCGTATATCAGGTAATTTTTTATGGGGTTAGAAATTAATAGGTTAAGAGGTTAACTTTAAATTAGATTTTTTTTAAGGTTATCAATAACTGTCTAAAGTCATGAACCCATTCAGACTCTTACTTTGTGATTCTTTGTCAGATGTTTTAGTGTTCCACTTCATTTGATTGTCTTTGTGTCTTTTTTGTCTTCATGGTTTGAAATTCATTGATTCTTTGAAGCTCAGTTGCACTGTTGTTAACTCCAGATAAAAGCATCTGATCAATAGCTAGATTATGTTGAAATGTTAGGATTTAAATGTGCACACCTTTGTTTAGATTCTCTTCAGTATTTTTTTAAACAATAAAAACCATACATATACAATAAGCAAGATAGCCAAAGACAGAGATAGAAAAAAAGGCAAGCAAGACTTTTAAAAAGACATTTAAAATCAAAATTCAGAAGTTTACAGGCTGAAGTCCAGCTCGTAAAGTGCTAAGAAAATTGATTGCCATGAAATCCTAGGAATGTCCACTGGTGTTTTTAGATATTCTGACTATTTTAACCTCTGCTTGTGTTGCTGTTGGGTGGAACTATGTGGAGAGTTATGTAAGACTAAAGTGAACTTCATCTGCCCTTGCAAGTGTGGAGCCTCTTACATTGAATCCATGACAGGGAGATCTGGTAAAACGCAGCACAGGCGACGTAGTGTATTAGATGACAGTTTTGGTGCCAAATCAGCTTACAAGCAAATAGCAGCAAGTAGTACACATGCTGTCCTGACCTACATACTAACTGCTGGTGGAGGCAAAATTACTCTTCTAGTTTAAATCCAGTCATAGCAAAAGAGGTTCGTTAGTCTGTGGATGTGTAATATATTGTTAATGATCTTCTTGGTTAGATTATATGAAATGTATTTTAAATGTACACTGGTGTCATCAGTTTAAATCCAGTTACCATAAGCCACTAGTCCAGACACAGCTTATGCATCACATCACATTCTTCCTCATGGGGATCCTGCGTGTCGGGGGCTGCACCTGTTTGACCGACGGGGCCGTTGTGGCGGGGGTCATCCTGCCTGGGATGTTGATATGGGTTCTACACTGCAGCCATATGGCTGTGGTGTGGACCCCAGCCTGCCCCGACCTGGGCGTTCCCTGTGGCTTTGTCTCTCTTGGCCATTACTGGGGCGGCTCCTGACATGGACGGATTCCTCAGATGTTGTTTCCTCGCAGCAGTGTCAAGCCAGATTCAGATGACAGAGTCCTGAAGTTATTAGTTTTTATTTTAGCATTAGGGTTAGGGTTAGTGCACGTGTGGGTAGCTTGTGTGTATGTTGTCAAGCACTTTGATATGCTTTTGTATGAAAAGTGCTATACAAATTGTTTGGTTTGATTTGATTTGATTGATGTTCATGTCTGGAGCCATCCTCAGACCTCAAAATACATGTTCCTATGTACAAATAGTCAGTACACCAAAAGTTGAGTGAGTAGGTTTTGGGGAAGCACAGGTTATCTGCACTCATGGCCCAGGGTGACAAGTCTCATCACGGAAGTGTGTTGGCTCTCATGCATTTCATCTTTGCATCTCATCTGGAAGGTAACTCGGAAACATAACAGCAATAACAAAATGTTACTGGTAGACATATTCCCTTTTGACAAAGTGTATAAAACTAATTAATTATATGGCCTAAACTCCATTATAATTCTTTGATTATCTGGTCACATACGTGATGTGACATTTTCGCTAAAGGCATACCCTAACCGAGGTGGAAAATGAGCACCAGGCATTATTAATCCTGGCTTGAATAAAGGCAAAGGCTTCTTCGTTTCTAACTGGTTGGTGGGGAGTTTATGGCCTATATGTTTTTGAAAAGCCATTCACACTTGGGAGGGTCATTGAGGTAACAACGTGTCACAGAGTCACCTGACCACTGTTTGGGTCATCAAAGTCATAGTTGTTTACCTGCCTGACCAAACATATGTCGGTCATGAGAGCCAAATTGTTGTGAAACCAACTGGGGAGGAGCCTCAAAGCTGCATTGTAGGTGATACCTGAGACCACCTCCTCTGTTTAGAGAGGGCTTTTTCCAGTTTATTATACATGGCTTCCTTGACTCTTCTCTCAGACCATCTGTACATCGCCATCCTCATAAGTGTCCCTTGTCCTTGAGATGTAGTTGGACCGCTAAGTCTTCTTGACCCAAATAGCTGGCTCTCCTGTGTTGTGGCACATATTTATGAAGTGTGTTCAGGTGCAGTCAGGTCTGTGTACTCCTGACTGCACTGCATTTCATACGCAACACTCACTTTGTTCTCTGTTTTGACATTTGTATGGACCAGTTTTCTGAAGATCTTGATGTGTTGTTTCACGATGTTTCGGTGGATTTAAAACCAATCATTTGTCGATATTGTGAATGTGGTACATGCAGTACTTTCAACACAAAAGAAGCGAGTCTTACAGATGTGTAATCAGTGTTCTGCTCACTCGTTCACTCCATGAAGCACATCCTGTCATAAAAGAGCATCTCAGTTGGAGAATCGTCTGCTTTTTAAGTGTGTGGGAATCGGCAAAAGCAAAAAAAAAAACCCCAAACAAAAAAAAAATCTTGACCTGATTCTACTGACTTTCTCTGGTGCTCAAGTTTGAAAACAGCTTACGTCTACTGCTGGGTTTGATAGAGCCCTTTCAAGGAGCTATTATTCCCCATTAAGCTGCTGTAAGAGTTTCTCCTTTATCTTGGTGGCTAATCTATTGCTCGGCTGCTCCACTACAACCACGCATTTCCTGCTGTGATTATGTGCCAGCCTTCACAGCAGAAGGCAGTGGGAAGAACTCAGTTCTTTCTTTAACTAAAGACCTACACAGACCTAATGTCAGTGTTGCACTCACTGTAATTTTGTGAATAGATACATATTTTACCTGATTATTTGACTTGATATTATTGCATAAATAAAAAGTTAGTACAGTAGACTTCATTTAGTGATGCAAACAACTCATGTTGGACAGAATATTTTTAGATAATGCACCACATCTTTTAGCCACCAACTGTGTACTCTTCAGACTTTTCATTCTTTATTCAGTCACAGTCTCACACCAAATCTGTCCTGATTCCTTTTTCTATATGCTCTCAGGGTCATTTCCTTTTTATATAGCAACTTCTTGTTTTTCTGCCATTTGAAGATAACCATTCAAAAATATTTTGTGCATTCCTCTTTTTCTTTTTTTTTTACTTGAGTGATAAAGTTATAGAGTGCAGAAATAAAGTATAATGGATAGGGTTCTTATAGATTACCTTGGTTGGTACCAAGTGGCAACCTCTGGCAATTAAAAGTGAAGCCTATGTGGAAGTGCATAAAACTGTAGTTCCATCTTCATCCACTGGCTGCAAAACAGAGCAAATCCCCATGGACTCCCATGTTAAAAAGGCCAACTTCACAGCAGAAATGAACATGTTTATAGTTTGGTTCAAAAATCCTTTTTCGGTTTAATAGATCAGGTTTACCTTCATGACAACTGTGGGGGGAGTGTATTTTTTTCTAACTCGCCCGTTTAAAAGTAATTTAATCTCAAAGTTTGGCATATTTAGGGCGTATCCTTTTGATTGACAAGTACCGATCTCCCGCTTCAAATCAGAAGAACATAAAACAACCGCAGTTTTTAGACGGTTTGCTTCTGTTATCTCCGGGTTAGTTCGGTTAGCTCTTAGCTACAGGCAGCTTGGAGTTCGCTCGATGTCAATCATCCACCATGACGCTCACAGCTCCGCTCTCAGCTCCACCTCTTTGCCCATATTTGTATTTTCTGGGCAAGACAACGTGCATGACTCTGCCAAGATGGTGATGATGGGAACCGCCCACCGAGCTTCAATTCAGCTCTTCAGAAACCCATGGATGACGTCACAGAGGCTTTGTTCATCTCTTTATATACAGTCTATGGTTGGTACATGTATTACAGAGATATTAAACTCCTCTCCCTGTCCTGCAGATTTGAGACTATTCTCTGCTTCAACACACCTGATCAAAATGAATGGATGAAACAGTTTGTTGTCAAGTTAAACTTAAGTTTAGACTGTTTTCAATGAATACTTTATTACTTAGTTACACATGTAGCTATCACTATACAACATACTGATTTAATGTTTGTTTAGCAGCGATGGCAGTTTAATATTAAATTCTGAGGAAGAGCAGCTGCTAACAGGCTGGAAAAATCTGACTCCTTTCCTTCCCTAAGAGGTCTTTTCTTAACTAAGTGCCAAGCTCTTCTCCTTCTTTTTAAAGCCTGCCAAGCCACATCAGGGAATGTGAAAGGGTCTGTCTTCAAGCAGACTGAGGATCCTTATCTTCACTTTATGATATCCTCACTTTAATCCTGAAAGTTGTTAGTCAGAATCATCTAGTTGTTCATAGACTGTAATCCTGCATTCAATAGTTTTTTGTAAAGTCCTAGGTTAACTACTTGTCTTGTTTATCTTCTGTTTTATAGCCATCTGATAGCATGTTATCAAATACACTTCAGATTCCAGTGAACTTTAAATGTGAACTTGCGGTGGTGGTGTAGTGGCGATGTGAGGCAAGGTATTGATTTACACCTGCATTCTTGGCAGTCTAGACGATCTGGGAGGAGTTCTCACACACTGCTCATGTGGAAACAAAACTGTTGCTTGGCTCAATGTTGCCTTTATAACGATTATTGAGTGCATAACAAAGGTTCTGGCATCTGTTCAGATACCTGAAGTATCAAGCTCAAGCGCAACAATAAATCAACAATAAATTTTGTAAGATGAACAAAGATTTTGAGTGAGTTTGGTGCATCAATGGGGTAAATTTTTACCAGTGTTTCACCTGCTGATGTGACCCCCCCCCCCCCCCCCCCCCACACTCTGCCACTTCCTTTAACACATGAAAAAAAAAAAAAAATACACAGAAGAATTTACTTTACTGTCTTCAAAGAAAATGAGAGCAATGAACTGCACTGGTGTACCAGGTAGGCTTAACCTGCACTTTTGACTGATCTCTACACGCGCAGCCTTCCAGCACAAGCTCTCAAGTTAGGAAAGATCAGAATTGGATTTCACTAGAAAGTTAAGGTCCAAAACAAAAGTTAAAGGGCCCCTTTTATTTAAAAGTTCATGTTAAACTTGTGAAAAGTGTTCTTTCAAAAGCAGTTTGATATACAGAAAATTGAAGTTAAACATTACTTTAGGGTCTTAGTTATAAATTCATTTATTGAATTAATCAAAAGTAGCTCCTTTTTGCCCCAGACCTGCTATTTTCACCGAGGCTTTTGTCCCTTGATGACAGCTGACTCTGCAGGTGACATGCTTTTGAGTTGCCTGTCTGTCTGCTCAACTCATTTAAGCTGAATCATTATCCCAAACATGTTGAATGAACTTCTTCCTTCAGATCTGCATTGTTGTTTGACTGAAGCATGAGCTGAATTGAACTTACATTACCCTCAAAGGTAAAGGGCATAACTCAGCAAGATGATATGCATGATCAAAGTCCATGCAAGTGCCTAATGGGATAAATTGATTACATTTTATATTTAAAAGGTCAGTTTTTGACATCACAATGAGACAGGATGTACTGTTGAGAGTATAGGAAGTACAGGAAGATGGTCATAAACTACGGCAGAACAGCTACCATTCACAAGAGCATGCTTAATCTGCTCACTCTTCCCCTCTGTACAAGGCTAAAAGCTCCTGTTGCACTTGCAGCATCTGTGGTCAAGGTTGTGTGCATTACCTTCTTTGTGTTTCATCGACGCAGTGAAATGTTTAACACAAAAGAAGCATGTTGAAACTAGTTAGAAGTGTGTTTACCTTTAAAGCTCTTGAAGCTACAGTGTATTCAGAATACCATTCACTTTCAAGGGATAAGCCCGTAACTGCCACAACAAGAAGTGATTGGATTAAACTTGATCCTGCGGGATGTCTTGCACCACAGCTTGTAATGTGTGCAAGTTGCAGAGTTAATTCTCTTAGTTTATTATTTTTAAACAGACTGTACAGTACGGAGGAAGAGCCTTCAGCACTTGAGCAGAAAAAATATTGCCTCTGTAAGTCAGTAAGTAGTTGCTATCTATTTCTATCAAAATATGAACGGTTGCTCTGGCAAGCACAGCATCCTCAGTGAGAGTGGAACCATTTCATAAGCTCTAGTATGCAGGACTGAATGCTGATTAAACACTTTGCCAGTGTACGAAAACCAGATGCTTGCAGGTGTTAGTGGTATTTTTTGACAAGTGCATGAAGGGCAATAGACTGCATTTGCTGGGCATCTGCATATTTTGCACACCAAAAGAGGGAGCGTGCACTGGGTTTGTCATTGCTGGCGTTGAGTGATAACGCCTATGTGTTGTTGATACAGAAGGGAGGTTCCCAGCCTGTGGTCCAAGACCCCCCAAGGCGGTCCCCAAGACCATTAGAGCCAATCTAATTAATGTCCACACAGAGATGAGTTGTGTCCACTCACGTTTTTGTTAATCTGGACATTTCGTTCACATGGAACTGGGGTTAAGGCATCATGAAAACACAAACTTTATGAAAGCAGATATCAACGCGAATGAATTTCTGCTATGCAATGTTTAACACAGTAGTCATGAAACAAAAAATAAACAAACAACAATATAAGGCTGCAACTTCAGTCAATCGCCATCCATGCACTCGGGATGACTTTTTTTTTATTTTTTATTTTTTTATCTGCTGATTGTTTCAATAAGTTAACATAAACTGATCTAATGGATCAGACATAATTTGAAATGTTTCAAGACACACACCAGTCATTTTAACGGCTGACTATGTGTCACTCAATTGCAAATGCTTTCGCTTCTCATTTGTGAGCTGCAACACAGCGTTTTCGTAAATCTACACAGCAGCCACACACATCATCTAAGGGGAAAATATTTTCATAACCATTTGCTATTAATGAAAGGAAACTATTTCCTCTGTATTTATTTTGGATGCTACAAAGAAAGTAAAGTGGGGATAGAGTTCCTGTAGTGTTGTCTGGCCACTTCAAGCACTCCATTAAGCTAATATGTTAGTTTTGGCCTGGTGTCTCTTCTTTTACTGGGACATGAATATTTCAGCAGACGTCATCTCGGTCTTCTTTTCAGCTTTGGTGAAATAAACACAGACAGCATGAGGATGAGCCGAAGAACTGAAATGAGGGAAACTGGGTTTCTTTTGTTGATTTTTAAATGACTGAGAATCCAACACAGCACAAGGTCGTTTGCTCATAGTATTTTATTTCAAGTTGATTGATTGGTGTGTTAGAGGTGAATCAGAGTGCTCTGACATGCAGATATTCATGTGTAGGGTATTTGTTTTTTGGTTGAACATTTGACTACATGGCAATGCAAAAGAATCTATATCTTCTACAGAGTGGGCACATGTGCCTGTGCATCTTTGTGTTGAATGAATAGCATTAGGTCCATATGTATGCTGTTTGCATATGTGCATAATTATCTGATTGTTAGGGATTTTTTTTTCTCCTCCAAGCTTGGCTTGATTGGTGTGGGTGTGTAAAAACAACAACATAAGAAATGGGAGGAAACAACCGATAACTACAGTTTAGAAGTCCTCACACCTGCAGTGCTGTCATCTGCTCAACACCTGCAAATTACACCATCATACGGTCCTACTGGATTGTAAGAAATGATTTAGCAGGATGTTTTGCCTGGTCGGCTTTTTTTTATTTTTTTTTATTTTTAGTTCTTCTAGATATAACAATGTCTTGCTTTGGCATTAACTTTCTCAGGCTTTCAGAGGCTTACAAAATTCTCCACACCTAAAGTTCACTGCTGTATTACATTCCATTATCATGTGGTGGTCAGTCTGACGTGAAGGAGTAATTAAACCCACCATCCACCTAATTAGTTTGGTCACATACTGCAAAGGTAACCTTGGAACATACATTTTTATGTATATGATGGTAAACTAGCATTATAGTTGTGCTATATGGAGGGTTTATTTTATTTTCAATATCACCCTGAGAAAGGTTTATGGTGCTTTAAATGAGTTAGGCTTGTCATTTGACTTAACCATAATAATGTTTCTCAGCTGATGCCCATGACTCTAAAAAAAAAGATGATTGTCCTTTTTTTTTTAAAAAAAAAACAAAACAAAAAAAAAAAAACAAAAAGCAAAAAAACACTTGTTGGTATTTTATATAAATACAACTGATCATGAACCCATGGATCTCAATCTCTCAGTACCAGAGTTTAACACACAGTGAAGTTCTATTTAATTTGTGGGAAGGTAGCAAATTGGTAAGAATGCAGACAAAAGATGACTGTTCTGATTTTAATTTAAAAGTAAACTGTGTCAAATATCTGAAAATAATATATTTACCGACCTCTTTATCACTGAGCAGATCCAACTCTTGATGCACTAGATACATTGTTAAGTCATGTTCACTTGTGTACTGTGTACCAATTCTTCATCTTGTTTGTGTTCTGATTGAAGTTATCCTCCAACTTGTTGTGGATCTCCCGATGATCATTAGAACCCCGTCCTAAAGAACACATGTAACTCGGTCCTCATGCAGCTCCATGCTGCAGTCAGAGCAGGAGGTGATCACCTCTGCTGCATGATCAGACTGAAGTTGATGCTGGTTGATCTGTCCTGGTGGTTCTCTTTTACTATTATTTGATTTACTAATTACTTAAATAAATAAAAAGAAAAAAACAGTTCCTTTATGGGGCAAATTTTATCATGCAATTAAAATGCAAATAATTAAGATTAATTAATTACAGTTAATCAAGTCCAACCCCTAATCAATATATATTGCCAAATTTGCTTTGTTCATTAACCTAGGTAGCCAGACAAGTAAAGTTTGTGTGTAAGACTGCATGCTGATGTAACTAATATATCTGTGCAATACCAGAGAGTTCTCCAAAAGATGAGTTGTCCTGCTTACTGTTGGTGTTTTATTGTGCTATCTGCCGCAATTTCGCATAAGCATAACAACCAGCAGAGTCTGTGTCAAAGGCTTTTTGTCTCGTAAGTTAACAACACAGTAAATTAAGCTAACTTTGGCAGCTTATGAAAGAATACAGCAAAATGCTGTATATGTGAAAGTAATGTTGGAAATGAAACCATAAACTGTGTGACAAAGTATATTATGGCATCATGAAAAAAGATAAAATCATACTTAGTGGCTGCACAGGAGATAGGATAAGACTGAGTCAGTGAATGTGCAACTGTCTATGCCAAACCCAAAACAAGTCCTGTTTACATTTAATGTCTTTTCTGCTGTGCAAAATCTGTTTCAGTTTGGAGGCCTCGCTCCTTTCTAGCTCTCTTATGAACCCATCTTTCCATTGTTCGATTTTTTTTTTTTGTCAGTTTCTGTCTTGCTGTTGACAATTTGTTGTTCTGCAAATGTATGTAATTATCAAAATTCAGTTTTATTTACTTTTTTTCAGTTAAAGAATAGTTACAATGCAGAAATGATTGAATCCCGGTGGCTTCTGCTGGAGCGCGCACACGCTGGGAGTATGACACTTTCACTGTTGACAAAAATGTCTGTCAAAGCCATGAGAAAGAGCTGCACCCATTTCATATCTGTCAGATAAAAATAACTTTGTTCAGTTCAAAATTCATGGAAAATATGAATGGTGCTTATGAAAGCACTCATTTTTAACGCGATCACACACGACACTGCCTCCACCACATGTTGCATAAAACTGTGCATCAGACTGTTTTCAAAACGATTATCTCCAATATAGATCAAAACAAAAAGTCTGCCCTTTATTACCATCCCACTATAAAGTGGTATTTTGTTCAGGCTTTTTATAAAACGGGTGTGGTATTGCCAGATTCAGCCATACACTTATTTAGACCTTCAAAAATCTTCATCTTTATCCAAGCACTTCAGTTAATTCTCTGTCTTGATGAGACATTTCTCAAACGTTACATTCTTGGAAAAATGATCAGAATTAAACGTTATAAAACAAGCTGCCAACTGCTTCAATTTTATTTTTAATTTTACAGCCTCACATCTCAGTCTCTTGATTTACTGACTGCATGCGGGGCTGTGCTACTTCTGCTGGGGTTATTTTGCAAGTCTAAGCACTGGAAATAGTAGACAAAAGTAATTTATTCTCAAGTTTCTGTTGCGATGAGGGAAATCTAATTTTTGATTTTTTTTTTCCTATACTTTTCTAACTCATAGTCTTGCTGAGCCAGTTTCATTTTAAAACTCTTTTTCTTTCATGTTTCGCTTGTTTTGTTTTACTATAGATTGAAGTACATTAATACCATCCAGTTTTGTTTCTAGTTTGAAATGTCCCTCTTATTTTGTTTTTGTATTTCTGCTTTCCCATCTCTGCTCTTACTCTTTAGACATTTTTTTCCCTCTGCCATTTGCCCTTTGATTGCCATCTTTCCCCCCTCATCTCATTTCCCCTCTGTGATGGCTGGTGATGCATTAATGAATTTTGCCCTCATGCACCTGACCCCAATTATCAGGTTAAGTATTAACCTAAAGGCTGTACCGTGCTAGACCTTTGCCCTCATGTCTTGACTTTAGTTATATAAAAATAGACTATATGTTTGTTTTACTCAGAAAGGAGGCTGGTGGTAGAAAAGTAGTGGGACATTGATCATGGGATGGGTTTAATAACATTATATTGCTGTTAAAAAAACAAGCTATGAGAGTAACAGAGTATTGATATGTCATTTTTATCATTAGCCAGAGTTATCCCAGAGGAAGGAAGCAGTAAGGAGTGGGTGAAGTAGGATTTAAACTTTCCAGAGATAGAAATAATCCTGATTCCATTTTGAAGCCTTTAATTTGTAAAACTGTAAAACTAAATTGATATACATAAAATGCATCAATATGTATACTGGAAATACATTCTTTGTCTCATTAAAACTATACAACACTGCACATCAAACTGTATTAAAAGTTATATGTAGCTTAGGCAAATGTTCATATAAAATATCATTGGTAAACTAGCGGTTAGCATGCACAAGCAAACTAAAGGGAATAATACAACTTTGTCCATCAATAAATATTTACCGATACAATATTATCGGTATTAAGTTATAAATTGACAATAATGCTTTAAGGAAACCATTTTCTGGCCTTAAAAGATAACAAGAAAAACATCTGATCTTCCTCTATAATCTAACTGAACTAACTACGGAAAGACAGGACAGACAAAACATACTTCTTCAGTGCAAGAAATGCCGCCACTGGAGAGCTGCTTCTTTTTCCTTTTTTTTTTTTTTTTTTTGGGAGTGAAACAATAAAGTTAAATAATGAAGTTGAAAATAACATAGCTGTTTACATGTTTATAATGATTGTTAATATCACGACATTAAGATTGATTTCTGATATAATTAGAAATACACAGATAGTTCATAATGATGCACCGTGATCAAACGTTGAATCAAATCAACAAGATAATTGTAGTCTAATCAAGTCATGGATACAGTGAAGATACACAGCCCTACCATGCAATAGCATAAAAAAAAAAAACAGGTTAATGTTTTTATAATTATCTATTGATCACTATGAATTTTTAAATCAATATTCGTTTTTCTACATTGTCCTGCCCAAGTAGACAGTGGTGGTCTGAATTACCCTTAAATACATCATAACTTTCTTCTTCTTTTTGCCTTTTGCGGGTCACTCATCAGCTGTACTGCTCGACAGTGTCCCTTCAGCTTCTGTTGGTTACTCTTTTTGCTTTGTTAGGGCATACATCCTCAAGGGCTCAGAAAATGGACCATAATACATGGAAGATGGATAAAAAATGATCAACATCCTTCTTTCGCATAGAGCATAAATGTGCCTTCAGGCTGTCTCTGTACACAGTATCTGGGCTCCCATACTCCAGCCTAGGCTCATCCAGCTAATGGGATTCCATGGCCGTCTTTGTATTGGCTCTGCTGGATTGGATTATTGTACTGGATTTGTTTTAGTCTCCATTTTACCAGAGCCACTTTCAGTCTGCAGGTGTAGTAGGTAAGACACTTAACTTTCTTCTAAATTTTTTCTAATTTTAACCTCACCCATATAAAAAGATTTTTATTAACTGTTTTTTGGTTTTTTTTCTTTTACATCTGTAAGATAGATAAGGAAGGAAAGAGAATACAATTTTTAATTTAAGCAACCTTTTGAAAATATTGCAGATTTTTCTGGATCATCCATGTAGGTGAACTGCTTCTTATATTGTTGGATATTATTCTGACAGCCTCTCTGAATTCTCAAGTGGCTTGAGAGTGTGTTAACCACACTTTGTTTTATGTTGCAGATTTATATTTTTACTCCAAAACAAATACGATTCACTTTTTTTTTATTAAGTTATATTCCTTGTAGGAATAGTAGCAGTAATTGTGTATTATGTAATCATTGTCTCTTAAAATTGTGGTTTTCTTTTTTGCCAAATCGTTTTAATTTGTGTGACCATTCAGTGTGTTTACAAATCTTTGGAAATAATTTCCCCTCTGCTTTGAGCATTTGGTGCCCACTCCCATCTCTGTCTGCTGTCTTTCAGACAACAGTTTACTTCAGCAGGGATCTGGTATCAATTATGGTTTGTTGTAACGTGACATTTGTTTTGCTTGGACTGTGTTTTAGGTAGAGCAGAGGCATTTCTAAAATCAGACAGTCCTTGTACCAATAGCAAATTTTTCACAAGTACAATGGCTAATTTCAATGACATAATGTCTATGTTGTATCAGATAATCTGACCTACTCAACTACTGGACACAAGCTCCTTTGTGTCGTTTGTAAGAAAAACAATGAACATGTATTAGCTTTGCAAAGTGTTTAACTTTGGTATTTATGCTTGAGTTGACCATGAAATCACTGGAAGTGGGACATGCTTTACGTTACAGGTCATTACATCACCAGGAGAGCAGAACAATTAATTGACTCCATTACAAGTACTGTAAGCGTTGCCTATGGTTCACCATGACAAGATGCACGAGATCAGAATGAAGCTAAAACTGTTGGAGAAGCAGAAAAAATTGAGATGGAACCATTTGATTGGCACTGAAAGCATGAGAAAAGCTGAATTGCATATTTAAATGGAGTTTCAATCAAGATGTTATTTTTTATTAAATGATGGATTGATTGGTATCTGAGTGACAGAGTATACTTCAGTTCCTGTTCTCAATTTCTTTGTTTCAGCCATGGCAGCAATGTTTGATGTGACAGATTTAGCACATATCTAGTTAGCAGATCAGTACAGATGTGCGTTACCAAAGCTATATCTCACTGTGATGCCTAAATATAATGTTTGCAATTCAACAATATCACTGAATCAGTTGACAATAGTCTCAAAGGAGGTAGCACCAGGGACACATATTCCAGTGGGCCAAACACTACATTTCTTTTTATTGCACCCAAATTAAACTCCTATTATTGCCAGATGGTATTAGATGCTCAAAATGCCAAAATGTCTTAATATTTTATGTCAGATTTTTCTGTTTTACATGTCCCAATGTTTAATTTGCATTGTTGCATTAAGTGTAAAAACCCTTAATGAAATAATAAAATGAAATCCAAGCACATTAAAAAGGTCTGGACGCTTTTAAATGTACAATTATGCTAATTATCGAGATAGCCTGCTAGTGCAGTAAAAGCTACAATGTTTAAAAGTGGCCTGCAAAATGTATAAAGTTAGCTGTGAATTTCCAATAAAGCAAATGACTGCTTGGACTTCAGTAAATAGTGGAGTATGGATTATTTTCATTGCAGATTTTTTTGCCATGACGAGAACAGGTTTGTCAATATTTTTTGCTGTTCATGTAAAAGCTGTTTGTGCAAGTTTGATGTGAACCTATAGACATCAACACCAAGCCAGTAGTCAACAATTTACGATGTATTTTCCTAGTGTCATACGGTTTTAGTCCAGTGTCTAAGAGCTACTGACATATCTATACATGAATTGCAGATTTACGTCAATGGAAACCTCCAGTCCTCACCTTCCCCTTTCAAACATATATAAATTACTAGAATGGCCACAGTAAATGTACAAGTCCCAAGATTTTTCCTCTCCATTTTGGGTTATTGCAGTGCCTCCAGTTAAGCTTTGATTTATGCTTGAATCATTATCACTCTATTTGCGTCTCAGTTGTCCTTATTACATCTGTTTTCCTACTTGCATGACTTATCAGTCAGCTGGTGCCCCTTTGCCCTCATTCACATACTCTAGGTCAGCATCAGTTGATAAAATGTATTGAGCCCCTCTGTGTGAGCTGTAGCTTATTTGTGTACATGCAGAGGCGGTCTTAATGATTGTTGAAGTTAAACACCATTAAGTAAAACTTTGTTTTTATTATCCTCACTTTCTTGCCACCCTTTTTTTCTGTAGGAAGGTCTTTGTTTTTCAGCAGTCTTACTGTTTCACCTTATTTCTTTTTCCTTCACAAGGCCTCCCTTCTTCTGAATGTTGTTTTCCATCCTCCCTCACTGCCTCACTCTCTCACCCTTCCTCTTTTACTTTCTCCCTTCATTACTTGGTTTCTGCCTTAATCTTTTTTTCATTACTTCATTCCTTTCTTTACAAGCTTCTCTCAGTCTCTCCCTCTCTTCCTCTCGCTCCTCCCTCTCCGTCTCTGTCAGTTTGCCAGCGGCCCGACGGCCCATTCATTTTCATCTACTGCCTAGAAAACAAGGTCTAAAGTTCAAAGCTGCAGTTGTGGATTGGTGGCGGGAGAGAGAACATAGACAGAGGCCAGACTTGAGTCAATACAGGTTTAAATATCACTCCTAAATAGGTGGAAATTTAACCCAATTAGACACATCATTTAAACTTTAAACGCATAGTAAGTTTTAAATTTAAAGTCTCGAAAGAAGCCCCTTCAAATGCCAGAAATATTACAGTTTCTGTGTATGTGTGGGTGCATTTTGTCACGGTGTTTTTAATCTGATGAATGAGAGAAATTTATTGTAGCTGGCTTTTGGTTCCATCCCTACTTCCTGCCAGTGCTTACTGTTCACCCATAAGGCTTCTGAATGTTTGTGTTTTGTTTAATCTGTTTAATACTTTTACATTACAGCTGTGGGTTATTCCAGCCTGTCCCAAGTTACTGCCTGAGTGTTTATGACACATAAATGTTTGTATATTGTGATACTTGTGTGGTTCCACCTCAGAAAAATAGTGAGCCAGGACTGATTCTTGCTGCTCCTGTTATTACGCTGATTGTGTAAAGCAGCCGCCTAACAAGTTGTTCAAACTGGCACAACTTACACACAGTAAGCAACATGTGAAGCTGTGTTCTTACTGGTGAGTGGGAGTGTGTAAAGGAGATGAAAAGCAGTTCTGGTTATACAATGTCGAGTTAGTTTAATGCCATACAAAGTGGAGGTTTGTTGCAGTGAGTAGTGTGGGCATTGGTCCATGCTATGGAACACTAGAACAGAGAGACAGACACACACGCACATGACTAGTTTAAAATGTAACGAACTATCATGTTTTGCTGAAGCAACTATAACCCATACAGCCACTGGGATGAAATGCAAATGAGATGATATGATATAAATGTCAAGCTGCATTTTATTATAATCAACCAGTTAAGTGACAACTAAGTCGTAAACAGAAAAACAGAATGTTTACATTGAAATTCTAAATCTGAACATGATAACACCCTTACAGTTGTTGTTATTTTTATACAGGTGAAAAATGCCAATTGGAAAAATTAAACCATGACATAATGCAAATATCTTTTGTCTGCAAAGTTGTTTTTTTTTTTAAATGAAAACATTAGCTACAGTTTGGCTGATGTTAATTAATAGGTGGGACACTATAATTGGCCTGCTGATAATTCAGTCAGGCTCTGCTTTTTGATGTGAGTGTCTCACAGTACCCACCTCTTCAGTGATATACATAAAGTGTGCTACATACGAGTCAGCATTGGCTATATGCTGACCTCAACAGACCACATATAAGAGTTAAACATGGGCTTTAGTTTAGCTCAAGAGTTCAGGTGTAACAAATTTCATGATGAGAGCTGTTGCTCTTCAACAGTTGCTGAAACCTGCTATTTGTATTTGCATCTGTGTATGAGGATAATGGAAGTTAAGTAACATGTTTATTTGAATGAAATACATGACTGTAATATAGATTTATGCTTGACATATTTTCCACTGTATGCTAAGCATTGTCTCTGAAACTTTCAAAACTGTTAATTGTCAGAGTACGTAAAAAAAACCCTAAACAATCTGCTTTTGTTTTCCTTGAATAGGCCCCAATTTGAACAAAAGGGAAAATCTTTCAAAGAATTGTGTGATGCTTTATTGATCCCTGATGGGAAATGGATCTCTTTTTCAAACCACATTCGTTTGGAGGTCAGATGTCATCACCATCAATAAAAGCAGCTGCTCTGTAGCGGGTAGCATTAAGTGCATCCAGCTAAGGACACTTGCTTCTGTTTAGAAACATTTTACTCAACTTATCTAAAAACAAACGAGGCCGAAATTCTGCACAATGTTGTTAAACACCTAAGACAATTAAAGACATCCCTCAAGATTACCCAGTTGATGAAATATTGGTAAATGTTGCTGAGGAACTTCATACTCTTGCTTTTATCTTCCTGTAAAAGTACATCCCACATTGCTCAATGGATCAAGTAACCATAGGAACAGACGTGCAAGCTTGTTGAAATTTGTAGTTTGAATGAAGATAAACTTAGCATCTATGGATCGTATTGCTTGCAGATGAGCTAAAGGACAGATCCAGAGATCCAAGTGCTTGCAGTCTCTTGCGTCAGTGCTTATTGATGCATCTACCGTTTCTGTCCATTATTTAAACTACTGTTGGAGAAGTGTTAAATGAAAAGTAAGCATAACATTTTCCGGTGCAATCAAGATTTTGGTTACAGAATAATCTTATTGTGGTTCTAAACATAGCTTGATCAAGGCCTGATTCTTGAACTGCTTGGATTTACAATAGAATTATTCTACAAAGACTTTTTTACTGTTTCATGAAACATATTAATTTATCTCATATCTTGCGGCACATTTACAAAAAACGGACGCCATGTTTCTCCAGCTATACCATATCCTCATTTTACCAGTCACCCATTTACCTCTGGGATCTGGGAAAACTGGTTGCTGGATCTTTGGGAGAAGAATATTGTCCAACTTTTGTTTTCCTGTTTAGCACACCTGTTTATCACCTTTTGCATTTCATGACAAGCCAAATTTTTTCCATTGCTGAAAGGCAGGCCAGTCCTGGACCCAGGCTACAAAGCAATACTGTTGTAATCTATGTTGTTTTTGGTTTAGCACAGTTTTGCAGAAATTTGAAAGTCCTGTAGTGAGAAATATGAAGTTTAAATGGGAGTCATAGGTTGTTCTAAAGCTTCAATATGGGATTCGGGAGTCATGCTGCGTTTCTAGATGCTCAAGTTGTCAGTAGACATAGCGAATGAAAGTGCACACAAATCTTGCAATGTTGCATCTTCAAGCAAATTTGCATGGATTTTTTTTGTTTATCATGGAAAACAACAAAAATCAATAAAGAACATTTAACTTTTGAAGTTTTGCGCTCCACATCAAGGGTCTGTTTCACACTCTTTTCTATCTCACTTACACAATGCCACCACTTTCCCGTCTTTTTATCTCATTCAGCCTCAAAGGCAGGGCCATATTTAAAAACATTTGCCAAATTCAAGCCACTTCAGCAGCACATGGGCGCTCTGTGGGAAATCAACTTGTCAAACAACACATCCACACCTTCTTTTACTACTTTTATGATGCACAATATAACTTTGTTATCCGTCCCAGGCATCCGTGTGTGCATGCATTTCAGTGACTCTTAAAGCTACACGATAAGCATAACACCTTTCTGGAATCTGAAAGGTAGGCTTCAAAGTTCGTCTTTGAGAAGTTCAATAGACTGACTACAAATTATTCAAAATTTTGCATCCCACTTTATTTACCAGAAATCTTTTAAAATGATGGAGTCAGTTTTTCTAATCATTATTGACCAACTTTAGCACTTTAAGACCCAATTTTGAAATGCACTCTGAAAGCATTTCTCAGATTGTGCAAAAACCACACATGGTTCATGTTTGTAGGATTCTTGTCATATTCACAAAACAATCAAAGAAATTACATCGATGGTACAGGTTAAGCAATACATTGATGTGCTCTGCTTATGACAAGCACACATAGGCAGACAGTCTGGCCATGTGTGCTTGTGAGGGGCCATAAGTCATTGGTGCAGGCAACCGCATATTTTTAATTTTCATTCTACTTTCTTATATGATCCGCCTTTTCTCAGTCATGTGGTTTGGAAACTCATGGTGTGTAGGTTTTTCAAATTGGAAAAACCTTTCTTTAATGAGAGAGATGCATAAAGACAAATACAACACAGTAGTTTGAGTGGCCCCCAAGGGTTTGGGAGAAGGGGGGGGTGTAGGGGGAAAATAAACGCAGTCTGAAAGTCACAAGAGAACGACAAGCAGCTTTAAATGAGGTATGGCAATTTTCAGTCTGTTGTAAACTTGTGAAGGTCTTTGTTTTTTTAGGAGTGTTAATGCCAGTACAGGAGGTGGGTTGTATTTCTTTTAATACAAGTTATTCAAATTTTAAGATGGACTTTCTTTTTAAAAAAGTGTTCTCCAATCTGCAACAACCACGTCTTCTAAAAACCTCATAGGTTAGCTGCAGCTTTTACAGCAAGTTGGTGCTCTGATTGAACTTGTTACATTTTACAACAGCTCATAAACATGATTGGCCATATTTAACTTTTTCTGTGATACAAAGCTATTAATTTGAGTGCTTTAGTACAGATTGCCAAAGTTTCTTGCATAATTTAAATGTTAATTTTTATTAGCTTTCTTTTAGTTGATTGGGTTTATGAATTTACCTTGAGTAGATGGTTCTCAGCTGTTTCTCACTGCTTTGCAGGGATAGTAACACGACAATCAGCATCAACAGGCAGGATGCTGCAGTTGAGTTGCATTTTTCCATCTTCTGCAAGTTTCATTTGTTGACATTATGTGCCAGTTGTAGCTGACTACATAACTCTGAGGCAACCTGGACAGATGTGTTAACAGCTGTGGTTGTATAATCAAAGTAATTAAATGCAACCATTTGACCGAATTAATGAAGAGCAACAATATACAACAATGGGAGGGGAAGAATGAACAGATAGTGATTTTTTTTTATGTGTATCCACAAAATTAACAAGACTGTCTTAAGAACAAAGGACACTGATGTGTTTTTTGTTTTTATTATGCAACACTCTTAGCATTGAAACTTGTTTGGTGTCAGCATTAGCAAGGACATTTGGTACAGTGAGTGATGGGAGTCGCAAGGCTGCAGGATAAAATATGAGGTTAGCAAGTTTGTTAAAAACCATACTTCTGTTTGTACAGTATCATCACACCATCGTTGTAGAAGCCTGAAGTCTGCTTTGTGCCATGCAAGGTCTATGATATATATTAGTAATTTAGCTATGCATAAAATTTAGACTATAAAATGTGTCCAACACAATTTCTATTTGATGTCATGAAATTTATTTTATCTAAAAAAAATGTGTCAAATGCCCCAAATATAAACTACACTAAAAATAGTTGCACTTATGATATTCACATTTACATGAGTGCATAGATTTGGGGTGTGCATGATAGTATTGGCTGGTTTGGGTCAAAATGAAAGGGCATATAATAAAAAAAAATTAAAAAAAAAAAAAAGAAAAAAAAGAAAAAAGGTTTTGTCCCAGTCCATCCTAAGTGATTGATAAAATAAAAACGGCGAGCTACACCATGTTTAGTATTGCTTTTCACCTAAACTGTCTTTGTTATGTGGTTTACACTCTGATGTATGAAAATTAAACAAGCAATGACACATGCAAAAGTTTACTCCTACAGATATGTACGGACATACTTTTCTTTGTCTTTAATATTATTTTACTTCATAATTAGTAGGGGTGTCACAATTTTTATGTTTCATTGTATTCAGTCAAAATTATGTCACGATCTCAAGCCTTTAAATGAAAGAGAGGATCGTTTTTCTTAAAGAAAAACTTAAATATGTAAAAATAGTAGTTGTCTTGTCTGGCCAGTAAATATGTAAATAATTAAGATTTTGATCTTTCCAAGAGCATCACTCTTTCAGAGGACAAATAAAGTCCAAACTACTTTTTTTTTTTTTTTTTTTTTTTTTTAGTTTAAAGGTAATTGTTCCATGACGTTGAACATGACTATTATATTTTTATTTATTTATTTATTTTTGTTGTGCATTGCTATTTTGAGTATTTTGAGTTGCGCTCATTGCTGAAACCAAAAAGAGTGACTGGATGGCAGGCACCCTCTGTGATCCTAAGTGTCTAATGTGATACATTACACAAGAAAAATGAAAACTGCATCACTTAAATGTAGCCCATTTTTTGACATAAGATTTACTGTACAAAAGTTAATGAAAACAAATTATTATAAGCAAGACGAATCTAAAAATGTCAGAGGTCTCTGTGATGTAAGAAAAAGAGAAAAATATCGAGAGTCGAATCAAAAAGTGACCTTAAAATCGAAAGCCAAATCAAATCAAGGATTTGGACAACTGTGACACCCCTAATATTTAGTCTATTTATTTAATCTATAAAAATTAGTGTAAAATAATATGTCATATTTATACAATACAATAACAAAATAGTCTATAAAAAAACCAACTAGCATATTTGTTTGTTCTGTTTACTGAGTTAAAGTTGGCAATAATTACATGTACACGTGTGGAATTTTATACTACATTTGTATTTTTCTGTGAATGGCAGTGTGTGAGGTGACTTTACTAATGTCCACTGAAGTGGCAAAATTGCAAATATACCATCCTCACTGATGAAATATAAAAGTAAACAGTCTTTAAATAGGTGGACACAATGCATCAGTGCATTATTAGATCAGTTTTCAGTGTGCTCACTAACTTACACAAACACACACACTTACAGACACATTGAATTACAAGGGGAAAAATCCATTATCCACACTTGAGGTCTGTTTTGTCTAGCCGTATTACCAATTCAGTGTTTTGTTTTCATAAATGATAAACTGGCTGCATAATTAGATATAACAACTAAATATATTCTCTGCTTAAATCTCCCCAGTAATGCAATCAATGCACAAACAGCAGTGAGTGTGTTGTCTCTTCCTGTTATTCTCATTGCCGTTTTATTAGCAGATGCTAACTGAAAGACAAGAGGATGCTGAAGATACTACATGACAGTGTTGTTACTTCTTAACAAGCAAATGTTTGGCGGTAGCAGGAAAGAGAATTGACAGTGTAGCAGGCAAAACTATATCCTCTTTTCAGCACTAATCTATTGTAAGTAAAGGTTTCATTTACTAAACAGTGTTACAAATGTAAATTGAGTAATAATGAACACATCTCAGTGAATTGAATCACTCAGAAGTGACTAACATAAAAAAAAAAAAAAAGGTGCAGTTGTCAATGAGTGACCTGGAGCTTGTTGCCATTGTTTTTAATGAAGCTGCAGGTTGTTTTTCTGATGTTTTCACAGATCTGTTGAGATGTTCAACACTGTCTCTCCACTCTACCCTCTCCATTTATTTCATTATTCACCTGCAGCTGCATCAGTAAACAAAGCTGTTTTTGTCACATGATGACTAATTGTGTATGTTCCGTTTCTTTCTGCCAACTCATCCCTAACCCACGCTGACACACAGCAACACAAACTTTACAAATCGCAGACATACTAACCCAGCTACACACAAGCTATTCAGGAATGGTCAGCATGCATTAATATAACCACCAATAAAGTTTGTGTTAGAGCGAGCAGTGTGTTAAATCAATCAGACCAGTGTTGTTTACTGTGGTGAGACGGATGTTTTGCAGCCAGAAGCTCCTAGCTCATGTATATGCAGGATTATATTTTTCCAGAGAGCTGGTGTTAAAGCCTCCGACTAACTAAAATGTAGGGCCCAGCCTCTTTTTTTTTCTTTTTTTTTTTTTCTTTGGGTTACTCTCGGCATCCCATGTTCATTCACATCAGATTCTTCCATCATTTTGTCCTCGTTTTGCAGAGTCCTACTTCTGTGCGCGTCTGCCATACAAGAGCTATATTCTGCAGCCACGTGACTCCTGCTGGTCCTAGATTCAGTGCTTGCCCCCCTCCAAGCTTTGTCCTCATTTGACTGTCTTCCCATTTCATGGCCTCTTATTGAGATTTTTAACATGGAAACAGGCGCAGATCTTTGTTAACACATATCAACACCGGATCAGTCATGCATCTGTGGCATTGGTAAATTTACTCTTTTAGGTGAACGTTGGTAAAAGGAGGAACATTCCACAGTAACATAATGCATCCGATTTACCTGACTTCTTTAGTCATTTGAGATAAAACTCAAGGTTATTTTGTATATTATTTAATCATTTTCTTTGCGTCTGTTCCCTGGTTTTAATGCCTTGGAATTAACTAATAACTTAAGTCAATGTGATATAAACGTGATACTGAAAGAACATTATTAAATCTATAACAGACCCTTAAGTTGGAGAATACTAGTTTGTCCTTCATTCAGCTTTTTCTAAAGTTTTGCATTTCTTTTTTTCGTTTTAGTCTAAATAATAAAAGATAACGTCTCTTTGCAAGGCTTGAATTTCAGTGTGGGAAATTCTCACATGCATTTACGAGGATATCAAAGGCTGCAGGGCAGGAAGAATGCTGCAGACTGGACCAAGCCTAAAGAACATGTAGGGCATTTCCTCGTCCCGTCCTCTGGACAAGTCTGCAAGCTTTTCCTGCTTTCTATATAACATATACAAACAGTGGAACTGATTGTAGGCACAGTTGTTGTTAGGCCTCGCTGTACAAAGATATGGCCACATTACAAGCAGGGTATGTATAGTTTCTTTGCTTTGATTTAAAGCACTTTCTGTTCACATTTGAGACAGAGTATACAACAGTCTTGTTAGTATTGGTAACATTGCTGTACTGTCAACACAAAGGTAACACGATGTGCACGAGAATAGATGAGGTAGTAGAGAAGTTGTGTCCTGTCAAGGCAACAGAAGAGACATAGGAAAGCTGCTTATTCACCTACAACCTCTGTTTATGTGGGTGACCCATTTTCAAACACAATTATTCACAAAGCACATCCTTTTTTTTAAAAAAAATCTAATCTACACATAATAATAAACTACTAGCAGTGTTTCCCCTCAAAAAAAAAAAAAAAAAGTAGCTGTTGTGGTACCAATGGTCCAATTTGAAAAAAAAAAAAAAAAAAAATCCATTTTCATTACAAATCTGTTTGTCTGCTGAGAATCATCTTCTCCTTTTCATGTTTATAATTGTGTTTGGCTAAGGTTGCTGTTTGGTGTGTGTAACTCTCCTGCTGTTTATTTCATAGATAACCAGATGTCAATGTGTGGAAAAAAATGAAATAAATAGAAGTATGAAATGGGATTGTCAAATGCATCAGCCATTTTCCAGTGTTTAGCAAATGACCCTGTTTCTGTCATTTATCCTTCTCCAATAAGGCTGTCATTTTACAGCCAGTGTGTGCGTGTTTGTGTACGCACTTCTCTCTTACTCATTCAGCCAATAGCTGTGAGATGCACACTGTAGCTGTCAGTGCTTTTTGCTTAATATGCTAATAGCCCAACACCTGTTTGTATAAGAAGAGAAAGATGCACAGCTTCTCAGCAAACACTTCCTGAGCAACTCCCACACACAGCACAGGAGCCACGCAAGCACGCTGATTTTGTTCAAGCTTAATTCATCGTTGGTGAAGCAAGCTTATAGTAAATATTCCTCTTTCCCTTTCTCTGTTGTGTTTATTTAACCCTTGCACAAGAAATCAGCTAGCATAGTCAGTCTGGTTTTAATATATATGCATTTTTACTTCCTCAGTGATGGAGCCCATGACGGTGACGACGTCAGTGGTCGGACCAGATGAGTTTGACCGCAATGCCCCGCGGATCTGTGGAGTGTGTGGGGACAAGGCCACCGGCTTCCACTTTAACGCAATGACCTGTGAAGGCTGCAAGGGGTTCTTCAGGTGTGTGTGTAACTTAGTTATGTTTTCAAATTTCATATTGTTCATTTTTTATGGATGTTGGGTAATTGTAGCAGCCAAGAGTAATAGACGTCCTCTTAGTATGCGTAGAATTCTCTGAATTAACAAATAAATATAATGACAATTTCTCTTAGATGTCCAGTTTAAACTGTTTGAAAGTTGGTCTAGATTCACAAACATTTAGATCAGTGCATAACTACTGATCGCTAGGTGTTTTGGTTTTCCTAAACTGATTTAATTTGTGTAAATGATTAGATGAATATCAACTTTTTTCATTTTCAGATTTCTGTTTTTATATATTCCCCATTAACACACTGTTCTTGTCTGCATGCCCAGAAATGTTTTCTACTTATATATGACTATATGAACATCCCTTTATTGGTTCAGAACAATAATCATTTTAAGTGGAACCTGCGGGACATTTCTGCAGTCATTCCCATCTTTCACTAATTTATCTCAATCATACACAACACATACACACTCAAACTTTGGGTATTCATCATTAATTAGTGCCAGAGTTCAACTGAACGACTTCAGCTCAAGTTTGAAGAAGACATCGTTTGTCCAAGAAATAATAGCAATTTATATGACAAAATGTACATGGAGTTCATTGTACATTAGGTTATTAACTTGATGACACTGTCGCTGTTAGTTTATTTCAGATTATCATATTAAATTATAAATAAAAGGCTATTTAAGTTATTACCAGTAATTGTTGATTATATTTGTGACATTATGAATATCTTAATTGGCAAAGAAGATAAGTTGTAGATGTAACTAACTGAATATTTTGACCCTCCTGCAGGCGCAGTATGAAACGTAAAGCCTCCTTCACCTGCCCATTCAACGGGAGCTGCACCGTCACTAAAGACAACAGGCGTCACTGCCAGGCCTGTCGTCTGAAACGCTGCATCGATATCGGCATGATGAAAGAGTGTGAGTTGACCTTTTCTGATCTCTGATGTTTTTACAATGTTACAGATACAGTCAAAGCATGACTTGAGATGAGCTGTTTTGGCCATTGATCTTGTGTTACAGGCTACAGGAGGGAGCGGAGGGGCATAGCGCTTTCTTGTCTTGTTTCCATGCTATCTTAACCTGCCCACACATCTGTCTTTGCTGATTTGGTATAAAAACTATATTCATCGCAGTAATTTGCGTCGGTGTGATGAGTCATTTTGGTGGCTTCTCCCTCCATGTTCCGTTCCGTCCTCTTTGTCTCCGCTTCTCATCTCTTTCCATTTGAAGCAAGTTCCGGTAAAATCCAGCTTGTTTTCAGCGCTTATTTCAGAGTGGTGAAGTCATGGATATATTCTGTAAGCCTGAAACTTTTCTCTGGGCTGCTTGTTAAAGTTACCAGCACCGGCGCTACCTGAGGACCCCAAGGATTCGGGTCATTACCGACATCACAGACACATCAGTGGCCCCGCTACTAGCGCTGATTATCTCTTCGGGAGTTTTTCCTACGTCCGTCCGGGAGTGGGAGGAATGCCGCCACAGCAGAGGGAGCTCAGAGCTGAAGGAGCTTAGAAAAAAGACTGCAAAGGCATCTTCTTTCTTCTGGTTTATGGCTCCGATGCGAACCTTCAATGCACAGTAATACACAGCTCAGTGATTACGCGCAGGAATTTTCTCGCTAGCTTTCCAGGAATCGATTATTTTATGTGTGACTCCTGCGATCCTGCCATAAATTTCAGGCCCTGGCCTTCCAGTAACAGTGTGCTCTGACAAACAGGACAACATACCTGGATTGGAAATGTGGATGTTTTTCTTCAATCAAGTGACTTCCGAAAGATCTTCTTGGATTTTTATAACATAATTTGAAGAAAATCTTGAAATGGCAAAGACATTACTTTGAATGTAGTTTTTAAATTACACTGAACAAGTAAAAATTGGTGTTTAGATTTTTGGAGAGAGACAGAAAAGCATCAATATCTCAATACGCCCAAGTAAGATATTTCTGTTTTTAACTAAACAGTGAATGCTGTGGGACAGACGAGAGGATGACATCATCATGTCAAACCAACAGTGAAACATGATGGAAATGTGTGCAGGGGGAGTGTTGCTTTTCTGGAGCCGGACACCTGTTGGACACCTGCAATGAATGGACTCCACCCTGAACAAGGAGAAGCTACACATAGACATGCTACACCCACTGTATTGTGTCACTGAGGACAAGAATACATACTTCAGCAGGATAATGTTCCCAAACACACCCAAAGCTTCAGAAAAAAAGAACAACAAAAACAAACCTGGAGACCGAGTGACCTCAATGAACACTTACTGGGGCAGGTGAAACCTGAGAAGCATTCCTGACATCACAAGAAGTTCTTTAGCGCGCTGGGATTAAGGCAACGTTGGCTGTCAGATTCGACCAAACATGGAGTCCATGCTACAGGTCTTTGGAAGCTCAGTTTCATTGTAGATGGAACAAACTAAAGACATATTATCTTTATACCAAATCAAAGCAACAGCTAAGACATTGTACACTGATATTTCCCATGATTTAAAGATTAGTCCCTGCTTAGAATTCCTTATTAGCAATATTTAGCTACGCACCCGAGGAAATGAAGAACATCTACTCTTCTGCATCCATGATGGGACTTGAAAACAAAACCACTGCTTCATTTACAAATTGTTATTCCATTCTCTCACTTCACATTCAAGAAAGAACAGTGAAGGAGCGAGGAGCACCCTCTAACATGAAGAATATAATCAAGTGCAATATTCAATATCTCCCGTTTTAAACTACTCCAAAGTTAAACCTTAGCTGTTCGTGTAGGTGCTGTTGCTGAAGATATTGAAGCAGCAAAACAGGTGAGTAATCTAATACTGTAAGACCTTCAAAAGGAACAGGGGGCAGTGGAATCAATGGTTCAGTGAAAACTGATCTTATTTGTGGCAAGCAAACAGTGAGTAATGTTTGCAGTGCATATTCAGAAGGCTTGTGGTGCCATATGGCAAACAAAGTCCTAGGTGAAATATTAGCAGCACATAAGAAGTGTTTTTCTCCCTGCTTTTATCTAAACAGATGGGTGTCATCACCAGTGCACTTAATCATCACTGAGATGGTGTTTTCTGAAACGTCGGAAGGCACTTTCTGCTTTTCACAATGTTTGTTGTGCTTACGGTACGAGGCGTGGGCGTAATGCAAGAAGGCGGCACCATGAGGCGAGACCGAGACATCACCCCTTCTTAACCCAAAGTGACACCTTGTCACAACTCATTTCTAATGACAATGATGCTATATTTATTTGGCACATAACAATTTATCTCTTCATCAAGTTTCAGCATTAAAACACTGGTACTGAATCAAAGTATTTAAATTGACAAGAGTTAAAAAAAAAAAAATCTGCATTTTTCATTTGTAGGTCAGTGTATGTTTGAGTTCTAGCAGAAGAGCCTCCTACTAGGAAATACCACCAACAGCAGTGCATCAGTGGAACCATAACAAGTTGAAAATGACAGGAGGAGAATGAGCGAGAGGGGAAAGGGATGAAGGAAGGAAACGGGGGGGGGTTACAGTCCTGTTTAACAATGGTTCTCTTTCTTCAAAGGGCCACACAATAGTCTAGCAGCCATTTCATTCACACACAGAACAGACTGCGTGTGTGCGCGTGTGATTTGTGAAACAGAGATGATGCAGCGCTGGATTCAGACTGATGATAACCACTTTGTTGACCACAAACAGCCATATTACACTGGAGTGTTTGTGTTTCATTGAGGAAGGCTGAGAGAGGAGTGAGCTAGTGAAAAGGAGGGAGAGAAAGAATCTTATGTAAAATGGCCTCTTTGTTTGCCAAAGCTAGCATATAGGTTCACGGGGAGAAAGAGGCCCTGATGCACTGCTGATTGTTACAGCTGCTCTCCTTTTGCAACCCGTGGGTTTTGCTGTATATTTTATTCTTTGGTGGAAATCTTTAGTATCCTCAGAACTTTGTCATTTCAGTAAAGACAAACCTGTTATAAAAGATGTTGAACGGTAAATGCATTATCGCACAAAGTGCTTGACATTAAAAAAGAATGAACAATTTAGCCATTTGTTTTAATAATTTCAGAACCGCACGCTGCATTTAGTCAGTCCTGCTTTATTCAGTTAAATAACTACACACATATCTATGTTTGTGTTCTTAATACAAATAGCCACGATATAAATGATCTTTTAAAAAACATTTACATAGAAACAGTGCATGAACACAGTGTTGGTCTTTAAGACAACACAAACCAACATCCAGTCATTGTATGCCGGGGTGTCCAGAGTTGGTCCTTGAGAGCCGCTGTCCTGTAGGTTTTTGATGTATACATGTTCCACACACCGCGCTTCCATTAAATGGATGCAACAGCTCTGCACACAGACTGATTAATTTGTTGTAATATGTCAGTTGTGTTGGAGCAAAGATGCTTGAAAAACCTGAAGGATTGTTTCCCTTGTGGACTGGAGCTGGACGCCGCTGTTGTGAATACATTTATTTACTTTTTGTTGATTAATTGGTTGATCAGTGTTTAGAAATTTTGTATATAGTTTCTAACCATACAGGTAATTTATTTATTTGATTCTCAACTCGATTATTATTTCTTTTGTTTTTATTAGAGCTGTGACGATATGCTTTTGTCCCGATTCAATTCCGATTTATTTCGGTGCCGATTCGATTTTATTTTCGATTCTCATGACTCTTTGATATTGCTGATTTTTGTAGAAAAAAAACCCAAAAAATGTACAAAACTTTTTTTGCGTGTTTTTTTTTTTTTTCTTGATTTCATTTGGGAAACAACAACACAGTAGCTTGATCATCATTCTGCTGCTATAATGCCAAAGAAGACAAGTAAAAAGATCAATAAAAATGATAAAAATTTCATTATGGATTATTCTTATTTATATGGAAAAAAAATTCTTTTTTTTTTTTTTTTTTTTACACAAGTCTATTTTAAAATTGCGAAGCAAAAAATCCCCATTTTTGATTTTTCGATTCGATTTTCCCACCCCTAGTTTTTAGTTTTTATGCTACTGTTAAATTGCATTTTCCAAGTCTGGAAGTATGTCTGATTCTGAATGTAGCGCTTTGGTACCTCATCGGGGTAATCTCAGAATTTTTGAAGCTGTGGACTGCTCTTAGTTCTGTTGCTGCTTTAGATTTGCTGTGCTGTGGAAAAAGATCATTTTTGGTGCTGGATCAAAACAAAGTGTTTAATGACAAAGATCGTACAGTCCTTATCTGTGCTTTTTACCTGCGTTTGTTGGTTTGTCCTCATAAAATTGCTTTTTCTTGCCTCCTCCTGACTTAAACTTCATTCAGCCAATCAGCATTGGATTTGTTATCTTATCTTTGTTATTCTTATCCGGAGTCTGTGCATTATTATCTTTTATTCACACTGAAAAATATGGCAATATGCGGTCAGTAAATTTCGTTGACTTGATATTAATGAAGCTGGCTTACTCACATACTTTAATTTTTCTCTCTGTTCTGCACTTGGAAAACAGTCTGAAAATGTAAAGGAAACGTACTTAAAGCTTCATATAAAATACATACAAGAACAGTATACAAGTAATACTAACTTGGGCAGATTATAAAAACTAGGAAATACAAGAAACATACAGTGTAGATAAACAGTGATTTATGCCTCCTGCCATAATGAATAATAAAGGTGCCCTTTCATTCACCATGTGATCATGTAGCCCTGTGCATCTGCTCTCAGCCTGGCCTGTGTTTAAATTAATCTTTGAGATAAAAGTTGAACAAAAAAGATATGATTCAAAGTAGGGCTCAAGACAGGGAAAAAGCTGACCTTGTTTTTTTGCTGCAGAATTAGATTTTACTTGTAAGGCAAGTAGGTGCTGCATCTTTTTTAGACCTAAGTTTGGTTTTTATTATAGTTCTCTTCATCTCAGCTGCAGTGGTGCTCATGATCCTTGCTACTTCTCCACATAAAATATTATGATCAGTTGACTATATGGTAAAATCAGCCTGTTTGTGGACATATTCCAACTAATACTGTGGTTATATTTGCATAAAGCCTTGTTTTATCTGTCTGTAACAGGGAGGACATTTGCATTTCAGCCTAGAAATGCACGTTTTAATTTACACGTTCACATTTAACCCATGAGAACCCTGTGTCACATATATGATACATAGTTTTTTAAACATTTGGCATTGCTTCATGGTAAAAGCTTTGTTCAAAATCCTGTGCAACACAATCTGATTTTGGTCTTCTGCCCCCAAATGGACATCATAAAAATCAACTCTATAAAAATTTTGACATATCACATGGTAATAAATGGCAAATATCCCTAAAAATTTGGGTGTTTTATTTTACATTTTGTTTGTATTTGGAATATCTGGTGCTTTTTCTGCTGTCGTCGTCATCGTTTAACTGCTGAGACGCTTTGATCCCAAAAGAAAGGCAACATCTTTATATTCTGAGGGCTCTGGTGTGTTGTACACAAGTAAACAAATATGTGAAAAATTAAGTTCAAAATTAATATAATTAGTTTTCGTACTAGAAAAATAAATCTATCACACCTCATTGTCATCTGCTGTCATGAGTATGTGCTTTCAGGCTTCTTTTTGGCCAAAATCTTATTAGATCAGCAGCATTTTCTAAGCTAGGCCAATATTCAGATTAGTACTGTGTTGATGTGTGTTTGTGTGTGTTTGTGTTCCCTCTGTAAGCTGTGCCAGCTGAGCTCGTAGTAAACACCGTGTCCTTATTTGACAGAGGTTAGAGAGATGCCAGGAAAAGACCTCCCCGCTTGTGCGAGTGTGTGTGTGTGTGTGAGTGTGTGTGTGTGTGTGTGTGTGTGTGTGTGCTTTCATGCTTGTGATCTTTGTGTAGATTTGTATGCCTGAGCAGGGGTTTATTTGTAACTGGATTAGAATCACAGGAGAGTTTTTGAAACATTTTAGCTCTTAGATGATTGAAGTGCCACCCTGTTTTATTCCAAAGCCATGCTCTTTAATCTTTAGCTTCTTTAAAAAAAAAAAAAAAAAAAAAAAGATATATATGCCTCTCCCTCCCTGGTTACATATTACCATAATTGCAAGATGGTCTTCTTGTATGTTCACTGACCAAAATATGGCCAACACACAGAGGCTGGGATCTGTTTAACTTGTGTTTAGTGTTTCCTTTTTCAAGGTTTGCAAAATATTCTGTTAAATAATGGTTTATAATCTACATCATTGTCACAGTTATTTTCACATCAGGCGAAGAAAACAAAAAACAATGCACGCTTTCTGCACTTGGTTGCATTCACATCAGGATAGTCCACTTGACTCGGTCCGATTGAGTCTTGGCTCAGTTGCAGGGGGGTGTATACATGCGGAGTGAGATTGCGTTCACGCTGCACTTTGGTCAAACGCGTCAAATCTTTAAAACATCATATCCCCATTCTCACCAAAGGTGGCGCTGCACTAGTATTTAGCAAAAGAGAGAGCAAGACCCGAGTGAAGAAGAAAACTTGATTGCGAGTTAAACATGGAGCACGAAACGATCGCTGTTTTTTTTTTTTTTTTATGTTTTCTTATGCAAACATCCTGCAGAAATACACTGCAACAGTGACCGCAGTATGAACAACAGACCAGGCAGAGGCCTTTTAACACGATTGCTATGTATTTACCCGCCACGCAATACTACGTCAAATGCAGGACTTTTTTTTGTTGTCCGCTTCCTGTATTTGGTCCACTTGAAACGCGCCAAGACCTGCGTTTGTAGGCAAACCGAGTCCGCTTCTTTGATCCGAATCAGAATTCGTTTGGCACATTCACATTTCCCCAAACGGACTCTGATTCCAGTCAAAAAGGTTGATGTGAAAGTACCTTTGGTATACGTTCCACATGGCACTTCTGTTTTAGCAATCATGTCAAAGCTCATGTCAAAGCATCTGTTTGACTTTGCCTATTACACACATTGCAGTGTATTTCTGTCTCACATGATGGTTCTATGCAGGAAGCATAGAACCATCAGGATCTATAGATTAGCTGCTTTGCATCACACTCAGGATGTGTAGCTGCCTTAAAACCCAACTGTTCTGAATTCACTTGCTTGACATCACAAGTCCGGGGCACTAGCGAGAAAACATCGGTTTGACTTGTCACACTGGATGTGAGCGTAAGCAACCACTATTGTGTTTAAGTGGTTAGTCGGCTGGTTAATGAGTAAGCCCAATGCAAACTCTGGCTTCCACCACAGTGCCTCTTTGTTTTGTTTTTTTTTTGTTTTGTTTTTTTTACATTTGCAGTGTATTTGGCAGTAGCAGTGTTGACCAAAACTTGATCTTTTTTTTTGTTCTTTTGCTTAATTAATTTCTCCTCACAATGTCTGCCTTCCTTTCTGCCTTTCCATCTCTGCTTCTCTGTGCCATGCCAGCCACCGCAACCACAACATCCAATCAGTCGCTTTCCAAACACCAGACAGCCTTTTGGTAAACTTTTGCATGTCTGCCAGTCGCTGTGGGGTGGTCAAGATGTTCCTTTGATGGCTTGTTGTTTTTCTTTCTATTTTTTTATGTGGAACTTTTCCTTAATGATGCCATCCAGTACTCAAGCTTGGCTGCACTATAACTTGTTCAATCATCCCCAGAATAGCTGCTTTGACAACTTGTGCCAAACTTTGACCAGGCTTTGCCTATTCACGATTATGCCCTGCACACTTGGATGTCCTCACCACAAGGAGTGGCTCTCGACAGTCTGCTCCTGGCCTGGTACTGTATGGACACTGGAGTGTAGCCAAAGCCTAATTAGTGACACTGGCTTAAAAGAATTGAATGCCAAGTAAAGTCCTGGTTAGGCTTAACAGTCAGATACATTAATTTGCCTTTTGAAGCCTGTCGTAGTTGCAAGCAGAACCACATGTGGTTATGTAATGTCACTTGAGTAGTTGCATTTTAGATTGCAACCACAAAAATCCACCCTAAATGCATTTCTTAAAAGCTTCTATGAAAACAACCACTTGTTCTAATGAAGTTTGTTATGTAAGTAATGTCTTATTTACTTTGTTAAGTCCTTAATTTAGAAGTAAACCATTAACTATATCGCAACTTGGTTTATTTATACCTTTAGAAAACATGACGTTACCATTGTAAAGCTTGCAAGTTTTTAGTTGTCTCTACTTACTTGTGATTTGTTACTACTGGTAGATTTCTTTAGATGGTGGTCTGTTGTGCTAATTCACGTGCATTCATGTCTATACATTCAAGCATCAGGGTGATTTCTATGTTGAACCAGCGCATGTTCTACTTGTGTGTCAGTGTAAAGTCCACTTACAGGAAATATGGAACTAAGAAAGAGGCTTCTTGAAGAAAATATGAGCCAAGAAACAAAGCTTTGTCTCAACTAGTATATTCTTACTTTAAAGTCCTTAATGAAAGAGCAACTGTTGAGTGTGACAGTCAATGTTTTTGTTTGTTTGTTTTTTTTTTTGTATGTTTCAGTGTCGCTGCCAGATTGGCAGATTTATTACCATGTCTTGGTTCTGAACCCAGATTTGGGCTGTAGCAGACTGTCTCTACTTGGCAGTCGCAGTCTGTTTAGCAGTCATGCTGTCTGTCTGTCTGTGTTTCTGCATAGTTTAGCACCTCATGGGTAATCGTTTACTGTGGCATACAGTCAAAGGATTAATATGAGCCAAGGCATCCGAGGGCCAGTACATAACTAGAAGTGACCACATGACCCTCAGACCTCAGATGGCAATAACAAGTCTTTGCAACACATTTTCTCTTCAGTGTATTTACATTGTTTTTTGTCCAGTGACATGTTGCCACAAGTTATATATTTAAAAAGTATATATATATATAAAATTAAGCAAAGTATATATATATATATATATATATATATATATATATATATATATATATATATATATATGTGTATATATGTGTATATATATATGTGTATATATGTGTATATATATATGTGTATATATGTGTATATATATATATGTGTATATATGTGTATATATATATGTGTATATATGTGTATATATATATGTGTATATATGTGTATATATATATATATATGTGTGTGTATATATATATATATATATGTGTGTATATATATATATATATATGTGTATATATATATACATATATATATATATATATATATATATATATGTATATATATATATATATATATATATATATATATATATGTATATATATATATATATATATATGTATATATATATATATATATATATATATATATATATGTATATATATATAT
>NC_136622.1:13341251-13432824 GCF_933228915.1 Telmatherina bonti | reverse complement strand
AAGGCAAGCAGAGAAAGACTTTATACAGTTATAGATTATAAATATGATATAAATGAATAAAGAATGTTATCCTTTTAGCCACATGTAATTCCCAGGACTTCTCAAAAGGCCCTGTCATGTTGTCAAATCTAAGAGTCACTACAAACAGTGTAACAGTCTAGTTCATTCTGCACAACTGTGCAGCTTTCCCTGCAGCCCTGCTTCTGCTGCTGCATGAATAAGTGAAAAGTTACTTAAATATCTCACACCCTCTGCATCAGCCATATAAAAAGGCAGCAGACATGACAGGCCTTTTCTGCATGCCAACTTGGAGAGATGTATGTTCATGCAACCTGGGCTGGAAATATCTGGAGCTTACATTACGTCTCCCTCCGCTAGTTTTACCGCTGACTGTTTTTACTTTGAGGCCGCAGTCCATTCTGAAGCTGGTCATTACTGCTGTGATTAAGGTCAATTATCGTATCTGGATGTCCTTGTTTAAGATATTAGCGAACCCTTTCTTTTCTCCCCTTTTTTTTTTTTTTTTTGCAGTTCAGTAAAAAGCACAACCTTGAAATGACTAAATCTTTTTAAGCCTGACCTTTAAATGTGGAAATATGTTTTGTGTAAACCGTTGCTACAGGACAACAATCTGATCAAAGATGAGTGAGAGAACAAACAACACTTAGAGGTCTGTTATGTATCATTGATCATGTCATTAGTGGCATCTGTCAGGGACTGGTTATACTTGGCAGCAAGTTTGCTGCTAGTTTTAGAAGCAGGAAATGTTGGAAAATGTTTGGGTCAAAATCTTTGAAAAGGACAAAAACCATCATAGCAAGACAACTGGGTTAAAGTGTCTTAAAGTAACAGGTGATCCTGGTATGTAGTGCTAAAGACCTACCAAACATAGTCCAATCAAAGACAACCAGGAAACTGGCAGCAGGTTAATGGACAACCAAGCTGACATCATACTAACCCCTGTCCACCTCTTAGGATGCCTGCATTGGGTTTGTGAGGGTCAAAGCTAAACCATATAAACCAAGAAGTCTGCTGATCTGTTGAGAGAATTTGATAAATATGTGGACCACCACAGGTATGCATGTCATTTACCTGAAGAAGACACATCAGCATGATCTCATTGCCCAGAATGTCCTGAACATGAACCACATTACTCCACTTTCTGAATAAGCTTCTTCAGCAGGATGATGCATTTTGTCTGACAGCCAAAATAGCTCAGGAATGGTTTGAGGATCATTACAGACATTTTACAGTAGTCACTTGGCCTCTTAAAGCAAAAGCTCCCAGTCTGATGAGCAGCTGTAGAGTGATGTTGAAACAAACCAAGCAAACAATGGACAAATAAACTCACAACATACAGGACTTATGTACCGATGTCAACTTAGTACCTCATTTACAAGACACTGCCGCAGGTCCTGCGGAGACCATGACCCTTCATGTGGCTTTTCACTGTTTAAAGTTAATCTTTCAATTGTTTGTACTTTATTGTGTTGTGTTTATGTTATGAAAGATTAATAAATGTGATCATGCGTAATCATGTCCCCCCTCATTTCCCTTTCTGTTGCAGTCATACTGACCGATGAGGAGGTTCAAAGGAAAAAGGAAATGATAATGAAGAGGAAGGAAGAGGAAGCAGCTCGTGAGGCGATGAGGCCACGGCTGAATGAGGAGCAGGCTCGAATGATCTCCAGCCTTGTGGAAGCTCACCACAAGACCTACGATGCCTCCTATTCCGACTTCTCCCGCTTCAGGGTTCGTCCGGCACAGTTATTCCTTTTCTTAAACCACACATGCATTATTATTCGGGAAGGTAAAACTGCAGGTCAGAAAATATTTCATTCTGTAAGCCATTCGGGATGATGGGAAAAATGCGTATTACAATTCAAAGCTCAGACTAATGTTGTCCAGTTGTCATACTTTGATTGCACCTTCAGAAGATAAAAAGCACAGATTAGATTTTCCTTGTGAGTTAGTTATCATTTCTTGCTGGGAACATGAACAAAACACATGGAAGTGAACGTACAGTAAAGTCCAGGGTTTATAACGTCCATATGGAACAGGTTGATTCATACATGATGTTTTGAACTGGATTTTAATCTTTGTCATTATTTGATCTGTTAATTTGTGGTGTGGAGTTTTAACAGTCTGAGTTATCACACAACTTGCATCTAGACAGGCCTAAAAGTGTGATCATCACTAACTGTCTGTGGTCAAACTACAGATGAGGGAAATCTAAATAATTAAAATTTTAACGGTCATAGTCCAAAAACACTGTCATATTTTAGCTTCATAAAAAGTATTGCATCATCTCTCTGTCATTCACAATCTACCACAGAGCATTTCATTAAGACCTCAGACTAGTATGTGCAAAAGTGGCATTGTATGTATCTGTTAGGTGAATAGTAATAATATTCATGCTTAGTTTCCTAGTCTGAATCCATTGGAACACGTCCTCTGTAGCGAAAAACTGTTAAAAACTAAAATCCTGAGAAACAATGACTTGATTTTACTGAAACATTGCATTAATGATACTTTTCTCTCCTTGGTTTTCATGTTTTGTCTTACTGAATATTGCACAAAATAACGCTCCCCTCTGTTGTTTCCTCCTGTGCAGGCGTAGAGCTCACATCTCAGCTGGTAGCTGGATGCGATTTTCGCAGTGTGTTAAGACACACAGCAGGAAAATCTTTCCTCTCTGTTGTTCCTTGACATCAGTTCAGTGTATAAAAAGCCTAAAGCAATGAGTACTGAACTGAAACCTTTGCGTAGATTTGAAAGCAAATCAAGGCTGTTTATTTGAGACAAAGTTAACCTGAATTTCCTTAAATACCCATCAGTGCATTTTTAATAAAGAATATACTAACAGGTACCAGATGGGTATCAGTCTAATACTATGTTGTTTACTTATAGTTGGGATAAAAAAAAAGTCCTCTGTTACTACAGAACCCAATACCAGTGTAAAAAAACTAGAGTTTGCCATGGTAACATTTTTATAACATGTTGATATATTGAAAAAACTGAATTTTTCATTGTCTTGGTGGGAGAATCCACCAAAAAACAGCTTTATCTTCCTCATCTATTGGGACCGACAGCTTTCAAGCCTTACATTTACTGGAGGATCTACTTTATATACAACACAATTAGCCAATCAGCTGTCACATCTGACACTGTGGTCCACACTCTTTACCAGTTAACTGTAATGGGATTTAAAAGTGCTCATATTGGTGCTCTGTCTCGGCAAGTACTCAAATGTAAGTACTTGTACTTCGTTCTAGACATTTATTCTTACATAAACAACAGAAACATCATGCATGGGAGTTTACAGAGAAGCAGTGAAGCTCATGAGTGTGAGGCGGTCCATGAAAGGCTGGTGCTACACTCTTATGACCCGCTTTGCTCACTACAACACATTCAGCACACTCTCTCAATCATGTGCTTAAGCTTGAACACACACTGCTGCCGGAGCTGCTGTCAGCAGTTTGTGTTGTCAATATGTCAGTCGGGCATTCGCACACATTATCGGATTTCCAGCAAACCTTCCAGCAAACATTTTCTTCCTTTTAATCTTCCAAAAACAAAAGTTCTTTATAGTCTAAAGCAGGATTTGTGAGTTTGCAGGAAAATGAGACAACAGTTCCAGTGATCCTGGTTATGTGAAACAGGCTAGTGGTGTGTGAACTTAACATGGACACACTGTGTATTATATCACCAGCTGAATTAGCTATTAATATTTGTGTTTTTTTCTTTTAATTTTGCGTATATTTTGTAGCCTCCAGTGCGTGAAGGCCCGGTAACACGCAGTGCCAGCAGAGCTGCTTCCCTTCACTCTCTGTCTGATGCCTCCTCTGATTCATTCAACCACTCACCAGGTGAGTCAAATAAAGACCCCTTCTTTCATGGTTAACCAAGAACAAAACCTGTTAGTACTGAATTACTTAAAGCAGACAAGAACAAACTGCACAACTTCATCCATAATAAAATTCATTAGAGTTTATTTGCAGAACACGTTTTTGTTTCTGTTTTTCTTCATTGCCAGAGTTTTTGTTTATTTATCTCTGATGTGTCCTTGCCGCTGCTCCAAGCACATGTTACATAAATGTTGAACTAACTGTGCCTCCTTGCTCAACAAATGTCAGCTTGACAAGTCATTTGCAAACTTCTTTCTCTTCTTCAAACAGAGTCAGTGGACACCAAGATGAACTTTAGCAACCTGCTGATGATGTACCATGATGGCGCAAGCAGTCCAGACTCCAGTGAGGAGGACACAAAGCTCTCCATGCTGCCCCATCTGGCTGATTTGGTGTCTTACAGCATCCAGAAAGTCATCGGCTTCGCGAAGATGATCCCAGGCTTTAGGTATGAATAAAAAGCATCGTAGTAGCTGAGTTTGATTATGAAAATTCACAGACGTAAGTAAGTAAAGGTTTATTTATATAGTGCCTTTCATGATAAAAAAAATCACAAAGCACTTCACAACAAAACACAAAAACTTTAAAACAACATAAAAAACATCAAGTAAGAACATAAAAACAAATAAAACTAAGTAAAAGCAAGATTAAAAAGATGTGTCTTTAGCTGCTTTTTAAAAGAGATCATTTTGGTCATATCTACTGTGTTCCCATTGATTAAACAAAAAAAAGCATCCTGTGAGCCTCACTGATGATTTTCCCATTTACACCAGATTTGATCAAGCACTTTGTGGACGGTAGGATGAATTGACCTGCAGCTGTTTTAGACAGTAGTTAATCATTTGATCTTTTTAGTTACAGGTTAAAAAAGTGAAGGATCCTTGTTCCTGTTGGTTTCAGAAAACTGACATTTCCCCTTGTTGTACAGAGAACTAGTTGACCTGGAGACGTGTTTTGTGGTCAAAATACCTTCAAGACTTGACGCTAGAACTTTTGACAACTTTGTCAAATAAAAGCCTTGATAATCTATTACTTTTCCTACGTTACTTTTACTTTTCATTATAACTCATTTTAATCTTTATTATGTAAAGAACAAAAGAACTATGATAATTTCTATTTACGGGGTACATCATATTGGGTATTGGGCCGATTTTTGAAATGCCGATATCCCCACTCACCCCCACCTACTTGCCTCAAATGAGTCGTTGAGCTGAGGAAATTTTGACTATTTCAGCCACTGGTGGTCATTTTAACTGCACAGGATTTTGCTCTGTTCAATTTTTAGTATCTTGTTGGTCTGGATCAGATGACGTGGAAGTATTCTGTACAGAAAGTATACTCAATTTGATCCTATGAGGTCCACAATCCATCTGGTGTTCCATGCATTCCTGCTTCACCACACCTCAATATAAATATCTGGATCTAACAACCAAACAAAAAAATCAGGTTCTGCACAATGACTCATTAATTTGAATCAGCCGTGTTAGAGCGAGGATACATGGAAAACCTGCTGGATAATGCTAGTAAATAGCCTAGTTGTTTTAGTAGTTAATGAATTGTGCTTGTTTTTAGTGTTAATAGTGTATTTAATACAAATTTTAGGTAAACAGCATTTCACAAATAGCTAAGGCTATTAGCTCTAGTCGTCCGTCCGTCCTCCCCCCTGCTGTTGAGATCTGCTACTTATTTCTGGTTATGTCTGATTACTTGGTAAAAATGCTTCCCACCTACAAAAACAATTTTTGCTGCCGACATGTATGCAAGACATTAATAGGTGAGATGCAAACAAGCAGGCTCTTCCAAGAATGCACTGGAACAGGCTGCAGCTTCATAAAGACATGCTAAACTGAGCGATGAATCTAAAAATGTACACACATCTGAAGACCGTAGAAGAATATAAATGGCTTACCTGCCGCATGGGTGTACATAATGCACATGTGTGCAACAGTCATGACGAAATTTTGACTGAGAAATTATTGTAATTTGAAAAGTTGATGAAAATTATGTGAATAAAATATCAAACAAAAGTAATTCATTTAGTCACTTCAGTACTATACCCAATAGTCCTACCAATGCTGCATAGTATAAGTAAAAACACTCAATGTCATACTTTATTAGAACAATCACCACATGATTGACACAAAAAAAAAAAAAGAAAAAAAGATCACCACATGACTTGAACATATAGGACAAATGTCAGGCATTTTGTCTTAGAAAGATTGCATCTGCTTGTGCATTTATTTGTCGTCTGGTTGTCAGACAAATTCATAACTTTGCAGTAGAGATTCGTTATAAAAACGGTCAAAGAAGCTCAAGCGGCACAAAAAACCCAGAAAGAAAAACAAGAAGGCCTTTGCTGCCCTCTGTGTTGCCTGACAACATAAAGACATAAAGACACACACTTGCATGTTTTTCTAGCTAATGTTCAGATTGTTTAGAAGAAAATTTGGCTCCCAGTTAACAGTTGAAGGATGACTTTCTAAAAATGCATGTTGTCATTATATCGTGTTCAAGTGAAACTCTCATTATAACCAGAAAAAAACAAGATGTGATATAATGATTGTACATGCTTTACTCACACAGGAACATGCATTCTCATTTGGTGAAGTAAAACTTATCTGCTGAATGGATCTCATTGTGGGCTGGAACAATGTGCTACATGTACTAGCAATAAACACAGTGTGACAACATTTAGATTCCACTTGATGTGCATGACTCATGTTTTTATATTCTCTGTTTATTTGCACAACAAAACTTCAGACTTTAGCTGTGGTTTTAAGAAGACATTGTGCAGCATTTAAATACAGATATTATAACATTATATTAGTATTACTCATGAACTTCCAAATGTTTTCTGTCAAAAATCAATAGTTTTACTCAGTGTGCTTTAAATTAGTCGCCTGTCAGTGACTTCAACTGTGTTTTGTGCCTTTCTGGCCAGTGTGCAAACAGAATAAAATTTAAACTTTTTGCCTTAATTCGGTAAGCATAAGCACATAATGAGCCATTAATTGTATCATTATTTTGGCATTACACGTTATTTTACAATTAAAAATGTTCTTGTCTTTGCTCATTGGTAAAGAAGCATTGTAATAGAATAAAGCTCCACGATGAGCTGTAATTGGTACATTTATTGATCTAGCACTATAAATATGCTGTGACTTTAGCATTTGATTAACAAAAGTAAAATAAACATGGGATTAGGATGTTTTTGAATGCAAGAAACGATAATCTGACTGATGTTGCTAAAGCACTGGCTGAACACATTTATACTTTATACTTTAAGTCCCTCTTGGTACACAACTGTGTGTTTTTACTGTGTTTTCCAGAGAGCTGACAGCAGAAGATCAGATTGCTTTGTTGAAGTCGAGTGCCATTGAGATCATCATGCTGCGCTCAAACCAGTCATTCAGTTTGGAGGACATGTCCTGGAGCTGTGGGGGACCTGACTTTAAATACTGCATCAATGATGTTACAAAGGGTTGGTTGAACGTTGCTGTCATTTACACAAACATCACAGTAGAGCTACTCAAACAGGACTGGCGCCGATTTGGTTTTTTTTTTACTATATCAGCAGCTTGTGAATTAAATTTGGCTTTCCTTTGTATGACATTGCACATGAAAACTGGTTTTTGTTTAGGCTGATGAAACAATTTAAATCTTTTTCTGCCTCTTTAATGTAAGCAGAGTCTTAAAAGTTGACTCCCACGCTGCTTCTCTGTACACTCTTACACTTTACTGTGAGGTTTTGAATTCAGGTATTTTCATGGACTCAGTAAAGCAGCCACAAACACACACTGTACTCGTTCATTCTTACACGCAAGGCAAAAAAGTAATGCTCTCTGTCCGCAATGTGTAAATACACAGAGAGAGCAATGAGTCTCCTTTGAAGCTGTCTACTGCATAAACTGTGTTTTCATTCATAAGCCATCAGAAAGCCGCAATATATATTTTCCCGGATTAGTGCAAGAAAATGTAACTGACTCTGCAGCGCTAACAGTATGTTTTTGTCATCCTCCACAGCGGGTCACACCCTCGAGCTGCTGGAGCCGCTGGTGAAGTTCCAAGTTGGTCTGAAGAAACTCAACCTGCACGAGGAGGAACACGTGCTGCTCATGGCCATCTGCTTGCTGTCTCCAGGTACTGCTGGTGTTTTTGTGTCTTCTTGATGTTGGTTTTATTTTTCCAGTATGCTATAAAAACTGAAACTAGAAGTGGTGAGATGGTTTACTGGATGCTAACCTATCATCAAAGTGTAAGTTTGCATTTTGACCCAGATTCACCCTGATAATACTGTGTGTGTGTGTGTGGTGCTGCCAGTAATAAATGTAAAACCTTTTCCTGGAAGAGGAGCTTCTCTCCTCACCATGTGAAAAAGTGAAAACAGAACGTACAGTGAATATATGACTTCAGACACATTGGAATATTCAAGTCAGCAAGAACCAATTAAAAGTAGGACATTAGAGGCTGCAGGTTGGAAGATATATATATATATATTTTTTTTTTTTTTTAACTCTGGTTGACTATTATGATTGTGTTTCTTGAATTTCAAGTATCCCAATAAAACCGTAAGCAATCATGCATGGTTACAGTACAAGGTGAGACTTCTACAGCATGACTGTTTTACATTCAGGACAAAGTTAATAAACAGGAAAATAGCGGCACCAGAATATGTTTTTTTTTTTTATATATAAGATTAAAGTAGTTTAAGATATTTCATCACCCCTGTTCTTAGATCAGCTTCATCTGCATGTATTGTCATTTGTGTAACTGAAATAACCCTAAAATTACCAATAACATTACATGATACAATAGCATTTGTTGTCATCATGTCAGTACAACAACATTTTAATAGCAATCACTTGAAAATGTACTCAGTGAGACACACTTAAAAACATAAAACATAAAAATGAATAACTTAAATTCTATCAGAAGACATTGCGCTCTGCTGTCAATGTGGTTTATTTATTTACAACTAGGTAGGGGTATGTTTAAGAGTAGTGTTGGAAATTGATGTTGTTTGGGTTTGTGTATGAGTGTGTATGCGTTTGAGTGTGAGAAGGGAGGGGCTGATGAATTTTCTTTGTTGTGTTTTTATATCACTTTGTGTTGCATTTTATTGTGCTTTATTAAGTTTATAAAGTTTATTTATAAAGTGCTGTATAAATAAAGTTTGATTTGTTTGAAGTGTTTTAGCAAGAACTTGAGTTCAGAATAGCAACAGGAAAAAAAAAAAAACACTAAATCTGTTAGTTCCATACATTACCTGTCTATAGCTGTGTATCCGTTACAGTATTTTCCTGATTTGCAGGTGTTTCCATTGAATTGTGTTTAACGCATAAGCTTCAGTTCTCTTAAAATCTCATCAGCTGGACGGGATTTAGTGAGAATATGTGAGGTAGCCATGTAACGTTATTTAGGTTTTTTTTTTTTTTTTACTTGCTGTGGAGAAATTTCCATGGCTTTTTAAAGCCTTTCTCCCTCATTCCCTTTTCCAATTAAAACTTTGCTGTTTGTTACATACTCCACCATGTTTAACAGAAATGAACTGGTCACATGACCCCTACGTCACGTCCTGGGAACGTAAATACAAAATAAGTGTTTCCATTGCACAATAATATCCCTCCATCTTTTAATAACTGGTTAGATATTCTTAACATAAACCTCTTTCTTTTTTTTTTTTTTTTTTTTTTTTTAGCAATTTCTTTTGATATTTTCTTTGTGTAATCCAAACCAAAGTGACCCGAAAAAATTATTTGACCCTTCGTCTTCACTACAACCATTTTACAATGCAAGGTATTCTCTTCCTTAGATAAGAATTATCTTGTTATAATTGAACCTTATGAATACTAACGGCATGTTTTTCTCTATATGAGGCTCTTACATATGTGGTTAGTTAAACGTAGCCATTGATTGTTTTTTTTTTTCTTTTGGTCTTTGTCTGGGCGGCGTTCATAACGTGCTATATGTCACTCAGAAAACAAGACAATTGATAAATGAACATCTGCTGAGAACAGGGAGGATGTTGTAGAGGAAAGATAACATCAAGGTCACACAGAAGAAGTAAATGGGTGCACATACCACAGCTGAAATGTTTTTTCCAAAGTAAAATACCTTTAAATAACGGGAGCAAAAGCTGTTCAAATCTTTGTGTGGGTTGGAGTTGTGAAGCCAGAGTGTACAGTTCAGGTTTAGGAACATTACATGTTTGGTGAACTAGTTCTAGCAAATAATGTGTATTATTACAAAGTTATCTGTTTAGTTAAGCCTTTTTTCATTGCAAAAATACAGTTGAGAAAATGCACACTGTTGTAGGGAACACCTCACGAAATAAAACAAATACTGTACTCTGACGTGTACTTCTGTCATTCCAGCTAAAAACCCCATTTCCTCAATTTCCCCCTTTTTATTGTCTAATTGCAGACCGTCCAGGTGTGCAGGACCACGCCCGCATAGAGCAGCTCCAGGACCGTCTGTCAGAGGCCTTGCAGGCCTACATCCGGGTCAACCACCCAGGCGGACGCCTCCTCTACGCCAAGATGATCCAGAAGCTGGCTGACCTGCGCAGCCTGAATGAGGAGCACTCCAAGCAGTACCGCTCGCTCTCCTTCCAGCCGGAGCACAGCATGCAGCTCACCCCGCTGGTGCTGGAAGTGTTCGGCAGTGAGGTGTCATAGCGGAGGAGGAGACGAGTGTGCATCTGTACACACATCCATCACACACAGGATAATTAACCAATCCGCGCTGCCTTCCCCTCGACAAAACTGCAGCCTTTATAAAACCCTGGACATGTGGGAGAACGATGGATGATCACATATGTAGACGGTTATCTTCACCTCTTTATCTATCAACCCCCTCCCCCTCGTTTTACCTCGAGCAGCAGAACTCAACCTTGACTGTTACTGGACCTCTAAATTCATAATTATAAGACATACAGATATTCTTGTGGTTTCAGCAGCAGTCAGTTTGTCAGATGATTTATCTGACATCTAAACAGGAAACTGCGTTCCAATTTAATGCAGATATCCTGACTCATTAACTTCCTCATCCTTCCCACAACCTATGAATGAAAAAAGAAAATCATCAACTCCCCCCCCCCCCCCCCCCCCCCCCAACGGAAACTACTTCCTGCAATTTCCTTCATAAAGTGATGACAGCTCGATGGATGTGACCATCATCTCCCTCTCACCGTCACCATCATAACATTTCTCCATGTTCACAACATGACCATGACGGAAATAAGTGCACAGATTTCCATCATTTACCCAAGCCGGGTAATAAACTAGGTGTAGATAGCTATAAACTATTGTGGGTTTACAGTTTAACAGCAAAGGCATCCAAATATATTAAACATCAGAAGTCATGCACAAGCTCGCACTAAATTCTTGGAAACTGCTTGGTTTATGGGTTTCAAAATACTTGGCTTTGATGGGAACGAGCAGGTGTTTGTGTGTGCGCGCCCCTGCCCAGTAAATCTCTACGTGCAAAAAGAAGTCTTAGTCTAATGAAATGAAGACACGTGTTTGAAAATGGCGGGAAGAAAAGGTGCAATTCAGAGGAACAAGAAACGGAGGAGGGGGCTGGGGGTGCGAACGTTGGATTTCCCTGTTAGCAAAGGAAGTTTAATAAAACAAGAATGTATGTATAATTCTATATAATTAAGAAATGATAAGTATAAGCTGATGTATGTGTGGATATGGTACCAGTCAAATGTCTGGACACCCCGTCCCCTCGTTCGATTGGGGGGCAGGGGGATTTCACACATTTGACCTGTACTGTACATAAAAACAAATACTTCTGAGAGTGTTAAATAATGTAGAGGATCTTAAGGCCCCTCCTCAGTTCTGTGTGTGTGTGTGTGTCATCTTTTAGAGGACATGTACACGCACACACTGAGAAGTGTGTGAGGAGTCCTTCTATTTTTGCTATATGTGTACAGTGTGTGAGAGTATTGATGGACCACAAGGGGGTGAACGTTACAGGCTTGTGTGAGGGTACGGTGCAATGAAGCACTTCTCTGTTGGACTTTCTCATTTTGGACCTGTGAAGTTTGTAGATTGACAAATAGTGATTATACAGTAATATTTGTTTGGCTGGTTGGATTGCTGCTAAGACAGAGCTAGAAAGTTGGATAGAAACCAGCTGCCAGCTGTTGCCTCAGGGATAGTTTGTCTGACGATATTGTGTACTTTTTATGGTGTGTGTGGCGTAAGCTTACAATCAGGAGACAGAGATTGTTTTTAAAGCTCTAGGCATCACTGTGATTTGTAATCATACAGGAAAAAACAGTATAAGGAAGCTAAGAGATACACTTTTCAGAAACGATTACCACGAGCTTCACATTCTTCGGACTTTCTGCTTATTTGAAAACTTATAATCGAGTTGATAAAAATTATGAGAACAGAAGAAGGTTTTTTAAATAGACTCCTCTCTGATGAAATGCTAGTTGATATCAGCCTTAAGTTTAAGGTTTTTTCAGGGCAAAGTGATTACTCTAAAGATGGTAGCAGTGTGTAGTTGTACAGCAGTGTATAGTTTTGTTGTTTTTGGAACGAAATCCTTTAGATGTCCTTATAAGCATTGCGGAGATAAAGGAAAAAAAAAAAACATGGTGATAAAGTTAAGCCTCTTACTTCTTTGTCACATTTATATCATTTCAACACCAGCCACATAAGCAAGGTTTTATCACTACTATATCACTACATATCATATCACATTTCTGTTGACATGGTGCATGCTCACCCTTCATGCAGGCCTGGATCACCCCCTTGTGGAGAAACTTTGTAAATACCACTTGCTAAGTCTGTACATAGAAACTAATGTAGGTATAATACTAAGAGAATTAAATTGTTGACAAGAAGATGCTCTGGAGATACAATGCTATATGCAATTAGGAGATGAACCCTAATGTTGTACTCAACTTGAATGGACAGAGGTGTCAAATGTGATCAATTTACTGAGTTATTTCGGGAAGTACTGACAAAACACTGCTAGGTTTGTGACCAGTATGACAGTTTTGTCTGTCATTATAAAGGAAAATTCACATTTGACCCATTTTTTTGTCAACAGAGTTATGATTTAAGGCAAATTTCAGTGATCAAAACAGGATGTCAAGCATTAATAAGTACCTTGATATAACCAAACTGACCATTATAGTCTGTCATCACCATCCCACACTGCTGGGACGGGCAAATCTGAAGCGTCGTAGCTGTAAAGGCAGTAAACATTCCAGTTGGCTACATCTCATGCAGGATGTGTACAGAATAATCCGTCTGAACCCTCTCTGGCAGCCTGTAAAGACTACCCAACAACTCAGTAAGTCATCACTTTTAGGCATCCTGTCTGTCCATTCCAAGCTTATGGATGTATGTTTTTTTCTCTCCTTCAATCAATAAGCTTTCAACAGTTACACAGTATAATCACGATATTTTCATTTTGGTGAACACCTGATTACCTGTCTGTCAAGATTGTCGATTTTAATGTGTGTCAGGGTTTCGCTGTCTAGCTGGTGCTTGGCTTTCTGCGCTGGAACATTGTTTTAATGAAGCAACATTGACCTCTGGAGCCTTTTCCAAGTGCAAGTGAACAAGCTCCCTGTCCCCAACTCCTCAGTTTCAAGTGAGCAAACTCTGAAAAGTCCTGGTTAACTCTCATTTGAACCGGAACGGGACACTGGTACCAGTCTACTTCCTTTTTGCAAATAGAAGGAAAGAGGTTTTCCTTGGAGTTGGACCTCCAAGGAAAAGAGCAGACTCATTTGTCAACGGAAAAGCAGTCCCCAACTTCTCCATCCATACATCTTCTTTTTCAGGACCTAATGTCAAAGACACTCAATGGATCATTAAGTAACACTGCCTCAACTTACGGACAGGATTCAGCCAGTGGCGACAGCTTTGGCGTGCCTCTTCGTTGATCAACCAGCCATCTAACCACCTCTTCTGCTACAATAGCCAGTTCAAGCAGGATTTCTCTTCATAGCTTTAAGTCAGCTGCCAGCCAAGCTCTGCTTTGGAAATCTGTGGTGCACCAAGGCCGAGTGTGTTTTTTTTTTGGGGGGGGGGGGGATTTAGGGAAACAGCTGCTGTGGAGCCGGACATGTCACTTGGTGTGAAAATGACCCGTTTGTCATGTTTGATCCAGAAAACCTTTGGATTAGACCTCCACCAGACTGTGCACATTCTGCATAAAGATCATAGAAGATGAAGTATTTTTCAAATGAGAATTGCCACCGGTAGACGTAGCGATGTGCTCTACAGGCAGAGTGTGCAGAGACTGACTGGGACATTGCCTCTTCAATCCCAAGTGTGAAATGATCATGCTTGTTACTCTGCCGCACTTCGCAGCTTTTAAAATTCAGATTTTTATCAATCATTGTATGTTGTCAAATAGTTGTTGAAACACTTTTTTTTTCCCCATTTGCATTCATTATCAACATCTACATCTGTTTTAAAAGTGGTGCAGGGCAGGGTAAAATGGGTAGAGACCTCACTTTTTAAGGTTCAGAGTTGATGTACTTCTGCTGTCCCATTGCCAAATACTGACTGTACTTTAAGGATAATTTCTTATTATTAATGATCAAATTTTGGGGTTAAAAAATGTAGATCATAAAAAATGACTTTCTATTTTTACATTTAAGGTCAACATCATAGCGGATTCTCGAGGTTATTATTAATATTATTATTATTATGATTATTATTATTATTGTTGTTGTTGTTCAAGTAACCTAAAAGAAAGTAAGTTTTCTGCCCTCTTTACCCCTCATCCCTTCAACCCAGGTCAGCAGCTCCACCTCAGTAGCCTTACTTACAGAGACCTCACTCAGCTGGAAACATGTTTACAGGATTACTCTTCACAACAGCCTTGTAAGGGAAACAAACACGAACTCATACCACACACACACACACACACTCAGACACACTACAACTCTCATCTCAACCAATCTCTGCAGTGTTTTTACATCAGATTTACAGTAATCTGGTGGCTAGCTATTGTAAAACGAGGGATGTCCAGTAGAATCCTGTTGCCAGTCGGTATACGAGAGGATCCCAATGTTTCTAAATGTCACTCTGCTTTACTGGGTCGCTCCTTAACTCTGCCTCATTCTGGATTTGCAGTCTTGACTGTTTCTTTGTTTCTACAAGCGAACGTTGTGCCACTGAGCTCGGGCACTTTGTTTAACCAAAAGTACTACCTCTCCTGCCTGCACATAGAAATTTAACATATTGCAGCATGATTGTGTCTAACACAAATTTAGAAATGTTTGTGTAAATGTACAATTGCTCTTTCTTTTTTTTTAATCTCTTTTCAAATGCTGGAATTATTTTTTTCTTTTTACCTCAAATCTCTGCATAAGCCTACAAATCTTAAATCTGCAGTGCGGAACTTTTTCCCCGGTTGTTGTTTATCTTCTTTTCCTAGACTTTTTCTCTGAGTCTCTTCTTTGTTGTTTTCTTCAAGTCTAGAGCATCAGATTTACCCCTTAACCATCGGGATAATGATCAAGTCTGTGGGGAAAAGTGTTTTTTCTTTTGTGTGTGTGTGTGCTGAAGTCCCAGAAGAGAGTTCTCTTACAGCCCCTGTGGATAATAAACAGATACAGTTCATTTATATTATTATTTTAATATAAAAGTGCTGATACCCTTTTTGATACCACAGCATTGTGTTGATACCATATTTCAAAACTACTGACAGATCGGCCAGTCTTTGCACATTGGCCTAAAACTCAAGATTTGAAATCACTCTTATAGAGATATTGTAGTGAAAGATGATCTCAGAAAGTAGAAGACAAATCTACTCACTGGACGTTAAAGAGCTTAAATCAGAACATTTTTAGTTCCTTTTCACTTTTGCAATTTTTCGTCTTGTGGTGCATGTTCACTGACCTGTCAAAGTCCTGCACTCCAGCTTTATTTTTTGCTCATCAGAGGCCTCTATAGCATCATTTTCTCACTGAAGTGTGTTAGTGAATGTTCAAAAGCTTTGCATGGAAGCAACTTTTCATTTACTTTGCAGCTGAAAGTGTCCAAATCATGTTGGTTCATCAGTGTCACGCAGAACAAAAGTTTTCAGACTGTTGTTTTTTTTTTGTTTTTTTTTTAGCATTAAAACGCACCTAATTGGGTTTATTTCTGTTCTGGCAACAGAAATGCATGGTAATCTCGCTATAGCTTCATAATACAACTGTTAACACAGAAAACAGACTAGTTAATGCGATAGCAGTTTAGAGTGATATTGTCTTTTTTTTTAAACCATAAATTATCCTACAAGCCTGGAACTTGCTTGTGCTCTTTGTACAAAACCTTAATCTATATTAACTTGGGTTTTTTTTTTTTTTTTTTTAATTAAGATTTAAACACAAAGAAAGGTTGGTGTGAACTTATGATAACTTCAGATAAAAGAGTAAAAAAAAAAAAAAAAGAAAATCTTTAAAATACCTAAACTTGCTTTAGTGGAATATAATGCTAAACTTGTGCCGTCTAGTTGTGTTCATTGTTTTGGTCCCCCAAAAAAAGAAAAAGAAACTGGAGTTCCCACCCAGTAAAGTGATTTCCAAACATCATCACTGCAGGTTTCCTGCATGCTTTCTCTTCTGAAGCTCTCCTCTAGTATCTGATTAGTTTTGCTACATTGGGATCCCAGTTTAGTTTTTCTAGTCGCAAAAAGTGTCTCGTTTTGTCCGGCATGGCGCACACTGCAGCTCAGCACTCTCTGCATTTTTCCGCTCTGGTTGTAAAAAATCTTGGTTTATTTGCCGCTTTCACTGAGTTTTCAGAAAAGCAGACGCTGTGAATAACACACCAAGCCTTCAGAACACACTCTTCTACTTGTTACGAGTCACTTCTTGGCTCACAGCTGGAAAAAGTTGTGTTTTAGACTCTGCTAGTATCTGACGTTTATGAGCGGCTTTGAGTAGATTTTGACTGTGGAATGATCATTTTCTCCAAATTAAATCATTTTTAAAGACACAGTTGTTTATTATATCAACATATTATCCATCTGTTGATCTTTTAGTAAGAACGAGGAAACCTATGAATTAAAGTTTATCCCTGGAAAAAAAATTCCTTTTGATGACAGCCAGAAGTTTTTCTTTTTTTTTTTTTCTTTTTTTTTCTTTTATTTTACACTGAAATTGTTTAGTTTGTATATTAATGACATTTAAATCAGCTCCAGTCTGTAAAAGCATACATGTTTGATCTGATCTTTATTGAAAATGTTTCATTAGAAGTTTCTGATTTGTAATGTTTTGGTCCCGAGGAGCATAAGTGGGTAAAAGTCAGCTTCTCCTCTGCTGTGACAGATGGACACGTTTCATTCATGACAGATGGTCATCTGTTGCTCTGATTGCATTTCTCTGCTACCTCTTTAAATATGCGCTTGCTCACACACTCACACACACACACACACACACACACACACACATGCACTTAACGACTGCACTCACAGGCGAACTCGTTGACTGAAAGACAGTAGACACATTACACTTGTTCAAACACACACACAGACACACAAGTGTGCACTTCTTGTTCCCTCACCAGCAGTTTTTTGCCAATGATGCACTTGTGTTTATGTCTCTTAAATGCTCTGCTAAACGTACGAAGTCTGAAAATGATTTGTCACCATTGTATGTGTTCTTTTTTTTTTTTTTTTTTTAACCTCTTATCTCTAAAAGAAGACCTGGGCCAGACAGGTGATTTGAAATAAATAGATTTTTAACTCGTGTACTTTTAGAAAGTTTCATGTCTTTTTAAAAGGAAACATAAATGCACATATTGCTCTGCTAAAGTTTTACCTTGGTGTGCCTAGAACCCACAGCCTTATTTTGGGACAATATCAGGGGTTTTAAACCAGAATACATGGTGTTCTGTATCAGACGGTTTCACTGAGTTTCAGTGGCTTTTTTTTCTTTTTTCTTTTTTTTTTCTCTGCTTTTTCTTTTTTGTTTTGTCTTTATTCATATCCAAACGTTTGTAAGCTTCTTCAGTTGTAACATTTTAAGTCAGCGGTAGCTTTCTAGTGGGAGGTGCGTGTCCTCATAAGGAGGTGCTACGTCAGTGTTAACACTGGTTGTGATTTATTCAGTACTTTTATTTATTCCCCTTTTGATTGAACATCTCATTTAATAAAAACAAAAAGAGTCAGCACAACTCAAATATTCTGCGCTGACTGCAGATTGCAATTAAACTGAATTTCATGTAATTTGACTTAATCCAAGCTTGTTTTTTTTTTTTTTTTAATGGATTCCAGTGAACTGACTTATCATCCTTGTGGGAGCAAATAAATAAATAAAAAATTCAATTCACTTTGTTTTCGCAGAGTCCCAGGATAAGTTTCTTTACCTCCACACATGCACACAATAAATTTCACCAGACCGTAGCGCTTCTAGCTGAAATTAGTCCCTTCAAAATCCACAGTTGCCATGGCATCGCTGTTGATGGCACCATCAATAGCCTTATATGAGAAGAATAGTTTTATTCATACAGTACCTTAACCAATGTCTGTCTTTGTGGTCGAATCACCGCCTGTTTGTTTTTTTTGTGTTGCTCTATTCTGTTTGTTCATTTTGAAGCTGATGCTTTTGATTACCTGTATTGTATGTAGTAAAATACTCATAATGTTTTGGGGGAATCACAAATAAAACAGCTGTACATAATGATGCATAACAGCTCTTGTGTTGCTGGTTCTTTTTTTTATTTTTTTATTTTTTTTTTAGCTTTTTTTTTGGCCTTCTAAAGGCTGCTTGTGTTCCTCAACACCTCAGAAAACCGCCTCGAGAGTGTTGCTGCAGCTTCATACGAAGGTCAAGCAAGGATAATTTTACAACACAGTTTTAACATTTAACTGTCTTTTCTGTACACTCCACAAGCAAAGAATTTTCTTGTACCTCCATTTTCTTTTCTGATCCAAAGGGTGATGTATTTTTCATTATTTTAATTATTTATGGACCTGCATAGATCACAAATATTAATCTGTGCTCAAAGTTAAAGCGAACACACTGAAAAGAATACTGAGTACACAGATGTATGTACATGTCTTTGGTCACTAGAGGGTAACAAGGTGCTGTTCATGTTGTGAACAGCTTGTGGATTTTTAAAGGGGTCTTTTACCTCTCATTAGACCTTTAAAATCAATGTGAACGTTTCCAAAACATTGTCATTTATTGATTTAAAGAAGAGATATTAATGAAGAATTCAAGCTTACTAATTGTCAGTATTGACAGGTATTAACACTTTCATTCATGAATGAATAAAAAACATGCAACATTTTTTTTAAATACAGTATTTTACCTCTACAGACATATGCAATACTTTTTTGTTTATTAGTGATATTTAAAATTGATAATTTATTATTTTAATGTATTATGTAAAGCATTTTAAAAAATTATATATAGTCTTAATTATATTATGTAAATATTCTATAAAATATAGATGTATCAGTTTCTTTTCATATAATAGCAAAGGCAAACTTGCGTGATTACATTATGTTCAGTTAAATCATATATACTGCTAAAAAATGAATAAAGGGAACACTTAAACAATATTGAATTGAACAATACAATGTAACTCCAAGTCAACCACACTTCTGTGAAATCGAACTGTCCACTTAGGAAGCAACACTGATTGACAATCAATTCCACATGCTGTTGTGCAAATGGAATAGACAACAGGTGGAAATTATAAGCAATTGGCAAGACACACCCGATAAAGGAGTGGTTCTGCAGGTGGTGACCACAGACCACTTCTCAGTTCCGATGCTTTCTGGCTGATGTTTTGGTCACTGTTGAAAACTGGTGGTGCTTTCACTCTAGTGGTAGCATGAGACGGAGTCTACAACCCACACAAGTAGCTCAGGTAGTGCAGCTCATCCAGGATGGCACATCAATGCGAGCTGTGGCAAGAAGGTTTGCTGTGTCTATCAGCGTAGTGTCCAGAGCATGGAGGTGCTACCAGGAGACAGGTCAGTACATCAGGAGACGTGGAGGAGGCCGTGGGAGGGCAACAACCCAGCAGCAGGACCGATACCTCCTCTTTTGTGCAAGGAGGAACAGGAGGAGCACTGCCAGAGCCCTGCAAACTAAGCTCCAGCAGGCCACAAATGTGCATGTGTCTGCTCAAACAGTCAGAAACAGGCTCCATGAGGGTGGTATGAGGGTCCGATTTCCACAGGTGGGGGTTGTGCTTACAGCCCAACACCGTGCAGGACGTTTGGCATTTGCCAGAGAACACCAAGATTGGCAAAATCGCCACTGGTGCCCTGTGTTCTTCACAGAGGAAAGCAGGTTCACACTGAGCACATGTGACAGACGTGACCGAGTCTGGAGACGCCGTGGAGAACGTTCTGCTGCCTGCAACATCCTCCAGCGTGACTGGTTTGGCAGTGGGTCAGTAATGGTGTGGGGTGGCATTGCTTTGGAGGGCCACATGGCCCTCCATGTGCTCGCCAGAGATAGGCTGACTGCCATTAGGTACCGAGATAAGATCCTCAGATCCCTTGTGAGACCATATGCTGGTGCGGTTGGCCCTGGGTTCCTCCTAATGCAAGACAATGCTAGACCTCATGTGGCTGGAGTGTGTCAGCAGTTCCTGCAACACGAATGCATTGATGTTATGGACTGGCCCGCACGTTCCCCAGACCTGAATCCAGTTGAGACATCTGGGACATCATGTCTCGATCCATCCACCAAGTTGCACCACAGACTGTTCAGGAGTTGGCGGATGCTTTAGTTCAGGTCTGGGAGGAGATCCCTCAGGAGAACATCCGCTGCCTCATCAGTAGCATGCCCAGGCGTTGTAGGGAGGTCATACAGGCACATGGAGGTCACACACACTACTGAGCCTCATTTTGACTTGTTTAAAGGACATTACATCGAAGTTAGATCAGCCTGTAGTGTGTTTTTCCACTTTCATTTTGAGTAAAACTCCAAATCCAGACCTCCATGGGTCGAAACGTTTAATTTTCATTGATAATTTTTGTGTGATTTTGTTGTCAAAACATTCAGCTATGGAAAGAACAAAGTATTTAATAAAAATATTTCATTCATTCAGATCTAGAACTTGTTACTTTAGTGTTTTTTTTAAGCAGTGTATTTATTTATTCTCCAGTGAGTGGAAACGTATTGGATGACTCACTAACATCCACTGAAGTGTTTTATTTACAAAAATATCCTCCTCATTGATAAATATGCAAGAAAAGGAAAAAAGCTTGTAAGTAGGTGTCCACTATATGGTCATGCATGAAAGGGTTAATGAATTGTTTGGTGATGTGCCTCTTTTAAGAACAAGGAAGCAAACAAAAATACACTTAAAGTTGTAGTGTGTTCTGCTTATGGGATATTTAATAACAGCACTATGTTTTTATAATTATAGACTCATGCAGGGATCAATCAGTGTGTTTTTAATTCTTTAGAAATAAGCAATTTGTATCCAAGGACATCACATGTCCCCCTCCCCATTAGTCAGCCAGTTTAAACCATCAGTATCCCCTAAGTGACAATCAAGACATTGGCACTAAAGAGAACATTTTACACTTTTCTCAGTTAGGATGGATCAGTTTTTGTCCCAGCATGTTACACACACACCCAACTCACACACACACACATCCTAAAAGGATGCACTAACACTAGAACACAAAAATTTCAAATCCCTGTTTCAGAATATCGTTGATTTACCAGATACTCAGATAACAGAATTGCACAATTTGGGACTGTCCCTGATTCTAATTTGTACTTAATTTTATTTTGTTTACTAATCAGCCATCTATCTAATGAACAATTTCCTGCCAGTAATACAAGCAGAGCTCACAATGTGGCTGAGGAAATTAAAAAAAAAAAGTTAACATAGAGTTATGTTATTTTTTTTCAATAATCACTTTCAGAAGTTATATTTCAAGAAATCCACTGTTCTGCAAATTTATCAGCTGGCTGTTATTTAACCCTAACTAATGCGACAAGTAACTTCTCATTTCACGTCAGAAGACTCAAGTTTTGGTCACGAAAAAGATGTGTATCTATTTCAGAAAGGTAACATACTGGCATTAAGCAAAAAAAACTGTCCAAGACATTGTTAAAAACTGGAAGGATTGTGGAATCCATAGTCTTCGAGTAAAGAAATGTGGTTAACGTAGTCAGAAAAGAGCCTTCAGTTTGCTAGTTGCTGCAGTTGGTCAGGTCCAGGTTGAGCAACGTGCCTAAAGGATCAGCTGACCTACTGAACATACTGAATGACCAGATTATTCCATCAATGGACTTTTTCTTCCCTGATGAAATGGACACATTACAAGATGACAATACCAGGATTCATTGGGCTCAAACTGTGCTAGAGCGACAGAGTCCTGACCTAAACTCAGTTGAGAATATTTGGGTTGTGCTGGCGGGGACTTTGTGCAGTGGTCGGACTCTCCCATCATCACTATAAGGTCTTGGTGAAACCTTCATGCAACTCCATATGCAAAAAAAATGATGAAAAGACTGCCGTAAAAATTTCCATCTATAGCTTCCATCAAAGTTAAAAGCGGTCCAATGAAATGTTAGTTTGTGATGGCAGTGCATTTAAGAAGCCTTCTTTACTCTACTTGTAGTAGAGACATAATTAGAATTCTATATGAAAGTTTATCTAGTTCACAACCAACCTTCATCCATCTCAGTTACTCCATAAATCTTTTTTTTCCAAAGATCACCAGATGCTGTAAAACCGCGGGTTTACTCAAACTGACTGCTTGTGTGTGAACAATGTTACATTCCCTTTTCTCCTGGTGTTTTGCCTTATCTCATGATAAGACTGCAGATGTTGCATGATGAAAGAAAAAAGGCCCAACATGATCCCCCAAACGAGCTTGAAACTGTGTTTAACGCTGAATAACTTAACAAAAGCAAAGGCATGTGGAAGTGCAATAATACTGCTAGCCCTGCCCTGAAACACAAATATGTCTGCCTTATTCTTAATTTGCCCACATGACCACAGACCTCAGCAGATTTCAACCAGGACTAAACAAACTCTGGAGATGTTTGCAACTTCCCCCTCCTCAACATGACCCGTGGGCTTGGTGAGCATGAAAAGGAGTGGGAGGACAACACAGCGCTCTGCCTGTCTGATGAGAGTCATCCAAACGTTATTAGAACAATCTGCTCCGTGTGACCCTGCAGGAGTAGACTTAGCTTGGAAAGAGAGATGGCAGTGGATGCAGAAAGCAGGGAAACACAGATAAAAACTCATCAAGAACAATGTTTGAGTAAAACAATGCTTTAAAGTTTGCTTTTTCTTTTTTTTTTTTTTTTTTGCAAATTATGACTCAGGATCTTTCAGTTGGTCAATCCCAACACTGATTAGAAAGGTTTTGGGCTTTCATCAGTTTAGGAAGTATTTACCTTTGTTTACTCAGCTTCTTATGGTTGGATGACTGTGTTCTCAAGCTTGAAATACACTACAGCAAAGCCCTCATGAATACTTCCACTCTATTGCATTCATTGTGGTTTTCATAATAGCAGTTTCTCCCATATTAAGTTCTCCTCTGACCGCCGACCAGATGCTAATGGCTAACTGTGCAGCCTGCTGATTGACTATTATCTCACTGGCTTTCACGGCTCATATGAAAAGAGTTGCAGTTATGGATGAAACAGAAAAGCCAGGCGTCTGACGCATTTCTGCAGTTGCATTCCTGCATAATTGCCACATGCAGCCATGTTGGAAACAACTCTGACACACACAGACATGCAGTGGCATGAGCATGCGCGCACACATAAGGACATAAACATTTATACTGTTATTGGTAACTCTGCAAGGCTTCCTGAGTCACATCCTGCTCATGATGACTGGTTAGATACTCTTTACAGGAATGCTGCAGCGTATCAGGGAACTGTTATGAATCAGGATTATAAAGAAAAAAAATCTGGTTAAGATGGAAGAAAATGTGTTGGCATATTAATAGAAAAGCACAAGACGAGAATAAAGTTAACTTGTTCTTTACTTGGAAGTTAATCAGCATAATTCTGCCATATAGAGTCATCATATGATTAAAGGATAAATCTTCGAAAACATGCACAGCAAATATAACAACCTTTAACCTTCTCTGTGCAAATCAACCATAAATCTAAGCATGGCCAAATTAACTGCACAGATGTTGTCTGTTAAACGTTTTCATTCAGCCAGGTATCCCACAAAGGCTGAGTCAAGACAACTGGACTTTTTTTTTTTATACATGGCCATAACTTGGCACTTTAACAGGCTGCTGTTCGGTCAGAATTTTTCATGTTAAGCTGTCTAACAAAAGCTAAAGGGAAATGAATGAATGAGAGCAGCTTTACTGGAGCTCTAACTGCGAGTAAAAACATTTACAAATGTTTTTTTTTTGTTGTTTTTTTTACCAAATAGATGCAAATGTATGTGCACAAATATGACTTAGAAACATGTATGGTAGAAGAACATGACTTGGTTCATTTTAGTATAGATGCTATATATAAGGGAGTGATTCAAGTTGAAAATAAAAAAACATTTTCTGGGTGCATTAATTTGACTAAAAGAGCTTTGGTTTCTGAGAGGACAGTGTCAGGACAGTGACATTTGACAATGTTTAAAAAAACTTACTTATTTATGTCTGTAAAAGCAGCATGAAGGTTTTAATTATTTTTATATACATGTTTGGTGCAATGTACACACAAGGCGGTTTTGTCTTTTGTTTCTGTCTGTTTTTTCCCCTCCGATTGATAAATTCCTCAAAGCAGGCTGATTTTAGCAGTTTTCCTGTCTAATTTAGTAAAAAAAAAAAAAAAAAAAAAAAAAAAATATATATATATATATATATATATATATATATATATATATATATATATATATATATACACAAATAAAATCACACACGACAGAGCAATACTTGCTGGCACATCGTAATAGGTCTTGAAAATTGAAAATTGACACACACTCAAATGCATAATACAACAATTAACTTCTTTTTCTTGTCATATAAATGTGCTTTGAGTGTTGATTTTCAATTAAGTGATGGAAAGTAGGAGTCAATATTGAAGTCTGAAAAAGTTAAATTTGGATTTTGAGCTACATAGATTATATATGAAACAAAAATACACTGTTTACGTCTAGCAAGAAAAAAAAAAAAAGAAGACACTTATTGGCTCAATTTTGACCCCATTTCTTGGTCTGATTCCAGAAGGGAGTCACTTCCAGTATTTCATACTCTGCAAGTTTTCACATCACCATTTCCCAGTGCTGTGTAGCTTTTCCCAGTTGAGGACGAGCATTTCAGTGAATAAGATTCTTGTTTCTTTAGCCAAGTGTCCGATAGCCACAGCTGTTGCAGCAGACAAATGTAGAAAGGGTTTAGTCCTTTGTATGAGTTTTATATTTATGTCCCGAGCTTCTCACCATTAATCAGGCCCATGCCTGCAAAGCCAGCCGTCATTGGAACGTTAATGTAACACAGTGTTGCCTAACAAACAGTGTCCGCCCCGCTTCACTTGCACAGACATCCACATTGTAAGTGAATTGTGAAACTCAGGGTTTTTGCCTGTTTGCCTCGAATACAGTTTTGTTGATGAGATTTTTAGCATGTTGCACTGAAACCAAAACAGATGTACCCTTATTTAATTCTTATATTTAATAAATGTCGTCCACATAACTGTTTCAAGTGTGGTTGAAAAGTATATGTAAGCAAACTGACTCTGCTATTGTCCAGTAGCATCGATATCCATGATGTTTGTGTGTGCTCTGAGCTGATCTCCACAAACTGTTCAGCGTGTCTTTTACCATGTTGTTTTCACTGTGTTTACCAGGTAGTTGCATGCTTTTTATTTTTTCTGGATATGGGAACTAAGCCAAGTCAAGCTACTTAACAAAAAAAAAAAAAAAAAAAAAAAAAAAAATATATATATATATATATATATATATATATATATATATATATATATATATATATATATATAGTAAATATTTAAAACATTACAATATGGGTATCTGACCTTAAATCTTCATGCTTCTGACTTAATTTAATAATATACAGACATCCTCGCAGCTTCCTGGAGCTATTGTTGCTTTGCACACATGCGTCACTTAAAAGCTGCATTGTGCTTTCTGACACTGCATCACATGGCATCAACTGGATACCAGCTTGCTGACCATTTGGATGTGCAATATGATTATTTAGAAAAGAAACCCAAAAAGAAAACTTTTGGGGTAAATAAGGAAAATAAAGAAAGGGAAAAAGCGAGGGATAAGACAAGAGTAAACATTGGACTGACTTTTACTGGCTGGAGAGAGTTCAGAGAAGAGACAGGACATGCAAGATGGAGGCTGAATTTTCTTAAAGTTAAAAAAAAAAAAAAAAAAGGTTAAAGTTAAAGTTAAAAAGATCAATATTACTGCTTTTTTTTTTTGACAAAAACAAAAATCTTAGTGAGACTGCTACTGGTGTTGGGGTAGTTACTCATAAAATGTTAGTAATTACGTGTTACTCATTACTTCTGTAAATTGTAATATTACTTTACAGGTTACTGGGTTTGAAAAGACAGGCCACTACATATTACTTTACTTTCCCATTTCTTAATGTGCCGTGTAGATACATGGGGCACACAGCATGCCGACGCCTCTGTCTGTAGGAATAAATATATCTCAGTGTACAAGCAGGATGGAGGAAGCTGTGATGAGGTCATGCTGTGATGAAACATGCTACCAGACCTCCCTGCCCTAAAATTTTTGTAAGGATGAAGTTCCCCATGTTCTTATGCAAATGAGACCTATTAGTGCTTTCCTGGAAAACCACCCCCCCACACACAGCCCCACCCCTTCAGAACAAACTTTATCTTTTGCACCATCTGTGTTTTTAGACCTCTGATGGCGGAAGGATTTCGTGCAGCAGCTGATCAATTACACTGATCAGCTGACACAACAGACAGAGGAGTTTCCTTCCACTGATCTGTAAAGTCAAATAAAAGAATTTCAGTAGAATAGAAACGCCAATGAGCAACAAAACATCTTGTTTTAGTTCTGTGAAGTCTAGAAAAGGACACACGAGAGGTTACCTCACTCAAATCGATCTCTATGGCAACATGCCCAGGCAACGACCACACACATTGTGTCTCCTTGCCTGGGCCTGTCCTGAACATGGTACCCTTGCTGTCTCCTCTGTCTCTGACTCCTTTTCCTGTCCAGAAACTGTTTCATAAAAGTCTCTATGATATTTTGATGAAAAATATGCTTGATTGTCCTAACAGATAGAGATCTTCATTTTGATGTTTAGCAGCTCCATATAACTATCCTGGCAAGCCAGACTCTCTCACTGTACTCCCACTACGTCCGTGCGCCATCTTGAATGTTTTTTAATACGTGCAAGGCATGAGGCATGAGTCTCCTCAGATCAACCAATCAGAGTGGCCGGTTTGTTTAAGATTGGATATATAGAGCACTACAGTCTGTTGTGCCGGGCTACCATATAACAGCATCACTAAAATGCACACATAAGTGTGAAGAAAATCCTCTCAGCTACTAAAATAATAATGCTTTTAAGAGAACTTCTTTTAATAGTTTTTTATATAAATGAATAAAATATTACAAAGAAAAATATTTGCCCTTTTGGCATTATTTGTTTATTGCAGTGTTATTGAAGGAAATATAATTCTGCACAATGAATTTTGGATTAACTGAGACTCCGTTCTGATAATATATGACGGGTTGTATTTAAACCTTTAGTGACTCAGTTATTTCACACAATGCGGTATTTGTTCTTCTTTTTATCTTTTTGTCATCTCTGCTTTGACAAATGTTGCAACTGAAATAAACAGAGCTCTTCTAAAACATTTCCAGATTTGATACTTTTGGAGATGTTTTAGTAGAAACATAATTTAACTTGTTTATAGCGCCGAGCTAAGATTTCCATGTGATTATTGTAGCTATGGAGAGACGTTTCGTCCGGATGTAACACATGTAGAACAAAAATCAGGATTATGCTTTAAATCAGCTGACTTTGGGGAGGGGGAAAGATCAACTCAAGGGAATGAGAGAAATAGTTCAGGAAGATGACATAAACTGAGGAGGAAACAAAATGGACTGAGGAAGAGGAGGGAGAGAGAGAGAGAGGGTGGGGTGTTTAAAACAAGAAGGATCATGGGGTTACAGTGAAGGAGGGATGGACGACTACAGAGGTTGTGGTAACTTTGCTGACGCACATGTGAAACACAGAGGGAGGGAGGCAGGGATGGAAAGGAATCTCTGGCTGGGATCGCCAAACCTCGAGACAAGGTCAGAAAGCCACTGGCGACAAGACCAAAACACACACGTGCAAACACACGCAGGAGGGTCGGGGCAGAACTAATAACAGTAATAATAGCAGCTTAATTGGTGATAATCGTTGATGGGGGTTGTAACTGGGAAAACCATGTGGTGAAATCTCAAACACACACACTTTTTTTCTTCTCTGACATCATTTCAAAGTATGAAGGGGGTTATTTTATTCATGAAACAGCCATCTTTCCCTGCTACTTTACAATACATGCATGTTTATGTGTGTATTCATTCAATACATTCAGCAATGTGCTGCAGGCTTTACATTCAGACAGTCTGTGTTTGTGCTCAGATTGCAAACACACACACACACACACACACACACAGTTTTATGCTGAACATACCTTCTGCTAAAAATTTCCACAAAGGCAACACAAGTGTGTGCCGCAGTGTGAATGCTTTCATGACCCTCCAAGTGTTTTTGTTCAGCGCAGGTATGCGAATTAATGAGTCTGTTTGTGTGTGCAGCATACGAGCAAGTTTCATCGGTATGTATACGGAGTGTGTGCCTGTGGTTGCGTGCTTGTGTGTGTATGTTCTGGCCGGCATGAGCGTGGGAATGTGGTGAGAATATTTCAGTGGTATTTTTAATGTTTGTTATTAAGTATTACCACAAGGGACCACGACCAAACCCATGACACTCCTCTTTTGCTCTTCCTCAGCCCTCTTTCTCTTTCCTCCTCAAATAACAATGAAATAAAAACAGCTCGCCATTTGGTTAAAATAAATCGGACTCTTTAGGACACAAACATCAACATAGAAGTGGTAACAAAAAAGAATCGATTGCTCTTTGCTAGTTAGCCGAATTACTGAAAAGGGTGGAGACTGGAATACTGAAGTTATGGATAAGAAAGTTCAGTCCTAGTTGGTGACCTAAATATTTGAACCAAAACTTAATAGAAATGATTGTATAACATATTAGATTCTTAAGACTTTACCTCTAAGACAGTGATCTTTGCTTGGTTTAGCATGTAAGCTATGATGGTAAGACAAAGAATGCAGATGAGCCCCTGCAGAACATAAACATACCTTAATTCTTTTGAAACTGGTGTGGGCTTGTTTGCAAAAAACCAGAGAAATGATCCATGAATTTTACATGAAAATTTACCGCATCTACCTTGTGCAGCTTTTTTTTTTCCTTGGTTGTAGTTTTATACAAAATGTTTGTTTGCTTGCTGCAGGACACTAGTAATTTGCAAAACAGTTTTCAAATGCACCATCAATCAGAAGAATTACAAAAACATTTCCACTCTGGTAAAAGCTTTAAAACTGTAAAATTGTCCTCGCCAACATGATGACTCCTGAGAACTCTTGTCCAACACACCTGAGTCAGGTGAATGGTTCGTTACCAGGCAACTGCAGAGCTGGACGATAAGCGGAAGAGGGAATTTAACTGCTTGATGCAGGTGTGTTGGAGAAGGGACACATCTAAAAGTTGCAGGATAGGTTATAGAGCACACGTGGGCAGCTCCGGACAAGTTTTCCTGTTGCAACACACCTGGTTTAAAAATCAATGGGTAATTAGCAGACGCGTGCAGAGTTTGATGTTGAGCTCTGCACAAGTATGTTAAGCCTGATGTGTGTGTCAGGTGTGTTGCAGCAGGGAAACTCCCAACACTTACAGGACTGTGTCGAGGACTGGAGTTACCCACCCCTGATGTAAAACGTCACATTAACAAGATTTGCACCAGCATATTTCTGACTGTGTGTACATTGTCCTTTAACAGGGAAATGGACCAATTCTAAACTCAGTTCACTGTTTCTTTTATCAAATACATTCTCAGGATGTAGGACAATAAAGTACTTGTGTTTTGCTTCTACTTTTTATTTCGGCCCGTGTTGTGCTGATGATGTTGTACATGTAAATGTTTGCAAAATGCTGAGAGTTGTCAGTCAACAACAAAACAACAAAAGTTCCCATATGAGGATGCAGATATGGAAGAACTGCAATGGATTGGCGAGCTGTCTGGGGTGTACCCTGCCTTTCGCTCAAAGACTGCTGGGATAGGCTCCGGCTTCCCCGCGACCCTGAATTGGACTAAGCGGTTAGGAAAATGGATGGATGGATGGATGGATGGATGGATGGATGGATATGGGAGATAGATGGACTTCCGCTGAAACATTGCTGTTATAATCCTGTTCATGGGATGCTTTTTCTCAACTTACACACTAATTTCCTCCCACTTACTGATGATTAGGGTTAGGAGTTAAAAACTAATTCTCGAGCTTTAACTTTTATTAGCAAACTCTCTGATAGCAATTATTGGAGCTTGTTGCAGTTGTTTCTTTCATAATTGTCTTTATTCACTGGTGTAGAACTATTTGAGAAAAACAAATGCCATTTTAATAATGCTGGATTTTTAAGTTGAAGCACCTCTCTCACATTAAACTAAGTGAAATGCAGTAAACATTTAATCTGCATTAATGCCAAGTTCCAGACCAGACCAACACTGTGGTCTGCAAATACTTTTGGTTTAAAACCAATTAACTCAATTTGACGGGTTTGTAACAAAAAAGAGGTGGTCAGCATTGTTAATACCCATAATCTGAATTGTTCATGCAACCACCACCTTACCCAACTGGCTAAACTTGGAATAAAACCTGTAATTACAGGGGCCCCTGGTGACCAGCTATTACCAAAGCTTTCAAATTAACAGCCTCACAAAAACATAACAGTGTCTGATGGCTCCCTTTAACTGAATGTGACATGTAGCCCAAAGATGTAGCTGTTCAACACGGTTAAAAGAGAAACAAAACCAAAACAGAACAAAAGATAGGTTTAAAAAAAACAAACAACAACAACAAAAAAAAAACAACCCTAATTTAACTGTAGTTACCCTTAGCAAAAAGTAGTTTATTCAAGTAGCTATGAGTATACTTATATTATACTAAAACCGAGACAGTATACTTGAAGTTTATGTCTATATCCTATATTGTACATACTTCAGGACAGTACCAAATAGTAAAAGTATACCTGGCTTATAATGAAAAGTATGAAAAAAAGTCTAAGAATGTTTTTGGTGCATTGCACTTTAATTAAGCATATTTGATTATTAGCACTTTTCTTCACCTTTTTTTTGACAAGCAGTTATTTCAGTTCTCAGTTTTAAACACTAATTTGTTTATATTTTTGCAAACAGATGCAAACTTTTTCCGTCACTGTTTTTGGCAAAAAAAAAAAAAAAAAAAAAAAAAAAAAAAAAAAAAGACTTGAACTTGGAAAGACTGTTTTTCATACATTTTTACAAGCAAATGTGCACTTTTACTGTCATTTTTTCAGCCAAGGGCTTGATTTCATGGAATTTCTTTTTTCTTTTAAACACATGTCTTTTATGTGGGTGTACATAATTAAAGCAGATATCTGTAAATACATTTGTTGTCATGATATGATGTTTCCTGTGTTTTTCTTAGTTTTGGTTTCCTGTTTTATTTAATACTTTTTTTTACTTGTTTAGTCTCCTTGCTTTGTTTTCTGTGTAGCTTTTGTTCCTGTTTATAGCTTTCACCTGTTCTCATTCGTTTCATTCATTACATTTGTGTGTTGTTTTGTCATAGTATTTATGGCCCTTGGTTTCAGTTCTGTTTGCTGGTTCTGGTTGTGTTTTCTCGTGCTAGTGTTTGTGTTTGCTTCCCTTCAGTTCTGTACTATTCTGTTCTGATTTACGTCATTAAAACTTCTTCATTCTGCATTCCTGGTCCTGATCCTGCATTTGGGTCCTCGCCTCCACCACAAGCCGTGCCATTTATTTGATATGTTTGCAATTGTTTTTATAAATATATCAAAATTGGTTTGAACTATTTTGTGATTTTGTAGATAAATTACAGCCTAGTGTGCATACTGTATTATTTCATTTAAAATACTTTAAGTACATAAGTATTTAAATGGTATGCTTAAAATGGAATAGGCTAAGCAAACTTACAAGTACACTTAATAAAATATTAGAAATAAACAAGTGAAATAGCTTAATTTGTTAATTGTAAATTTTATAAAAGTATGCTTAAAGTATAATTCAATAAACTGAAAGGAGACTATGAGAAGTACAGAAGTGTACTTAGTACACGAGCAGTATATAGAGTGTACTTGTTTTACACATGAAAGTGTACTTCTGTAAATTTATGAATTATACTTAAGGAATGCTTTTATAGAATAAAAATATTCCATTTTAGTCCAAAAAAGTATTAAGCCTTTATAGGGCACTCTATGAAATACCTTGAAATTAGAAATTTTAACCTAAAATTGTTCTTCTGGTTTGTACCAAGACCTCTATTCTGTTACTTTTTTAAAAAAATGTAAAATGTAAAAAATGAATACTATTTTTGGCTAATGGTGTGTATGATTAGGAAAGGACATCTGACGCTCTGCAAACCCCAATTTGTAATTTGTCTCATGGAGTTAAAATAATTTACTTTGCTTCCTCAGGCATTTATCTTCAAAAGCCTGAAGGGAAAAGGAGAGCAAACAGGAGTCCTAAAGCAATTCAACAAAAACCAAACAGGAGAGCATCAGTACATAAAAACCAAGGAGTCACTGTGGGCGGTTTGAAAACATAAAAACATGCAGGTTAACTAGCGATGTGTGACAGGCGGTAAGTTGAAAGGAAACTGGAAGCCTACATAATAGATCATTTGGATCATTTACCACATCCTTTCTTTCAGTGCTAATTCCACTGGCTTGTGTCCCACTTTGGTCATATTAACTGCAATCTTGATGTTTTACCTAATTTCTTTGTGTCTCTTTGTCATTTTATATCTAATTTGGGTCATTTTAAGTATATCTGGGTCATCTTGGCAAATATTTCAGCTTAGCCTTGTCCTATGTTCTTTATTTAGGCTTAGCTGATGATAAACTAGCAATAACAACACATTTTCTTACCCAGTGGCCTTTTTTTCTGTGTTTATTTCCCAACAATTTCTCCGTCAAGTTTCAGAACACCGAGCTGGCCGAGATTCGGTCCCGTGGATGAAAGTGGGAGTTAAAGCTGAGTTGAGTAACCAGACAGTCAGTGATGATGTGTTGAGGCCATAAAAACAGACAGGGGAGGACTGAGAAGAGTCAGAGCAGTTTTTACTGTGATAAGAAGAGTAAACAGTTTTGAGTATTTACAGTATCTGGTCCTTCCCTCCTCTACACATTTGATCTGTCCACATGATAACCAACCATCCTGTGAAATCAAACAGAGTCACCCCATTTACTGAATTAAAATGGTGAAGAAAGCCTCCATTTAGGTGTCGCTACTGTAACATTTAATGTTGTGTATTGCAGAAGGTTATGTCTTTTTTTACTAACACATGGAGAGATTGCAGTAAACATCTTACCATATGCAGAACTCATTATTTTCTCTTTTCCCACAGCAAAGCTCCTCTGTCCTCCGACACCAAATCTAAATTATCTCTGCAGGTTTTTGTTTTGTTTTTTATGTCTTTGTGCTGTCTGTATTTACGATTTAAATCACACATTCGTCCCAGCTCAGATGATCTATTGTCCTATCAGAATGGTATTTTTCTGCCTCTGTAAAGTGTGCCGTTTATTTCCTCTCAGTCCCGCAGATCAGAGGTCATGCAAACAGGAAGTACACCACAGGAGGTCTCTAATTTTAGACTTGACGCATATGGGATGACCAGAAAAAGATCTTCCACTGACAACTGTTTTGTTTTTGTGGGGTTTTTTTTCTTCTGGCACAGCTGATTTTTATCCTCATTTATTTGTTGTCTAACTTGTCAGTATCAAAGCATTTAAAGTGTACTCCTCGAGATGCGCAGGATGTGTCTGTGCAAACTTTTTCCAGTGTTCAGTCCCAGCATCTGACATGTGTCACAAACTTTTGACATTCCTTTTTTAAATGTCACCCACTTCCATCTGTTCCCAGCTTTCTGTAATCTTTCCTCCTTCTTCTTCTTCTTCTTTTTTTTTTTTTCCCAAGTATGTGAGAGCGCAATCACGGAGAATCCAAGCTTTTCCACACAAGCAGCCAAATTTATCCTTGTGGTTTTCCGCATGTTTATTTTGGGTTTTCTTTAGGGACGACATATCTGCGGGAAAACCAAACGGCCCGGAGCGGGTGCTTTCCCTCTGGGGATCATCGAGGCGGGGGTAAAAATAGGAAAGTCTTTTTTGGGAAATGGAATTAAGGACTGGTGAGTGCCTCCCCAGGGACCCCTTCTGTAAAAGATGGGAGAGATCATCACTCATTGATTTGCTTTGTTTATCTTCTCTGTTCCTCTCCTCCTTTTTCTGCTGAGCATGTGAAAACAACTGTTTGGGCCTTGTTACAGACACAGTAGTACGGCACTCCTTCATTCGTTGTTGTCATTATCGCTGTAATTTTACCAGAGTAATTAGCGTTTAAAAAGAAGAAAAAAAAAATCCCATAATTATACAATTCCTTGCACATTAAACAAGTCAGTGCTTCTCCTCCATCTCTTCCTCCCCGTCTGCCTCTAATATGTAAATCTACTCTGCAGGGAGTATCCATCTCTGTCATCCCTTTAACATAAAAAAAAAACCCTCTCATCCTCCATTTATTTATTTTCTGCTTGCAGTTGAACTCGGTGGCTGCGTTGTAGGATGTGTGTGTGGGTTGGGAGGAATTCTCAGATAGGAAAAAAGAAAAGACTCCTCCGCTCTGACTTCTGGGTTTGACCTGTGTTTAACATGCTGTCTGCTACGGCAATCTACTACAGCGTCTGCTGCTATTACCACTGCATTCATGGAAATTGTCGATCTGTAATGGTGGGCGAGCTGCTCAGATTGCATCAAGGAGGATAGTGGGCGAGCATATTGTTGTGTTCAACCAAATTTGTACTGCAGAAGCTCCTCTGATCTCTCATGTTGCTGATGTTAGCCTTCATCCAGCAACTGCCACTGATATGATGGAGACTCCTCCCTGCAGAACCTTTGACCTGTGTTGGTTCGTTCTACACTTAAAGGCCGTTGTGTGAGCTTTCCAACATATGGATGTGAAAGCTTGTCTTTCCATTAAGCTATCAACACAGAAAGAAGGACTTTTGTTATTTTGACATCCAGCAGAGAGTTTGACCTGAATTGATCTAAATCTGGAAATTTAATACTGAGTTTTGCATTGGTCTTCTAACATACTTTTACTCTGCTTTGTGTTTGGCCTTCTTTAAATAAATAAGGAGGGGGTTTGTACATTTTGTATTTTGTATACAAAACAGTCATTGTTTATTAGTCAAATATTTTCACAAATTGGCTGCTATGACCTCAGTTATCTATGCTAAATTGGACAAATGGGGACAGTCTGATGCTTTTCTTTTTTAATTGGATTATAATTTGACTAGAGTTAATTGCTTTGAATTTGACAGTGTCTGTTTAAATATCTTGTAGGGGTGGGAAAATTGAATTGAAAAATCGATAAATGGGATTTTTTTGTTTCACAATTTTAAAATCGATTTTTTTGTTAAAAAAATCCATTTTTTTTCTATTAAATAAAATCAATCCACAATAAAGTTTTTTCATTTTTTTTGGTTTTATTGATCTTTTTACTTGTCTTCTTGGGCATTATAGCAGCAGAATGATTGTCTGGCTACTGTGTTGTTGTTTTTTCTAACTGAAATCAAGAAAACTTACGAGCAAAAAAGAGTTTTATCATTTTTGTTTTGTTTTTAATCTACAGAAATCAGCAATATTGAAGAATTTTAAAAATCACAGTTTAAGTCAAACTGGAACCTAAAATATTGGAATCAAATCGAATCGGGGCAAAAGCATATCGTCACAGCTCTAGTGTCTTGAGATTACTTTTTCTTTATGTGAATTTGCCAAAAAAAAAAAAAAAGTTAAAGTAAACTAAACTTTCTAAATAAAATACAATAGAACTTAAATATGGTGCTTTAAATAACTATATTGGTAAATAAAAATGATCTTTTTATAATCGTCCGCAGTCTTTCCTTAAAATCATGATATCAATGGAGAATACTGAATTTGGAGTCACTTGATCTTGAAAATCCTTCATTTACTTGTCTTTTTTGCTGTTGCAGAATTCAAATCAATGGCGTCAACATGGTTCTTCTATATTGATGTTCAATACAACAACAACAACAACGAATCACAATAAAAAAGATAGGAATATAGCTTATTAAGATCCAATTATTTCCTGTCTCTTCAGTTGTCCTAAAGTTCTGATAGCATCAGCAAAAAATACTCTGCCTGGTAGAAAACAAAGTTTCCACCTTAAAAAAAATTGTGCCAATATTTTGTTGGACTGTGTTTATCTTTGATTACTGTTGATTCACATGGACATCGAATCAATGAGCCTCTGCAATGTCAAGATTTATTTCCATCCAGTGTTGCATTCATTTTTCACCCAGATCTTTTATTGATCATGGAAGAGTCCAACCACGGCACAAAGCCTTCTCCAGCACATCCCAGACATTCTCAGCGAGGTTCAGGTCCGGACTCTGTCATTCTTTAACTATTCCAGCTGTGTGGTTTTTGGCATTGTCACGATGGATACGCCTGTGGAGGAAGAAAACTCCATTGAAAGCATAACCTGCTCATTCAGAATATCACGTTGTCAGCTGATCTCAAAAGGGCACATAATGCTGCTGAACCTAGACCCGACCAACTGTAACAGTAACACCATAGCACTGCACTCATTGGCTTATACAGTAAACAGATGATGGCTACATCTATTCATCCGCCTCTTACCCTGATGCTCCCATCACTCTGGAACAAGTTAAATCTGTACTTCCTGGTCCACATGACTTTCTTCCATTGCTCCAGATTCCAGTCTTTATGCTGCCGAGCAAGTTGAAGCCTTCATCTCTGGTCAGCCTCACTGATTAGAGGTTTTCCTACGGCGAGGGTCCCAAACCCTTGAGTCCTCTTCACATTGCGAGAAAGTTTTTACTTTCACCATCGAACATAGCTCCTAATTCTACTGCTTTTTTTCTTAAATTTGATTTCACCAAATATTTAAGCGACTGCTGATCACCATTGTTGAGGATTTTTTTCTAACGACACTCCTTGGGAGATGATGGATCTCTACTACATCCTTCCAATTTTTAATCATTTTAGTAATATCTGCATCTCTTTAGTTGTTTTCTCTGCATGATGAATATGTGAACATCTTTTCCACGACCACAGGGTGTGTGTTTGAGCATGGTTATTTAACAACTGTCAATGCATTAATTATCCAGTAAAGGAAACTTGCACCTGTTTGTTTAGTTAAACCTAGATGGTGACATGTCTTTATGCTGTGTATTGTGATGCAGAGAAGAAATATGTAGTGAACAAACAAAGAAGTGTCGCACTGTGAAAAAACTTACTTCAAAAGTCAGACTCTAAAATAACTTTTACAACAGGATAGATAAAATGTCTTATTCTTTCTGCAGGCAAACAGAATTCATAATATATAAGATTTGTATACCCTAATTTTTAAAATATTGATGAGGCTATATGATAGTCGAAACCATGCATTCTCAAAGTAGCCTGCAAGCAGCTTTATATTAACATCACCTGGGTGTAACTAGAATTCTGAGAGCTGCTTTCTCTGTGTCTAAAAAGAAGCATCTGCACATGCACAAATACAAACACACTTGTTTGAGACTATTTTATAGCTGTGTAGAAACCCTCTTGCTAGCATACATAAAGCTTCTTGAAAGCAAACTACTTAGTGCATTTACAAGCGTTTGCAGGAGAAATTCATTTTTTAAGACACACATTGGATTCTGTTTGGTGTGCAAAGTGGTTGTGTGAAAGCTGCAGCAGTGATTGGAACCAGAAACCAGCAGAACACAAAGTCCCAGAATGAAGCAAAACAATTCATTCAAACTAAAAGTGCAAAAATTGTCAGACAAGATGGCAACTTATGACAGTGACTGAAAGCAAAAACTATGTTCCCAAATACATATTTATATAAAGTGCTGGGGTTGGACTAGAGAAAAACTCAGATATATGTTAGACAAATATGTTAAAGTCCAGCGCCAGTTTCTTTAAGCCTCCAAGCAACTAAAATAACAACTAGTAGAACCAGGACAGGACAGCTTGGAGAAGGAAACCATGCTTTTGTTTTTACTTTGAATTTTTTAATTTAAGTTCAATGGGTTGAAAGTTTAAGCTAAAATGTCATAAAGAAAATATAACCAAAGCAAAGAAGGCTTATAGTAAAGGGGTGAACCCAAAGGAAAGTACCGAGTGTGCACAAGTGAACTGAAGCTCTCTGATAACCCAGATGTAAGAACCAGACCAGGAGAAGTGACCGCTAAGAGCTCAAAAGGTTTAGTTTGTAGTTTTCAATGTGATGAGATGATATTTGGTGATGCTGTTATTGTTTTTTTATTGACATGTTTGAAAAACTTGTGTTTTTGTCGTTTTAACAATTCATTTTCTAAATACAGTGAAAGTGAGAAAAAAATCTTAAAAATGGAGACCTAATCCACTCTTAAGCCACACACTGCATCATCAAACCTAAACCTTTCACAAGATAAAATATCATTCAGTGCCATTTTCGCTTCATTAAAGTATGTCTTTCTTTTGTTAAAAAAAACTTATACCACACTTATCTTACATGCTGTCTCTTCTCGGAGCTCTCTGCAGCCAGAGAAAGTCAGTTAGACTTTTGGTTTTTCTTTTGCTCCATAACTTTATCTCTTTTTTTTCCTCTCTTTTCTTCCTTCTAATTCTTTGATAAGGTCCTACTGAGTTCTTTGTTGAATTAACTATGATGTGTGTCCAAAATGGCCAGTGTATAGGTATCCCGTTGCTGTTGTGTGACATGAAGTCTTACAGCAAAACACAGCTGTCGCATGTTGCACCAGCCTGGAGCACAAAGTTGTGTAGTCCGGTTTCTCAGTCCCAAGACGTTGCATGGCAATGACGGCTCCAGGAATGTGCACAATAAATATCAGTGTCCCATCAAAACAAGTACAAAGCACAGAGTTTTAAAGGTCTGAAACTTGTACAACTTTTTTTTAATTTTTTTTTTTAGCTTAGCTATTGAGGAGTTTTGTAGGAATTACTGCTCAGCAGGTTTGACATATTTCCATAGTAACTATCAGTCACCTTAGGAATGTATTGAAAACCTAAAAATAAACTCAACAGAAGCTTTTAAATAAAAGTGTAGTAATAACATATCAAATTGTATTAAATCTGTTTCAGATAAGACAACAGGCACTTTCCAGAAAAGATTTTGGACTCCATCAGTCTACGCTGTTATAAAACTGCCAAAATCCTACAGTGTACCCTTGTCTGTAAGTCTGTGTGTGCACTTGCAGAGTCAAGGTCCCCCAACAAAGAGGAAATGACTTCACAAGACTCAACGGCCCGTGCAGCGCCTGTTGGTGGAAGGGGGCTGGTATGCATACATGTGCACAGACACACACCTGCAAACGCATGCAAGAATACATGAATGCGTATAAGGCTTCACACACAAACGCACAATTGCTGGCATGCAAATCGTGAACTCACACATAACGGCACCTTTAATACACACTCTGGGGCTGTCATCCCCTGGGTCGCTGCTGAGTGTGTTATTTATTTTAGCTTGCCAGTGTGGAGTTAAAAATGGAATGTTTCAGCTACATAAAACACTTCCTGTTTTGATGACTCCCTCACTGAGCTGTTCCCTCAGCTAAATAGTCCCAGAGCGCCATGTAATGACACACAGGGAAATTGTGTGTTTTTGTGTGCAGATAAACCGCGGACATTTACTCCTCGCTGATATGTATGCTACAGTATGTATGTGTCATTGTACTTTTTCAAAGCTGGTCTCTTTGATTGAGTGCGTGTTAGTTGCATCCTTACTTGTCTATCTGCACTATGAGCATAGTGTATATGTTTGTTACCACAAGAACAGGAAGACGGCACTGTGCCCCATTTGAAATGCACCGCAGTATAGACACTTTTATGGTGCTGCACTGTTATTTCACTATGTTTACACATAGTCCTTTTGATTTTCAGGATTCCCCGAAGCCTCATGTTGTTTAAGTTTGCAACTTAATACCTAAATTTGCTGAAAGTCACTCTGACTTTCTGAGCATTTTTTCCAGAGACTGGGAGTTAAAATAAATGGTCAGGACTTCCATCTTGTTGTGATGTCACAGCCTTTGGCTATGGTTCCTGCACACCCCACCCTGAACACTCTGTCCAACCTTAACCAGCTGCTTGTAGTCTGCCATTTTTGTCTCTTCACTGGGGCTTTGTTTGCTAACTCTAAATCTGAAAATGTCCCAGCAGGCAAAAAACACTACCTAAGATTCTGTATATCTTCTTTTTTTTCTTTGCTACATCCTTACAGCTGAAATTCTTGACATGTTCCAGTTAGTTCGACATCCTGCTAAGGTGGCTAAAGAGCGTGCACTACAGTCTGTAATATATCTATATATCTATATATATATATATATATATATATATATATATATATATATATATATATATATATATATATATCTATATATATATATATATATATATATATATATAAACTGTATTTTCTCTGTATTTTCTGGTTTTATCTTCTGATAATAAAACCAGCCAGACAGTGATGCGCTAAGATGTTACCTTGTGTTTGTTTTAGACCTGTTCTTCATCTATGCCCTTACGATCCATTACCCTGCAGGTTTTTAGAGGCAATCATACTTTAACACACCTAAATGAAATAAAGGACTTGTTAACAGGCTGCAAAGAACTTGATGAGGTAGTTCATTAATCTGAATTGTGTGTGTTGAATTAAGAACATGACTTAGGTTGTGTCCGAAAGTCCACACTATTCCCTAACCCTCCATTTACTACATAGGGCTGCACTATATAGTGCATTCACTCTGTGGGCAATTCGGACACAAAGCTGACTTATTTTCTCCCCGTCACAGATCACATGACTACCAGCTGTCACCACAGCAACCACCAAATGTCATTCCAGATCCACTCCAAACTCGTGTGAAATTTTTTTATTTTCTTATATTGTATTTTATTCTTTCTTTGTTGCATTTTTATTACACAAATAAGCATATAAAATAAATGATCCAGAGTTTTTTTTCTTAACCTGATATGACGTTCGTATCGCTTGCAACCACTTTGAACTCCTGCCCAGTTTTGAAAGCTTTATTTAATGCATGGTTTTATTGGCATCATGTAAATAAAACTGGCTGCCCAGATTTAAGTGAATTATGTAAAAATGGAACATGATAATATAACATTACCAACACCTCCAGAAAAACTTTCATGAACATAGTTTTCTGTCACTATAAGATTTTTGAATGAATGATTTTTCTTTTTTTGCAAAACGTTTAAAACATTGTCATTGTCTCTTTCAGTCCAATAGTGATAAATGAATAGAGATAATACTGTAGTTTGAAATGTTTAATAGTGAATTTTGCAGAGCTTGTCATTAACTCTCTCTCTAGCTTTTCATATCTGTTGACATCCAGACAAAAGAAACTCCTGCAGAGACAAAGAAGCTTCTGCAGATAAGAGCAGATTAAATCTCTGTGTTGTGACTTTTTTTAAGTTTTGCCTGAGTGAAAGTACAGGTGTTTTCAACAACAAACTACATGCTCTCATTCACGCACACATCTCCCACCCACTTGCTGTAAACCACGATGCAACTAACATAAAGATGCTTTCTGCAGAGGTGCTCGGAGTGTGTGGTGCAGCTGCTAACTGTTGTCATCACTCTACACACACAACATGCAAGAAAAGATGTTTAAAAGACTAAACAGACTTTTTTTTTTTATTCTTCTTTCATTCTTGCTACATTTGCCCGTCTTAACTTATCCATCCTGTCGCATGTAAATTCACACACCTCTCATTACAACATTTTCTCTTGAGCAGACTTTACACACCCACACACAAACCATACACACACTCCCTCTCCCTTTTCCCTCCCTCGTCTGATCCCTGCAGCTGTTGCTCTTACTCACACTGCTGTCTCCTCCAGACAAAACCTCATCTGTGTGTGTGAGAGAGAGAGGTGGGAAAAGTACAAGCTCCATTCTGAATGAGCGAGCAAGGGTGAGATGTTAATGAGAGGATGGGAGATGGAGAGGCTGAAGAAAAAAAAATCCCCTCAAGTTTCCCCCTGAGGGACCCTCAGTCTTCCCTTTCTCCCAGATCCATTGTGTTCCCTCTTCACCTCCTTCCTCCGTCTATCCATCTCCACATCCTCAGGGTTCTGTATTCGGATATCACAAATCTATCAGCTGCATCTGGCGCCGTCGTGAACGTCAAGTGGAGAGTTGGCAATGTGAGAATAACGGCTAAATATATACCAGGGATATTACGGCTCTGCGAATTGGCTGTGGTTTGGACAGACTTCATTTCAAGGGTGTTAAAAGTGAACAGAGGAGTTTTGTTTTCAAACTGAAGTTGCATTGACACAATTTTTTTTTTCTACTTCACTTGTTTTATGGCTCAGAATTATGAAAGGAAGAAACAGATTTTGACCACGTTGTGCTTTTAGAAACATAGGCTGCTTGTTGAACTGCTACAGCCCAACAGATGAAGACGTTGTGTAAAGCTTACATACGCACCACATCCCAGTAAAAAAAAAAAAAAACTTACAAAATATCTCCTGATGATACCATCTGGGCTGGGATACTGGGTTCAACAAAAATAACAAGTTTAATTTGCGTATTTTCTTCACGTTTAACTTCCTTTTCTGTTTGTTATCGAACAATTTCAGGACAGGTTTAAACACTTCTCACATATGAAGGCAAAACACACCAACTTGGCCCCATCTTCCTCTAACCTATCATGTGCTGAGTCCTCTGGAATCTCAGTATGAGTTATGTGATTTAGACTGAAGAATAAAGCTGCAAATCAGACAAATAAGACCTTATTTTCCAGTTAGGTGGCAATTAAATACTAGAGCACATAAGAGCGCATCCACACTTCTGCCCCCACTTTGCTGTTTATGGTATAAGTGATTGCTATCAGCCCATTTCAACATGCAAGTACAAGCAATGTATGCAGGCATGTAACATGTTCACATGCAAGTCACGTGCATGCAGAGCCCAGTAGAGTCTGCATGAGATTTGATTAGGAAACTAAATCTAGGGGTTGATAAAAAGGGAACATGATTGCCCCATGATATAAAACAGCTGCAAGAATATGCAACACTGGTTTTATATACTGATTAGTAATGGTTGTAAAGCTGTTACTATATTGATCTGAATTTATTTTTGGGTCTGAAATTGGCTGTGTCTGAATGTCCATACTATTTCCCAACCCCTCATTTACTGCATATATAGCAGACTATATAGTGCACTCATGCTGTTGGCAGTTTGGACACAAAGGTGGCTATTTTGTCCTTGTCGCAGATCACATGACTACTGACTGTCACCAAGGTAACCACCACGCATCGTTCCAAATCCAATCCGAACTCATGTGAACATATTTTCTTACATTGTATTTTGTTCTTTCTTTGTTGCATATTTATTCAACAAATGTGTCTATAAAATAAATTATTTATAGTTTTGTTTAACCTGCTTTGACGTTAGTTTCTCCTGCCTGCAATGCATTGTGGTTAATATGGACCTGTCTAGTGACCATTTGATGCTCACTACTTTTCAAGATGCATTGTGGGTATTGTTTGAGTGCAAAACCCTTTTTTCTCTGGACATTTGGACAGCCCTAGGAAATGCTGAGTAATTTATTAGACACCATGTAGGAAATAAGGTGGACATTCAGACACAACCATTGTTATAACCAAGTCTTTAAGGGTGCGTTCACATCAGGATAGTCCTTCAGACTCTATCCGACTGGGGACTTGGGTTAGTTGTAGGGGGTTGTATCCATGCAGACCGAGATCGTATTCAAACCTTTAGAATAATATATCCCCATTCTCACCAAAGGTGGCGCTGCACTATTTAGCAAAAGAGAGAACAAGACCCGCATGTAGAAGAAAACTTCATTTCCTCCTCTTGTGAGTTAAACATGGAGCACAAAACTATCACTGTTTTGGGTTTTGCATTTTTTCTTACACAAGTAAACTCCAGAACACACTGTAACAATGGACGTAGTATGAACAACAGACGAGGCAGAGGACTCTTACTGTGATCGCTATGTATTTACCCACAATGCACTGCAACGTCAAACGCAGCAAGCGTCTTTTCTTTTGTAGTCTACTTCCTATATTTGTTCCGCTTGAAACGGAGTGAGATCTGTGTTTGCGGGTGGACCGGGTCCACTTCTTTGATCCGAATCACAATTCATTTAGTGCATTAACGTTTCCCCAAATGAAGCGGACTTTCCGAGCAAACAAACTCGGATTTGAATCAGTAAGGTTGATGTGAATGTGCCCTGAGGGTCATTTTCCAATAGATGACTAAAGCGTTTCCATTTGTCTGGTAAAAGTAACCAGAAGAATTCTAGTACATTTTGTACATGTGTTGTTGAGATTTAAGCTTTATTGTTTTTCCAGTTTGCTTTGAATAAATGTTTTTTATCTAAGCAGCAAATTTGAAAAGTTTTTTATTCATTCAGTTCTTTTGTCCAATTTTTCAGTATTTTACTCTAAACTGTTTAAGATAGCTGAACAAAAGGAATGGCCTACATTGCATTTGTGAAGCTTGTAAACATCACTTGCAGCACCATGTACACATAAGTGTTTAGATAAAACTTGGTTTTATTTACATTCATGTCAGGCGAAGACGACAAGCTGTTACACACACTGTTAAAGCAAGCCGATGACGAGCATGATTCATTTAGTCTTTTATTGGCTATAAAATTATCACCTTGTTTTCCTGCCAACTGGTACAAAACCGTTAACACTGCCGAGCTTTAATGAAAAGTATGTTGTCCTTTCCACTGTATGGGACACTTTTTAATTGAGATCACAAACAATGTTAGCAAAGACGCAGCTCTTTCTTCATGATGTCATCAAGGAATAAATGCTGGATACGCCTCATTAAAAGTGTATAGGAGAATGTATGGATGCTTTGTAGCCATGGTGACAGCACCCAGTGGTTATTTGGACTCATCCTTTGATGCATAACTCACACTGTCAGTCAAACATTTACTTTCACAGCGGCTTCACAATCTTCATGATCTCATGGGTTGTCTCGTTATGTGTGTGTGTGTGTGTGTGTGTGTGTGTGTGTGTGTGTGTGTGTGTGTGTGTGATCCCAGTGCGGTTTGCAGTAAAGAAAAAGACATGACCCACGTTGGAAAGCTGCTGCCTGAGAGGCCAGAACCTCACCACTTAACCTCTACATGACACACACTCATATGTGCACACACACAGAGCGCCCTCACCACATCCATTCACTGTAAAATCCCCAACATATGGATACTATAAATCCAAACTGACCTATAAATTCCTCTGCTACACTTTGGAGTTTATAAGTAAAACTATTCTGACTCCTTCGGGTTTGACAGTGATTTTGTTAAAGAGCTTAAAACCATAACTCTTTCCAAAAAGGACAGCCGCCGCGTTAAATCGGCCATAATATTGACGAACTGTTCACTCTGACTCCAGGGGTTCCAACAGCTCTCTTTACTCCGTTGGTAACATGGACTGAGCTTGTGAAATGTTATTTTTATCAATGGCTACAGGACGTTTGGGGCGTTCTTTACTAATAATACAAATGATATCAAACCAAAACCTCAGCTGGCAAGTGCTTCCTAGGAATGCGTAAAAAAACAAAAATACTGGTGTAATAAACACAAACTTAAAACTGATGAAACATTTGAAAGGATTCGTCCAGACAGTTTTTAGGCATCCCTTCTATTATTCAAAAACATTTTAAGGCCCCACTTCCTAAATTATGTGGTCTTTCAGCAAGTGCTAATAAAACAAAATGACAAAACAATGTGTGTTGCTCCGCGTTGGGTAGGAAGTGAGTGAGTGAGTGCTGGGAAGCCAGGGAGTATTGTATGTCATCTAACACTAACATTCTTTAAGTAGGTCAAGTAGAGAAGTGATTCTCATCCATTTCCATAAACCTACTGATGTAATGCTGACCTGCAAAACAGCAGCAGCTGCTCGGATCAAGGGTCTGGACCCCCATCTTATCCCCTCCCTCATTCTCCGACTCCTCTTTCTTTTCTTTTCCTTTCCTGTCTTTCCTTCCACACCATTGTCACATTATCTTAATCCTAACCTTACACTAAGTAACCTTACATATTTGTCTAAGCTTAAAGTTTAAACACATTTGTGCCTTTTTATGATTTTCTTCAGGCAGAGTTTTGATGATATTGTGGGTGAATTTGTTGAGCAAAGTTATTACTGCTTTTGTTTGACCGCACAGAACTGCACCACAATGTTTACATTTCACTGCAGTGGCTTATAGAAAAACTTCTTGTCCCTTCATTTAATCATGAAGCGGAGCCGCAGATGTTCCTGATGGGTGTAATACAAAGATTAATGGTTAAGCAGGGAATGTTGAGCCTGGAGCCACAGTTTTTTTTTTTTTTTTAAATCTGACTGGACCACCATGGAAACTCAGACTGAACACTTAACCTCCACCAGGACAGGTCACGTGCATATTTTGGCTTGAGATTAACAGAAAAACAAACAAAAAAGAAAAAACAGAAAAACAAAACAAAAAAAGATGTTTTTCTCTTACTCCAGTTAAAGATGTAAGATGACTCCATGCACTTAAAGTAGCACACAGTCTTTGTTGCACGAGAATAGAGGTTGTGTGTGCATTCAGCTGTAGCTACATCCTACATATGTTTATCAATCCTTACTTTCAGACAAGTGCATTTTACACTGGTGATGCTGAATGTACTTGCAAACAGACCAATAGTTGCTTACTGCAGTATTGAATCAATAGAATTACTTTTTGGACAAAAATCCCAAGAATATATTTGTCTTTCATAATGGTGTTTCCAATGTAATTGAAGGTCTTGAGTAATTTGTTCTGTTTTCTGACATTTCTGTTTTAAGAGCGCTAATTTTAGTGAACAACAAGCATAGAAAGAAGACTGAATACGAAGATACTGTACATATTTCAGCTCAAGAATTTAAACCATTACACCAGCTTCCAGCGAGCATTCTTCTCTTTCCATTTTTTTTCAGATCTTATGTTAAATAACTACAGTAAAATGACCATATGTATGCCATATCGTCTGTGATTGGAAATCATCATATGATAATATTCAGGTTCATCATTATGAGTCATTCCTCTGTGCACAATAACAATATTGATTTATTAAAGCCTCAAATTAGCCTTTTACGCAGCTGCATCCTGCTTTCAGAAAGTACTTTGTGGTTTATCTAATTAGCTATTTTTATCTGTAAACATAATTTTCTTAATGGAACAGCTAACATGCCACAAATTAACAGTCAGTTTGTCTCTGTAATTTATTTACAAGAAAATTCAGTGACTTGGCTAATTCACCATAATCCGGTTTTGATCAGTGTTCCATTTATGAATATTTTAAACAATATGTGTAAATGCCCTCTGCGATGGACTGGTGAGCTGTACAGGCTGTACCCTGCCTTTCGACTTTTGGGATAGGCTCCACCTTCCCCGCGACCCTTAATAGAACTAAGCGGTTAGGAAAATGAATGAATGAATGAATGAATGTATAAATGCCATTTTCTTCAGAGTTTTACATAACAGCCAAAAATGGGATGCTTTTGGTAAATAAATATCTTACCATGTCTCTTGTGTCTATGTCATAAACTGTAGATGAAAAGGTCTGACTTTTCTGTTCTCTATGCATGACATTATGGTGTGAGTTAAAGCTGTGACTGACAAGCCGATCCATTGTGTGTGAACTGTGTTGAACGTTCAGGCTCTGGTTTTGTCTTTCTTCTTTTGACAGCAGGACTGATTAGTGAGGATTAGCAGATGAGGCTGGTAACCAAAACACAGGAGGGGAAGTGAAAACACAACACTGTGTAAAAGCATCACACTCACATCTGGAGACACCCTTTCATGTGTGCACTGGATGACAAGTTGTAAAATTCCTCCACTGGTCCACAGAAAAGGCATTTTAGTTTAAGGGTCAAACATTGTACAGTACCTACATTTAGCCACCACTGTTTTCCGGGTGATTTTTTCCGCATGTGATGATGCTGAAAAAAAGCAACTCTAAGGCAGAGTCAAATAAATGTATCTCAGGTGCACTTTTTATAAATTTAAATGGAATGACTTCTTGCTTTTTGTAGAAGTAGTTTACTTTTCATTTTGTAGGAAAAATAAAGTTGTAAACAGTTCAGTTTTGTCAAGCATGAGTAAATTACAAATCTATCAAATCATTATTTTGTATCTGACAGCATGATTACAGTTCCAAGCATCGGGCTTGTACCAAGGGTTAATGCCAATTTATACTACTTAACGAATGCAAATGAGTAGTACTTTTAAAATGTTTTCCCTCCTACCTCAGTGCATCCTTAAAGTTGCTGAATCAGATCATCCACTAGGGGGCATTGCTGAGTTCAGAGTTCACTTATACGCTTTGACAACAGTTAGTAAGAGACATGCACGGCTAAAGTTGTTTATAAACTGTATAAAAATAAAAAAATAAAAAAAACAGAATAAAAACACAAAGTGTTTAGCAGTTCTTCTTCTGCGTCTTCTTCTTCAGGTGCTTTTTACATCGCGGTTTCTGTGTCGTCTTCTTTCTGTTGCTCTTCTTTGGTTTGTTCTTTTACTGTTTTTGTGTCAGATATACAGCAGATCTAAACATTGTCCCTGTAAATTTTCAATGTTTAATTATGCACGTAACTGATGCAGGAGATGTATGAAGTATGTATGGGCCTTTAAAGTTGAGGTATTTCATATGTAAATCCTGCCTTGACTGTGAAAAAACAAAATGCCTTAAAAAAGTGGCATTACACAACTTTGTAACCTTAAAAATATGCATTTCTGACTTGTTTTGAGGGTTCAGTGACATGCATTATGTACGCTCCTGGAACTGTGGTGCCCAAAGCTGAGAAACTACTATTTAGAACTTATGTTTTTGGGATGCTGTGTCATGTTATGGCTAACTTTCACTGTGCGTTAACACTTCACTTGCTGGCAACTTGATATTAAGGCCCGTTTTAAACGTGCACTGTGGCTGATTCATCACAGTAAAATGGATGATGAAATAGCTTTTGTTTAGGGGCACCTGAGAGAAATCTACCAAAGAGCCACAGTGGTTCTTTCAGAGGAAGGTAGACGTGATTGCTGCTTTGAATCTTGACATCTTCACTCTTTTCTTCAGTCTGTTTCCTTTAGTACTTCACATTTACTTTGCTTACACCAGCTTGGGGATTTGGTTTGGAGTTAAAAATGTATGGTCAAGGTTTCATTTTTTTATATACATGTTTATTCATTTTTATGTACAAAGTTTTACACTCATGGACTAGATTGTTTTAGATATATCCTCTAAATATGTACCCACCCCTCTCCAAGGACCTCACCCTTTTATTCAGTAATGACAAACATGTTTTCTGCTGTGGGACACACTCATTTTCTTGGTTTTTCCAGCACACAAATTTCCACACTTGCAAGGCCTCTCCTTATGTTTGCCATGCATTTTTACAGTGATGCACAACATTGTTATATTTGGCCAAAATGAACCTCAGATGTGTTGAGTGAGTCTGTTAAACAACATGAAGCAGGCCAGCTGCTGCTTCAGGCAGCATTCAAATCTCTTGCTTTAATTTGAAGCAATGATTTTTGTTAAAAATATTGCGTCCCTTTCTTAGCGTGGGACCCAGGATTATTTGTTTCTGGCTTGTTTTCTGGTGAGATCTAACATGGCTGTTACCTATTTTGGGCCCCTGCCACTAGTTTAAGAAAACTGGGAGAGAAACAAAAGAGGCCAAAGAGCATTTGAAATGTTCTTAACAAAATTGGACAAACAGCTGAACTTCATCATACAAAACTGATGTAGCTCTGGATTCTGCATCTCCACCCTAATTTTTTTTAAATTGGACACATCGCACAGGATTTTCTTCTGGGGCTTTTAAAGAACCCTCCAAATCTCCATGATGGGTCTCACTATTATTTACTGTTAAGTGCTCTGAACAACAGGACTGCATGACTTTTTTAAAATGATTATTTTTTGGTTAAAGAAGCGGCACTAAAACCGCAGGAAACACAATTTTAAGTGAAAGTGTGATGGGTCCAGTTTTGTTAAAGCAGTTTGGGTGCTAGCAAGATTTGAAAGCTGCACCCAGTCTTGGCTCCTCCCCCTCTAGTTTTGCTCCTTGTGTAATCCAAGACTTTTTTTTTTTTTATAGGAAATGAACAACTCCATTTTGGTCCTAATACTTGGATTGGTCAGAGTTTTTACAGATTTACAGTAAACTGAGGGGTCTAACTATATATCTCATTTTCATGATAACAAAATGTATAGACTACTATCAGGACAAGGAACCACGTCACCCAGAGTAAATAAAAAATGTCTCTGAGATTACCTACCCCAGCTTTAATCCCAGCATCATCCTTAACATTAGTGTGTACATATGAACCATATCTTTCTGGTGATGCTGATCCCAGACGATGTTAAAGTCCACATCTACTGTTTTATGTGGAAATTAATGTCAATTCAACACTTTTACATTGCGTGAAAGAGCATAATGTTAAACAGTGTTGGCAGATATCTGACCAGTGTTAAAAAGGCTTTGTTAGAAGAACAGAGCACTTTGTAACTTTAGATTGTCACATTGCATCAAAATAATAATTTTCTGTGCTCTGCTTTGCACTGTCCTTGGCCATTAAACAACTCCAAGCATCAAAACATTTGTGTAACATTTTCCAAAAGTTTTTGTGTATATTTTATCTTATGCCAAGTAATGTTTTTTTTTTTTGTTTGTTTTGTTTGTTTGTTTTCATATTTTTATTTAATACGTTGGCCGGTAAATTCAATTTCTATATAGCTATAATATTCTCTTAAATCTTGCATGTTAGCTGTTTGCGACTCTGTGCCCTTCTGTATGAAACCCACACAGGCCATGTGCTGCTTTGTTTTTAACAATGTGTCCCTCTGGGGAATTTATAGCGCACCCCCATCATGAAGCTATGGGGAACCACGACTTTCAGGAGCAGCACCTCCAACAGATGCTGCACCAGAAACATTTTAAATCTGGAGGTGGGCCCAGGTTCAAGTCCCCGAACTGGCAATCAGGGTGAATCACTATGGGCCACTGAGCAAGACATTTAACCTCTAACTTCCCCCATTATGCTGTAAAATGATAGCCCACTGCTTTTAGGGAAACTTAGATGGGTCAGCATGCAAAGAAATCCCCTAATTGGGATTAATAAAGTACAAGTTGTATTATTACCTCCTCCAAGGAAGGTATGTTTTTGTGGGCATTCATCTGTTTTCCTGTCTGTCTGTCTTTCTGTTTGTCTGTAATTCTGTTTGTTTGTTGTTGTTGTTTTTTGTTTTGTTTCTTTTGCAACTTTACGCAAAAAAAGAAAACTACTGAATGGATTTTCATTACTTTTTTTCTGACAATGGGTGTTTGTCTAACTTAGATTCCATTACATATTGGGAGTGATCCAGATGACCATCTGGATACAGGAATGCCTTGAAGGATTCTAGGATTATTTAGCATTGCGAGATTTTCAGTTATATGCATATAACTCCAATATAAGTTTTTTGGGTGTTTGGCCAAAGATAGAGGAGAAATTTCAAGACTAATTTATCAGGAGCTTTTTACAGTTAAGTTGTTTATTTGTTTTTTTTTTTTTTGTTTTTTGTTTTTTTTGTAACATAGGATTGAAATCACAATATGGGTGTAAATTAACTGCTTGGCAGAGGCCTGCCTTCTCAGGGCTTTTCTAGTTATTATTATGATTGCTTCTATCATAGTTCTATGTAGGTATCCTTTACTTTTGCTGCTTGAGTTGACAGTCATCCAGTGTATATCTGCTAGCTGTTAAATAGTTTGCAGACTCTATATACTCTGCGCAACACAAGGATAAGGTGGAGCAGAAATGTTGCAGGCAACTCTGACTCAATCTGCTACTTTGCTCCAGATATGATCGTGACTAGTTGATGAGTTTAATGAAATTTGATATGGACATGCATGAAGTCTAACTGACAAATCTTATCTGCTTCATAAATGGTTAATTGACCTTCCTCTTGCACAACTGTGAGATTAGTACTACTAAATCAATTGCCATCAAATGCTGAACATTACTGTGTGATGTAATTAAGCAACTCAGACTTAACAGGTTTTCTTTTCCAACATTAAGAAGTCAAAGAGATTATTTCTAAATCCTTCAATTTAGTGCTATTTATATGCTAATCTATCATATTCACCACATGCAGTAACCTGTATCTTTGGTTTTGTGTGTGTGTTTGTGAGCAAAATTACAGCAGTATGACTTGCACATCTGCTGCTGCTACATCAGTTTTTTTCTGCTCAGGAACATAGTAAGCAGCTGATTGAGTTTCTGGAATCTGGCAGATGAAACTTCATTGTCAAAAATTGTCCAAACAACTATGGTATTGATCAACGCCCCTGTCACCACCCCCCAAACACACACACATATGCACATTGATTATTACTGTCTGTTTTGTACTGGCAGCTTGTTATCCTCAACAAGCGCTTAATCAGGTCCTCCTTATGCGCTCAGACACACACACAGAGGTTGACCTAGAGGGGAGGAAATTGAATTAGCGAGGCGTAATGCAGCTCCTTGTGTGTGTAATCAATGCAGGCTTAGAATACAAGTCCATTGTAAGTCACTGTGGTTGAAGCTCAGAGAGCCAGCAACCACTGGGGGAAGCTGCCCTTATCACTAGATATGATTACAGCTGGGGGAATGTGCGTTTGTGGGTGGGTGGTGGTGAGATTCGTGTTGGAGTCATGACCGACAGATTGTATAGGGAATGTGTGTCCACATACTTGTAATAGCGCACAATTGAGAATGATAGTAACTTCTGACAAAACGATAACTAAGAGTCCTAAATTACAAAATGCACTTTGTAATTTTTTCATCCAGTATTGCACTCGCAAAAATAACACCAAAATTTTGAACTTTCGTCACCACTAACCCTCCCTCCAATCTTCCCACATCTTTATGAAATTGGTGTTTTTATTTCCGTCAGTAATGGTTGTTTCCACTTTCATTGTTTGGTGCAGGCTGCAGGCTGTTTTCCACTGTGGATGTCATTGTTTTTCACTGTCTGTTCATTATTTTTGTGCTGGTATTTTGCCTCCTCCTGATATAGTGTTTCCTGCTATTGTCTTTTTCTACCAGGCTGGCTGTCTCTGGACTTGTGCCAGCCGAACCCTCCTACCTTAAAAAAACACACCACAATACACACATCCATGACTGTGAACAAACACACATACTACACTCCCTTACTTGGCACTTAAGTGAAAACACAAGAAGTCAGGTATATGGCAAATAAATGGTGTGTGTGTTTGTGTGTGTGTGTGTGTATGTGTGTGTTTGTGTGTGTTTGTGTGTAAGGGAGGGAGAGTCCAGCAGTCAGCTCAGAGGGGTTAATCTCTCCCTCTCCATGTGTGCTCCAATCTCTCCCTCCCTTCTTTGCCTTTTGTTGCGGCCCCTCACTTTCTCAGTGCTTTGACAGAGGGAACTGATACTGCGCCTGTACGGGTGTGTGTTATTTGAGTGTCCTCACAGCTCTTGGTTTTTGTGGATTGAACCGTGCATGAACTTGACTGATGGGGCTTTGCAACACACTTTTTATGCTGAATGCTCACAAAACAAACTGGTAAGGCTGTTTTTTTAATTGAGAAAGTTGTCTGATTTAATGTGAGTATTTAAAGTTCCAGTTTGAGTGTGTGTGTGTGTGTGTGTGTGTGGGGGGGGGGGGGGGGGGGGGGCAGGGGGAAATGCTGTCTGGATTATGGCAGGTTATTTCAAGCTTGCTGTAAGATGTGATGTGGAGCACGTAGAGATGCAAAAAAACACAGAGGGTTTTCTCTGTCCCTGGCTTTCTTTCATTCCACTTATCCTCTTTCTCTTCCTTTCTTTGGCCGGCCGGAGTTTCTCAAGTTACCGGCTTCCTCCTGTTGTTGTGAGCCCTGTGGTTTCTCTGCAGTGCGCTCCCACGCTCTCCCAAAGAGAAAGAAAGGAAGGAAAACAGCGATAACCAATTCAGAGCCACATAAGAAGTGAGAGAAACATGCTCGGTTCAGCCCCATGCCTCCTCTTGGCTTTGACATGCATGCTTCTGTCTCTTTAAAGCAGGGCAACTTGCAAAAATGTTTGTCCCTTTTGCATGTTGAGTTGGCTACTTTTTTGGTTTTCTGGACAAAACTTTTCTCTTTTCGTCCAGGAAGGTGGTGGTGGGGGGGCTGAAGTGGTGAGAAAATTGGAAACAGAGCCACCCACAGTGGAAGTGAGTCAGCCCAGCATTTAGTGGTGTGTTGACTTTGGAAAAAGCATGAATTGAGGTGGTGGTGTTGCTGGGGGACAGAAGAAATTGTATCAGAAGACACATTAAAAAAAAAAAAAAACATCAAGTGGTATTTTGTTAATATTTGCTGATGAGTCCCCCGGAGTGTTTGACTTGCAGAGGAGACTCAGTGAAGGAAAGAATAGGAGATGGACAGAAAGGAGAGGGGAGGAGAGGAGGTAGAAGCCAGAGGCTGTTTATAAAGGGAGGGAGCGGCTTGTGTCCATCTGGGACAATCCCAAGTGCTGAAAGCTTCCCCACCCTGATCCCAAACATTTCTTTCCCCCCTCTTTGCCTCTGTCTTTCTTGTTGACTCTCTTGCTCCTTTTATGATAAATTACAAGGGGATACTTTGTGTCTTCAGTCTGTAAAATACATCTAACTTGTTGCATTTTTTACGCAACTTTTCTAAATTAATATTGTTTTTCCACAATTGTCTTTTTCACTTGATGAATATTCTTATGCTTCTTTTCTGTTTTCTTCTCAACTTGCCTCCAGCTCATCTTCAGCACAAGAACATGACATGCACAAGATGCTCACAGTATACAGTCCCTCAAGGCACTTACTAGATGCTATTGATGCCTCTTAGTGAGAGAATGAAGTCCTTAATTTGCTTGCATTGTTAAAAAAAAAAAAAAAGAAAGAAAAAGAAATTGCAAGGAAAGTCTGATAGGAAAATCTGGGCTTTGATCGACGTAATTTGTTTTCTTTCAGTTCATTGGCTGATATAATTTTGCAAGCAGTAACTAAATACGACTGAATACTCCCAGAACAGAGATGATTGCAGCTAGTTATCAAAAGCAGACTTAGAGCAAAAAAATCAATAAGTATAAATAGAAAGTACTACAAGCCTTTCTGAAACATTTACACATGTTCCCCTCATCATCGTCATCATCATCATCATCATCATCACCCCTCTTTTCCATAGCTATTCAGTAACTTCTTCATATTTCAAACCTTTAACGGACACACAGCCCTATCTGCATCTGATGTCCTCTCCCTTTGTCTGGCCTGCTTGACCTCCATCCAGCTCCTCTTCCTCCTCCTCTTCCTCTTCCCAGCCTTCCTCCCTTATGCTCTGCCTGTGTATCCAGCGATAAGGGGACGTCTACGGTAGCACTTCCTTTTGCCACAGGAAGCAGGAAGTGTTGATTTCCACCACAACCTCTCTGGACAAACTCTGCTCTATGTCTGCTGGGAACCTCATGCACGCACATTTAAATACAAGCAGTGCACGCTTTCACTCTTGCAAACATGCAGTAAAGTAGGTATCCCATCATGGAAAACACCTGCATGAGGGTAATCTGTCTGCTGACAATGTTGCCAGTTTGTCAGTCCTGCAGCTGTGGCCACTGACTGGTTTTCATGGGAAAACACTCAGGTTTGGTTCACAGGTCAGAGGATGATTAGTTAATCATTTCTCTAATCACAGTGCATGTTTTGTTATCGCTTTCTTTGGCCAGAAATGCCAGGGGTGGCGCTGTTGAGCTTAAGAAAACACAAACAACCATTCATCAGTTAATAGATTCCAGTTCGACTCCAGCTTGGGAGGCCTGGGTGAGAGTGAAATAGAGGCTGACATCAAGAGAAAGTACAAAGAAAGATATCGGAGTAGAACTCATTTGTTTTCTCTTATCAAGACGTTTGCAAGCAGTTTCTGCTGCTCTTATGACAGCAGTCATACTTCCAACGGAGTGATGTCATGTTAACTTTTTTGCTGTTTCAGAAACTGGCAGTGAAAACATCCACAGTAATCTGAAACTATGAAAATATAGCAGAGCACAGCATTAGTACCGAGTAAAAATACAGTTGATTTATGAAAATCATGACAAGTCTAAAACCACCTGACAGCTATTTTGCTCCAAAAGAGTTTTAGGAGGATTTTCTGTTTTCACTCTGTTTCACATGTGGTCAGAAAGTAAATGGAGTTAGAATGAATGAGTCATTTTTAGATAAGATTTACTTGATAAGAAAAAGCACAAACTCTCCTAGCGTGAGAGAATAAGAAGGAACGACCAAACAAAGGTGGTTTATGATCAGTTTCATACTAAACTTTTGCATTTTTAATGTGTGGCTTGCACCTACATCTGAAAGAAACAGAACCGTACAATGTCGTAGCTGAGATAAATCTCAAATAACTTTTTGGAAGCAAAGATTTTTATCAGCTATGTTTAAAGAAATCAGATGTGAAATCTTAAAGTCATTTCGAGTTTTTTTTTTTTGTTGTTTTTAAAAAAAAAAAAAAAAACTCAAACAAGTGTTTTACAACCTGAAAAATACATCTACTGGGGCCTGATGTGCCAGCACAATCTCAACACTAATTCAGTCAATGATTCCATTTTTAGTAAGTTTTGACAATTCAGATGGAGATGTATATAAATAAATCTTATAAATCTTTGTTTAAAAAAAAAAAACAACCTAAAAATACTCCTGCAGCTAATCCAGAATGCTGCTGCTCATGTCCCTACAAAGAAAAAAAAAGTCTTCATATATTTTTACTCCAACTTTCTGTGCATTATAAACTCGAATAAAACATTTTAATGGTTTACGAGGTACGGAATGGCTCTGAGTCAAAATTTAAATATGTGAAGCCACATGAGCCGCCAAGACTTTAAAGATCATCATGGTCAAGTTTGCTTTTCTTAAAACTTTAAACTAGACAATGAAAATCTGAAGTTAGTTTTTCTGCTCCTGATATCTGCAGATAAAATCCTGAAGTCTGCTCCACACCAGTTTTTTTTTTTTTTTTTTTTTTTATAATTTGATTTAATCAGGTCTCAAAACTTATTTATTTGCCACCACATTTAACTGAATTTTGGAATTTTTTCTCTTTGCATTCAGGTCTCTTTGACTATTTTCTTGCATATGTTTGAAATGTGTCACTCACTGACTGCATTATCCTTTGTGAATATTTGTTTTGATCTTATGCTGTACATTGAATAATTTACAGCATAAGGTGTAATACTGTAACCACAGTGAGATGGTCAGACAAATATTGCTCATCATTGATATTTAGTCTTTGAATTAAACTATGTGGCTAGTCCTGAATGTCAGAGCTGACTGGATAGTATTTCATGTTCACATCCTTGTAGCTTTTGCAAACAAACCTTAAACTACAAAAATGGAAATATGAAAATCAAAAGAATAAAGAGAGGAAGGGGGGGGGGGGGGTAGGAATAAATCCCACACCTGTGAAGGAAGATTTAGGATTAAGTGAAAGCAAAGAGGCCAGAGCAGTTTGCTAGAATGCTCTGAGATCTGCGCGATTAGGAAACTTTGGAGATGTGAGCCTAAACTATGGTGGGGTCAAGGGTCAAGAGGGGTGAGGAGGTCAAAACGAGCCCAGCAGCTCTACTTAGAACAGGATATCCTGCAAGGGAAAAACTCATCTGTCTCCCTTTCTCTTGCTCAGTCTCTGAATTCCCACAGAGGGCACAGCGGAGAGGAGAGGTGTAACCTTTCAAAGAAAAACACAGAGAAAATACAAGTTTATCATTAATCAGTGGCACAAAATCTCAAAAGGAATGTTTTAAGTCTCTGGACAAAGTGAAAGCCAAGTGTTTTACAAAGTGTGATGACAGCAGTATGAAGCTGTCGTCCTCTCTTTGAGATGGTAGATGTTTCCATCCACTTACTGTAAGAGTCAGCAGCCAAGATAAATTTCACCTTCAGAAAGGCTTTGTGCAAAAATTACCAATTGTTCCCCCTCTGTTTAAATTATAGACAAATATGACATAGATACCAGTGGCTAAACACGGATGAGAAGGCGTCCAGTTTCCAAATCCCTGACAATTCTAACCAGAGCCCCACTTTTGTTTTTGCTAATTTTATTTATTTATTTTTGCTGGTGCAGTGACTTTTAGCAGGGCATAGGACTCCAACCAGCTCCCAGCTGCTGCTCTGCAGCTGAGCCTGACCTTTGGCCCAGCAATAGAGGGGGGCTGGAGTCAGGTAAAAAGCGTTTCTGTGAAGGAGTGCTAAAATAGTGACTTTTTAAATGTAAGGTTAAACAAACTGTGTTGAAAGCTGTTACACTTTTTTTATTTTTAACTTTGACATCAGCGTGTAAAAAAAGATTCATAGACTAGAAGCAATGTCAGGAACTGCAATGTTTTTCTAAGAAAAACTGTATAATGGTTTGGTAAAATTGATTTGACAACAACTAATGACCCAAAAAACGTTGGTTTTGTAGCTTAAACGGTGCTGACATCTCACAGTCAGCATGCTTGTTATTAAAGCAGTCAAGAGCCGAGAGCAGAACCCCTCTGCCTACACACCACATGCAAGTGCATATTTATAAACTGGGTATATTAAACATTAAATAGTACCAGTACCAAAAGTCCCCTTTAACAATTATTTAAATGAGGGAAAAAAAAAATTGACAATCTTTTTAGAGCATTGTAGGATGCAATAAGCGGTAAAATGCTATTAACACACCAGAAAAAAGTCCCGTATATCATGTTTTGTTAGTGTTGTTGTTGTTTTTGTCACGTCTAAATAATTAATAGCTTCATTCAAAAGTGTCACAAGCAGTTTGAGGAAAATACACCTCATGAAAGCATCTCTTTATTGATTCAGACGTGATCTTCCAACACAATGTTTTATCTTTTTAGAATCAGAAATTAACCATGGTTTGAACAAAATTTCAGTATTCTCACAGATTCGGCATCTCCATCGTGGATGCTGTTTTACACATCGCCATGGTTACACGTCAACCACATATTAAGCTGAAGCTATCGTGTCCTGGTTGACTTTAGGCTGCACTACACATATTTAAGGTGAGAAATCAAAACTAGTTGCTTAGGAGTTATATAGGGTCACGGCTACGGTGAGAATGAACTCTTTTATCAGGTCACCCTCAGAATACCGCCACACCTCTACAGTCTCTCACAACTTCTCCAGACACGCTTGTCGATGCTTCAGCGTTTTGCTCCCATTTGGGAGTAGTGTTGGAAATGTGTGGAACGGTTTGGGCTGTGAGATGCTCTGTGTTGTGCTGGTGATGTTTTTGGTCCATTAAATTTGCTCTTCCATGGAAAACAAAAATGACAACATAAAGTAATTAAAACTAACAAAAACACATTATCATAATACATCTAAAATATCCTATATAAAATGTATTGTTTATTTTCTTTTTATTGTAAGTTTCTTTGTTTATTTCCCAGTGACATTATTCAGAATTTAGGTACTTAAACGGAGTTAAGTTTTTTTTCTCTTGAGTAAACTTCTGTCGCATTACGCTCAGACTGGAAACTCAAAAAGAGTCCATAATGTCTAGTTAAATGTTGTTTAAGTCAGGGAAAACCAAGTTTAATATAAAGTTTAAACTTAAAGCTCATCAAACCATAATGTTTCACTGTGATTTCAACCAGTTTTATATTGTGAATGGTTACAGCACATTCTGTTTGCATCAGACCAACTAATGGACCAGGTCCATTTAATAATCCCTGTCACATAGACCACGGACTGTATCACGCAGATTTGTACAATCCAGGTGCCATAAAGTCCTGTCCAGCAGATGTTCCAACCAGTCACTAAACCAGTTGAATTTAGTTAGCTCAGCTCCCCTGCGAGGCAGGTGATCCTGTTGGTGAAAACACCTGTTCTAAATGCACAGGTAGATCCAAAACATGGCAGAACTTTTACTCTATGGCATCTGGATTATACACCTCTGGTATTACGGCACAGATCTTCTAAGATTAAAATGAAGCGCCGTAGGTGTATTATGTAGAAAGTTTTGAGGTTTCTACATGGCTTGAGTTTTTTATTTAACCAATTTTTGAGGAGCAGTTAACTGACCCTGATGGTCAACCCCCACCCCTCCCCCTCCAAACTGGAGCACTTTACTTGTTGTCTAAGACAATGACTGCTCAGTCCTCACATGCTACCATTACCAAAATAAAAAAAATTAAACAAAGAGAAAAAATCCCAGTAACAAAGCTCGTGTTGGTTTTGCCTGAGAAACAAAACCTTGCCAGCATGCTCTGCTTATGTTACAAAGGCTGCAATTGCATTTGTTTAAAAATCTTTTTGCAGGATGACAGGTTACTAAAATGGTCCGGTAAACATGCTACTTGTGAGGCCATGTGACTTTGTTTAAAAGCACTGCTTCATTTTATCCTAATTGGGCATCCTGAATCCAAACAAACTGAGTTGCCTCCGTGTTTTGGACCAAAGCAAACTGCCTGTGAGTTTGACAGAATAAGATGCAGGACATTACAACCAACCTCTACATGTTTTCATTCACACTAGGAAAAAAAAAAAGAAATAAGAGTTTCTGAGCTGTTTCAAGGTGTATTTTTGACTGCTCAGTGTTTCAGACAAATAGCTTATTAGTCAAATAAATGACTAATTATACCCTTTTGTGAGATCCTCAGAATTTCCCCTTGAGAACTAGTTAAATAGTCGTTATTCTCTCCAGACACTCCATGCGTTCAGGCCGATTGATATTCTCACATTTTGCGTTCTGTGGTGGGTGATATTTTCCGTATACGAACACCATCTTATGTTTTTTTTCCTACCACTAGTTTATCATGACACAAGTGAAAGACAGAGGAAGAAACAGAGAATGTGCGATAGAGAGAGCGCGAACAACTGAAAGCGAGAGATGGGGAACGAGTGTGGAGCTAATTTTAGCTTGTCTGGGTGTTTCCTACACACGCTTCTCAGGCTTGTTGTTGTTCAGAATGGTGGGTGTTATAAGAGCGAGTTCTGATTTGATTTGACTTTTGAGAGTTTGTGTGTGCGAGTGTGTTCACATGAGTCTCTGCAGTTGATCTCCCTGGGATTTTCTTGCGGTTGCCACGGCTCCTTGCTGTGCTTTGACCAACTTAAAACTCCCACTGTCCTCAGGGTGGAAAGGATCCTTATCCTGTCATTATGCACTCTGCTTGTGTTGTTATTGGAAATGACCTGCGTTCACTCTCAGTTAAACTATCAAAAATCTAAAAGAGGCAACAATTCATTTAGATAGTTGTCTCAAATAAAGTCATTATCTCAGTCTCTACAGGAGAATTTCCTCTCTTTACACCCCAGTGCTCTCTGTTTTTTTGCATCTCTAACTTGTTGTTTTACATTTTATGACTGGTATATGTAATTAAACACCTGAGATTAAAATGACCGGTATTTAAACATGCCCCTGGAAAAAAAAAACAACAAAACAAGCAACATTGCTTCTTTCTTTCACCTCTTAACACGGTTTAGTGATGACTGCACACATGACACAGTTGCTCTGTTGTGGAAAATGTCTGTCAGCAATCCATTGTGTTTCTGTGGACTGCATATGTCACCAAGACCTTCAGTGCAGCTAAGCTTTTCAGACAGTCACACACCATGGAAACAGTTCGAACATGCCTGTGTCGCTCTAAAAAAAAAAAAAAAAAAAAGCACGGTCTGCATAGGAATGCATGACTGGGTCTCATTTTGGTTTGTTATAATGGAATACTTTGAAGGTGCTGCTTATGTATTTAGCATCGATTGCCCAAGAACATTTCAAATAGACCACATATATGATGTTTAATGATTCCAAGAACCTAAATGAAATACATTTTTATCATATAGACTGATGTGAAACATATTGATGATAGAAAAAAAACTATTTAACTGAAGTGAAATATATCATGTACTTGCACTTTTTGGTTTTTCACTTCTTTTTAAAGAAGTTTATTCTCTCCAACAGAACACCAAATCTCCCTGAAACGTATCACACGAGGCTTAATCTTCTGCTACTCAACAAATTCACCCTGAAAACACATTTGGAAAATGCCTTCCACGTGTAAAGCACGGTGTACCTCAAATGAACAACCAGCATCTGCTTGCTGTCATTTATGATCACTCAGCTGAGCAGTCAGAGCGAAGTAGTAGTGCAGTAGAATCATTTCAAAGAATTACCTCCATTTGTCTTCAGCACTTATTCTTGACCCTGCCGGATAAAATCATGAGGTTCAGGAAAGATACGAGGAATTTCTAAAACTTCTGTAAAAGAAAAATGTGTGTTGGTGAGAATCGAACCACGCTGACACTAAGTTGTGATGCAGGATACTTTATGGATGAAAAAGCAAGTATTTCTTAATTGATAGAGTTGTTTATTAAAAAATTCACATGAATTAAATATATTTATATATATTTAACTATTAGAAACTCCTAAACAAATGCAAGATAATGTAATAGATCAACAGATTAAGCCTAAATATTAGGCCTGAAGGGAAACAAAGCTTCTAAAGTTTCGCTAATGAAAAGACCAAACTAGAAGCACTCATAGCTAGACCTCTGCCATGCTGTAGGGTCACTCACTAGAGAAAAAACCCCAAAATGCCCAACAGCCCACCCAGTTACCACCCCATGCCGCCACTTTTATGTATACTTAAAGCTGATGTCACTATTTATTTCCATCATGAGGATAGAAGGCATATCTTCTTTATAAACTATGACCCTGAAACAAACTCTTAGACACCAAGAGGAAGAAAATGAATATAATTGTGTTGAAGTTGTTGAAGAATTTCATATTTTCTCTACAGGCGGTAATGTGAGTTAGCTGTTTGTGTATATAACATTTACCACGATGTCATCTCGTTTTGGGGGTTTTTTGCCAGTGACTGTGGGCTGTTAATGACAAAATGATCCCTATCTCGCGATAGTAAATAAAGAAATCCTGGATCCACAGTGATCCTGATCACCTCCAAATAAAATAAATTTTTCTTTCTTCCATTTCTGATATTTCCTGAAAATTTGGTCAAAATCTGTTGACAAACTAGCAGACTCCGCCTTGGTACAGGTAAAAACAACATGAGAACAAACAAGAAAAAACTAAGTCCTAATAAGTAATGTCTGTGCAAAGACATTTCTTACCCTAAGCCTAACTCAATGGTTTGATCAGCTCTGTTATCGTAATGGGAAGAGCCTGTTTCTATAAAATCTAGTTTTAGATTTGAAACAAGAACCTCTGTCTGGAGGGAAAACGCCGGAACAAGATCTTCTAGCAGAATCTGTTTCATCAGAAACCCAAAAACTAGTGTTTGAACTTGCAAATTAGCATAAAATAGGATCTTTGAAGGAATGATTAGGACGAAAATAATGTTAAAATATTCTTTTTCAGAAAGAACCTCTTTGCTTCTTATTTCAATTACTTAAGGCTCCACATTCGAGCCATTTATATTAAATATATGTGCTCATTTTAAACCTTTTGCTCAAAACATTAACTAACGACAACATATTATTAACTTTTTAAAGTTCACACTAAGAAAAATAAGAAGATAATGAAGTTTTCTTTACATTTTCTCTTTTTATTGAGACAAAAGTAATTGAATGTTTTTAAACAAATGGTAGAGTTGACAATAAAAACAGCAACAATGGTGAAATAAATCAAAAATTTAAAGTCATGAGATAAAAAACGTTTGCTTTTGACATTGCATTCACAAAGCAAGTGGCAGAGATGGCTCTGACTGGTTTATTTCCACAAAACTGTGATAAAAAAATTCACAATAGTCACTGAAAAATCTATTAAATGATCCTGCAGGTTGTTCAAGGATAAAAGACAAAAAACTGTTACAAGCTCTGTAGGTTAAATCTTGGAGATGTTTAAGCTAACAACTAGTTAAAAACTCACATTTTTAATTTACTTTGACTTGTGATGTTTTAAAAGATAATTCTTACATTTAAGATGTAAATGTGATCACAGAAGTAGTGCCAAATAATTCACTTTGATTAATAAATGCAGCCTTGAAATTTTAAACCTCTAAACCATTTGTTATCTTTTACGTAAATAAAATTACATTTTTAAATTAATCTTGCGGCAGCTTTTATTGGCTCAAAGCTGCTTGTGATGGTGATGATGATCCCATCCAGTTCAGACAGCTTCTCCGACAGCTGCAAATTGATGCAGAACAGCTTTTTTTTTTTTTTTTTTTAATTTTATTTTTTTTACTGTGATTATGTCTAAATAAAACAGTTCTACTTGTATAATTATAAGACTCTAATCTTGCATGTTACCCTCTTTAATGTCAGTATTCTGCATGATTGTTTCTTTAAATAACCCCGTAGCCTCCAAAGGTTTCAGTCTGACTTTATCTCATTATTATCAAATGACCCACACCAGACTGAAACACACTTCTGCCAAAAAAAAGGTCTTTCAGAGACGGAAAAAGAGAAGATCTTCTTTTCCTGCAGGTGCGAAGTTTCCGGCTCTGAGATTACTGGCAAAGAGAAAATTTCAAGTGCAGTTCAGTACTGCAACTAACCACACCCTGATATGTTCTTTCACTCACGCAGACACACACACACACACACACACACACACACACACACACACACAGAGGCGCACATACGCAGAAATGTAAACAGACATGAACACACGGTTGCGTGAGTACAGGAGTATCAACGTGCATAAAAATAAAATACACAGAGCTCAAGCTTGTTTCCTCCCAAATATTTTCCAGCCTTATTATTTTTATTCTCTTTGTTCTCGTGTTTACTCAGCCTACTAAAGATAATAAGTCTTTTCCTCAGTGTCTACCCCCCCCCCCAACCCCCCTCCTCATATTACTCTCAGCCTTTATCATCCAATCTCCTTCTTTTCCCTATCTTCATCTTGCTCATGCTTCCCCGCTCTCCTCCCTCCACCTTCCTTCTCTTCAGCTTTGCTTTTCTTTCTTTCTTTCTTTCTTTCTCTCCCAGTCTCGTCTGTTTGTCTCCCCCTCTCCTCCGCTCCTTCCTTTCTCTTCTCATGCAGCATTCTTTACATTCCTGTTGGCTTCTTAAGGGGAAGGACCCCGCTGGCAGACCAAGGCCAAACATTATTACGATGCTCTCAGCCTCATTCTGTTTCTCCCATCTTCATTATACCTCTCATGCTCATGTCCTCTTGTTCACTTTCCTTCATCTTTCCTCATGTAATCTCTTCTAATTTCGCTTCTTTGTTCCCTTTCTCTAAACCCTCCATTTGTTTTCATTTCACTGTGCAGATAGCTTTAAACTGTCTCGCATAATTAGTGGAAATAAAGGTCACATCCTCCTCTGCCATGTAATAGAAGGTCTTTAATGTTTATGCGACATGTGGTGTATCTCCCAAATAACGACGCCCTGTCTGCACATGGCAGATAAAGTATAGTATAGTATAACAGGCTTCTTAGAAAAGGCAGTGAATGCATTTTATGGTGGTTTTTTGAACGCATCACAAATGAACTCAGCTGTGCAAATTCAAGTTTTATCATAAGAAGAATTGAGACTTCCTGGTTTTGTGCAGTGGACTCTTCTTCTGCTTTTGATGAAATCCTATCATCTACCTCAGAGGATTTCAGTTCAGCTACGACTGTCTGTTTCTGTCTTTGTTTTTCACTGCAAAGAATCCCATCTTGTGTCAAATGTTGTGTTGTAGCATAAGCACATATTTGCAGGTGGGAGGCAGCTTTGTAGCACATAGCTGACCACATCCTGCCCCATATAGTACTGAAAGAAAAGCTCTGCAAACGTCAGACTGGCTGTTTTTAACTGTGTCGTAAAGGTTTAATTTACATCTGAAGGATGGCTGACTCTGTTTCTTTAAAATAATGTGGATTCAACTTTTTTTTGCACTAAACCTTTGACTAATTTGAAGCTGCCATGTCGTTGAACATTTTTCTTATTTATTTTGTTTTCATTCCCCCTCTCCCCCCCGCCCCCACCTCCCCTTTTATAGATGAAAAGACTTAATATTCTGACAAGCATTTCTTTGGTTTAGAGTGTAAATTATCGAAGAATAAAACCTCTAAATAGATACTAGTTTTTACATGATTTAGATGTTTGGGGAAAAAAGATAGTAAATGACCAGTGGTGGACCGTGTGTGTGTGTGTGTGTGTGTGTGTGTGTGTGTGCGCGCGTGTGTGTGTGTGTGTGTGTGTGTGTGCGCGTGTGTACTCCTCTCTCCCTGTGGGCGGTTGCCTGCTGCGCTGCTTTTCTGTCACCCTGTGGTTTTGTTATTTTCGGCTAGAAACCGGATGTGATTCAGACTGCATGGTAGGTTGTGTAATTGGATGGACTAACCACATACACATATTGTGCAAGTATACAATGATGCACATACACACACACACACACACACACACACACATAAACTTCCACACGCTTTTTTTTTATCATCACACACATAAAGCTCTCTCATATACTGTTGTGTAGTTGTGCACACCCACACAGGGTTTCTGGGAACGGTGCTGGGTTCCCCCCCTGTTCAAAGAGGCGCCCGAGGGTGAGCGAGCGGACGATGCAGCACCAGAGGTAGACAAACGCACGCTTCTTGGTTTCAATATTGGTCTGAAACATCAGTTGTTGACCTGGCTGATGCTGAGATCGGAAAAAAGGATAAAATGCACACAAACGTTTGCGATTGTGGAAACTGTAAGGGACGGTTAAAAGTGGGGAAAAACACTGTGAAGGCAGAGTGAAACTCCGAATAAATGCCAGTTTCTCAATCAAAAAAGTAAAAAACAAAACAAAACTGTGGCATAGTCACTGTTAGTACATTTTTAAAAAGAAGGAATGATATGTGCATAATAATAGTAATGATAATGATAATAATAATAATAATAATAATAATAATAATAATATAATAATTGCAGTATATATATATATATATATATATATATATATATATATATATATATATATATATATATATATATATATATAATTATTACTATTATTTATAATTAATTATTATTATTAATAATAATAATAATAATAATAATAATAATAATAATAATAATAATAATAATAATAATAATAATAATTATCATTGTTAAGGCAATCCAAAAGGGTCATTCTGGGAAAACAACAAGATACATACAAGTTTGTTTTACTGGCATTACTTCCAAATATGAAATCCGAATAGATTTAAAGAGTCTCGTATGTCACAGCCCTCACACTGATTTCCTGTTAAATCTTTATTGTTTTAGGCTCATCACATTTTGATGTCTGCTGTGAGAAACTTACAGGATGTATGTAACTTACTGTGAGTGGCCACCCCAGCAAAATCCCTCTTGATTCTTGGAAAACTTGAGACAATCACCCTACATCATGTGATTTGCCACAATAACGTATGTGTGGTGGCTGACTGTGTGTGTTTCAGTACATTTACATTGACAGGATGCTACACTTCCCCATATACGGGCTGGGGAGCCCTGTGCTGGAAGGGAAGATACAGGTCTTTAAGAAATGTGCTGCCTTTGTTTGCTATAAAGAATAAAAGTGAATTCCAATGTTTTTTATTTTTTTAAACATAAATGTTTTAACCAGTCTGGCATAATTGCAGGAGAAAAACAGGACATCATTTCACATTTTCCATCTTTTCCATTTCCATTTACTATCTTTATGATTCAACATTATCACAAATGATGTCAGAATACAAAGACGACCACTGTTAACACATGCATTGTTTTATACGTTATAGATGCATGCAGCCATATTACCTCAAAGTTTCCTCATGAAGTGTTATGGATCAAGATTGTCATTTAATCTTTTCCCCCTGGACAGCATTAATATGTATAATGTGTATTTATGATACAGTTGCAGTAGTAATCAAACAGTAAAGGTTAGATCATTAGCTTTATTGATGGCATATTTATATTTGGATAAATCACATTTTTGTGCATATTTAACTCCAGTGCACAATTTGAGAAGTGAAATTTAGCCCCTCATTAATACCTAATACCAAAGGATTTCTTTTATACTCAAAGTTACTGAAATATACATATATATGTGTGTATTTTAAAAAAAAAAAAAAAGAGAAAAAAAAACTTGAAATAATCTATTTTTATAGAAACAGGCACACAAGTTTTCATTTTCATCAGAGAAAGTTTGTTTAGGTCCAGACTGATCCAAGCTGTACTTTGTGCTTTTGCAGGAGGCAGCATTTGTGTGTCATGCTGCACTGTTTGGTAGTTTTCCTACGATGGTAGTTTAAGGGTCATGAGTGTAATTCCACTTGCTTGACCGTGTTATTTGGGAAAGACTGTAGCAACTATTTGACTAAAACAGTTTTGTTTATACAGCAGGATAAATAAAATGTGACACAAAAAACCAAACAAGAAGCAGTAACTAGTCAAATCTAAATTACATGTAAAATGACATATTAGAGGTGGTCTGGTTCACACAGACTGAAAAAACCTCCAGTCTTTTACTTTTTAATTATTTTAAAAACGTCTAAAACCCGATGAGAACAAACTACGCATACAGCCTGAACTTGGAGCTTAGGACAGCTGTGGGTGGGTTTTGTTTCATAACAGGCTTGCGTCAACTTTGATTCTGTACAGATTATGCCTTAACTCTACACCACATAAGCAAATCAGTCATGATTTTAATCCCAAAGATTATACCAGCACACAGTTGCAGCAGTTCTGTGATTTCAAGGAACAGTAGTATAAGTAGAGCTATTTGCGCAATCAGCTTCATAATATATCACAATGTTGCCAGCCTGACAGAAACTATTGCAAACATTTCCTCATTTCCTCAACTGGCTTTTTTTCACTCTAGCTGGAGACCTAAAAATACACCCCAGCCGCTCTTTCAGTCTTTAAGCTTCTATCCCTTCTGCAGAAAAATCATGTTTTTATTAAAGGTGGTTTTCACTGTGATTTTACGCTACGGAAGCCTGCAGGTCCTCTGTTTGTCTTATAATAATAAAAAAAAAAAACCCAAAAAACTGCAAAATAAAATTACAATCTACGGAATGACCAAAGTGCTTCTCTCCAAAGACCAGCACGTCACATAAAAAGCATTGATCATTTAGTTATTTTTATTTTTATGACCAAATTTCAAAAGCCTGACATAAATTAATATAGTGATGATAAATCGTGACAATCACATCCAATTTCAAACCAATAAATCTGAAATCAAATTTAGCTGTTAAGTAACAAGAAATAATAATTTAAAAAAAAAAAACTCATCAGGAAACTAAACAAAATGAAAACATTTTAGTTTTTTTTAAGTAGATGTGTGCAGACTTTATTTTACATCCACCAACTTCAGTGTATTCAACCAAAACAGAGAATTTCCAGAGTGCTGCAAGGGTTTTAGTAGCTCTACCAGTAGGTGGATGCATGTCAGACATCTTCATTTATACAGTTTTCACATAACAAGCATGGTCCTTGCTCATCTGCAGACCTGCAGAAAAACAACAAAGAATGAACTTATTTCTGGAGTCTTCACAATAACATTATAATTATCTTAAGAGTCATTTCACTGTTTTGCAATAGATTCATACTTGGAATGTTTTATATCTCTGATATGTTTATTCTCAAGTTACTCCTGCCTTACAGTTACTTACAGTTAAAACATTTATCTGGATTCATTTTTTTAATTCTTTATTTTATCTATCAATTTTTCTATTCTATATTTATCATTATCTCTTATTTTTTCTATGCCTCGCCTTTCTGACTGCTTTTTTATGTGTGTTCTTTTGTTGCTGCTGCTAGGCTGTAAATTTCCCCACAAGTAAAACAATCTAAAATCAATGTCAAAAATAAAAATCAGAACAAGTAAACTCAACTAAAAAAAATAATGATAATAAAAAGAAAAAAGTTAGGGATCATATGACTAGGGGAGCAATGAAATTGATTGGGATTTTTACAATTGGTTCTGTATCAATGGGGGGTCATCTGAGTCACTTTTAATGTACCAAAAGCAATATGCTGGGAAAAAAAACAACATGTTTTTTTTTTAAATAAATTTAAATCCATATTTTTAATCCATACGAATGAAAAAAAAAAAAATCAACAAAAAACATCAGTCAAGTAGTTAAAATATTTGACCCCCCCTCCTGGAAATGACGCTGGTTTGGAGCTTTTTGACAGCAGATGGAGCCACAGTGTTGGGGGCCATTTGTCCCATTTGTCACAAAGTCTTCTCTCTGTGCAAGTAAAGGACTGAGAGGCTCTGTACAGGCTTTCTGCGAGGAGGGGAGCGAGTCGGAGTCAGGAAAACAATAGTCCTGAAGATCCGTGTGAAGTCAAGGCTATTTTTGGTGGGGCCCGCCTCGCCTGCTATTTCTGTCAGCAGGAGCGCGGAGGGGAGGGAGCCGCGCTGGAGGGGCCGGACTTTCTTTTCTGCAACTTGCCTCCGTTAAGTCACTTTACAGTTCCTCCTCTTCTGTTCTGAGTTTGCTGACAACACCAGCGGATCTCTCCATCACCTCCCGTTAGGTTTCCTCTCTCTCGGATGCAAACAGACGCTTTTTTTCCTCCCTTCATACCTGATAGAAGTCGCATCGGTTTCAGCTGGATTATCTCAAAGTGTTTCTGCCTCTGTGAGACTTTACAAGGTAGGCAGCGATGGTGAGGACTCAGACCAGCTTCAAGTTCGACAAATGTTCTTTACTTTCATTTATTTATTAACTCCCCCCCCCTTTTAGCTTTGTTTAGCTTTAAGTAATGGCTTCAACCTGCGCAGGTGTTTTCCGCAGTTTTTCTTCTGTTTTAGCGCACGTCTCGGCGTGCAAGCGCGCCAACTCTTAACCTTTTTAACAGAAAGGTCTGTGGTGTTTCTACGCTACTTTTTTGGCTCTAATGTTGCAGCAGTTTCATTGTGATCAGCGTGTGCAGGTCTCCTGAAGGGACCCCTCTTTTTTTAAAAAACGTAACACTGCGAGGAAACTTGGGGGCCAGTGGTAAAGCCACGAATCTCAGGGGACATGCTGGTTGTCTTCATGAACAGTTTAATGGCTGTTTAAGGCAAAACAGCTGATTTCATGCCATGCATGTCCCTGGAATGTGATTAACTGTGGGTTTTTTTTTTTTCCCCAAAGGGGTGTTTTATTTTATTTTTGTATTTTTTTTGTTTTGTTTTGTTTTGTTTTGCAGATACTGAACAACAGTATAATTCAGCAGCAACACAAAAAGTTGATTCTGTGTTTACAAAGATGCAGGTGCTCTGTTCGCCTACTTTTCTGCTCTTAGAGTTGGTATGCGGTCTCCACGATCTGGGTCATCTATTAGATTTGAGCTTCTTGCATCACAAACAGTTCATTCTGGCCAGCTGCACACACCTCATGTGGTCAAATCTGCTACTGCACAAGTAGCATGGAATCATCTGAAACTTTGCCTTCCAGTAAAAGAGGAGAAGATTTTCTGCAACTGCTTTATTTATGCAACAAAACAATCAACAACAAGAGCAACCATTACAGTTTAATGGCTTATTAAAAAAAAAAAAAACAAAAAAAAAAAAAACCCTCTTTTGTTTTTCTGTTTGCCTCTGCAGATGGAATCGGCCCCTTTGGGAGCACCTTAGAAGCAAACAGGACACCATACTTCACACGCTGACAGGTTGGACTTTTAACCTCTCATGAAAAAAAAAAAGTACTAAATTCCAACTCTAACTCTAACTTGACTTAAACGTCTGGAGGTAGGCCACAGCCATCAGCGCTGAAAGAGTAAAGTGGAAAAATGCTGCCAGTCTGCAGTTGATCCCACAGGACTATATCTTGTCTTCTTTACAGCCTTTTCTTTCTGTCTTTAACAGCGAATACACGCATGTTAGCGAATTTGGCTGACTGCAGTTTTTCCAGAGTGACACACAGAATGAAATGAGCTGTGATTCAGTGAGAACTGCAGTAAAGTACAGAACAGGTGTTGGCCTAGTTGGAAAAATGTTTTGTACATGCGGCCCCTTTGCACTTTCATGTGTGGGATGGAAATCAGTTTTGCCGCAGGTCATGCAGACGTATAGACTCTGTGTGGAAACTGAATAAACACTATGGATATTTAATGCCTTTTGAAATACTAATTAGCCTAACATGTTATGTGCATACATCCGTGCAAGCATGTATCACAGTTGATGGATTCACTTCCCTCAATTAAAAATTTCACTTCCATAATTTTTAAATAGTCTTTATTTGTTTTGCAGTCTAGTGACCTGCTGAGGATGAAATTGTAGCACTTATTTCTCTTCACACAAATGAGGAATGGATGAGAAAGAAACAAATCCAAAAAAAGTTTAGCTAATAGATTCTGAATGAACTTTTAGTTTTAGTTTCTAAATGAGCAGGTTAGACAAATAAAAAAAGACTTACCACAACAAATATTATACCCGATGTGTACCTGAGCTGTCCCTTATCTTAAGAGACACCTGGGTGTACAACACAAAGATGATAACCATCAAATTTCCGTCAAGACTGTGGCCGCTCCGTGTCCCATGGCAAATATTTCTCCATTCTTTCCCCTGATCTCTATGTGAGGAATTCAAAACAGATCGCAACGACTCAGCTTGGTGTTGACTCACATGAGAAAGAAATGGTTTCTTTTTCAGCCTTAGATCAGAGGATCAAAAATTTGATCCGCTGCTCCACCCATTAGAAACAAGTCACCCGGCTGTTTCTTTGTGTCCAGCCTGTTACTTTAGATTAGTTTTCTCCACTGTGAAGCATGGCTGTGTGATCACACTGTGTAGGATTACAATGCATGACTCTGTGAATGGAAGCCGGCTCTTGCTGTGCCAGGCTGTGCTGACTGTATGTGAACCAGGGAGCCACTATGTGCCTTGTGTGTCTGTGGAAAAACCCGGTGAGGTCATGGCCGTGGCTGCAGAGTCCGGTTACATGTGTGTTGTCCATGTGGGGCAACTGACATTGGCTTTAGTGCTTTAGTGTTTCTTTCTAATTGCCCTTCTTCCCCGTTCTGCCTCTTTCTCACATAAAAATGTAAAAATACACACATAACCCCACATGAAATGATTTTCACTGTTGGGTACCCTTACGTCAGCCGTTTCTGTGGCTAGACTCTGGTTGGCTGTCGGAGGTGGCAGCAGTCTGTGCCAGATGTGCTCAGTATGTGAAACCACCATTTTAAAAGGTTCCAAAGCTCCAGCAGCCTTTTAAACTACACAGATTGCAATAATAGACTTACAGGTCATCGGGATTACATCCTTCGTAGTGTAAAATCTTAGTTACTCAGTGTTAACCCCAAGCTCTAATTTGGCCAAAATGGGAAAAAAAGTCATAGTTCTGTCTTTCTGAAGATACATTTATCCCTAGTATCTCCTGTTGCAGTTACCTGGAGAGAACATGTAACTGGAAGACCTTCATGGAAATTAATATCTTTATTCAGTCAGATTCGAATAACATTATTTATCTCCAAATGGGGAATTCTGTTCACTGTTGGGTCCCATAAAAGGACAAAACAAGGCATCATCCCCACAATAGATAGAAAATATGAGCGTCTGTAAAATGGAGCTGGACATTCACAAAGAATGTTTTATTTGCATATTTAGTGTGTTTATTGCTCTATGAGGTGGCTTAATGGGATTTGTTTTATAATGATTAGTTTATTGGCTTCTTCTTCTTTTTTTAAATTTTTTTTTATTGGAATTGCATCTACTTTTATTCAACAGGTCCAGCAGTTGTTACTGTCGTTTCCACCTGTGTGAATGAACAAAATCAGGCTTTTTGTATTTACAGTGTAAAGATTGTCCTTTTCTTAACAGAAAATAGTACTAAAAGTGCCTTTATTAAAGTGGAACTATTTTGTGCATTTCAGGCTAATTTATTGTTATTTCTGAGACCAGAAGGGCTGGGATTGATCGAGTTATTGTCACAAATCGCTTTATTTACTTCAGACCGACCCTCTCCGTAGGCTGTCAGATCAGCCTGTGGGCAAAACGAGTGGATTGAGACTCTTCCGCATTAAGCCCCGCCTCCCGCCACTGCACTACATCGGGAGCGCGCACCGCAACTGCTTCCGCCGTCAGTGTAACATCTCATAAACAGAAGGATTAGGCTCATATGAACTCAATAAAAAAAATAAAAAATAAAACTAAATAGAATGTCAACACATAGCACAGCCCTACATGTTGGAACCTGAATCAGACCCTGAAAACGAAGTGGAAAACAGCAACCCACAGCAACAAATGCAGCAGGATGTCTCTCTTTGGTAAACACACCAGCCATCGTTGGAAATAACTTTATCCGATGTTTTCCACCAACCTGATGTATTTGTACATGCCCTTGTTAACCAGTAGAAGGTAACCAATCTTATCCCCCGGGACGTCACAAGGATTTCCAAGTAGAAAAAACTCTCTAAAACAACGCGTTTTTCGTCGCCATGGAAACCGAACGGAGAGAGTGCTGGAACTCAAACTCAAACTCAAACATGCGTTTAGGTGATAAAAAACAGTGCCGTTCACATGTCTGATGAGGATTCAACACTGTAACACTGTAGAAAGCTCAGAAAACTTGAAATACCATAATAGCACCCCTTTAAGTTATAAATGATCCAACATTTAATTTCAAGGATTAAAATCATGGGCAAGTTAAATTAACATGAATGAACCAATAGATTTTTTATAGGAGTTTGATAGGGTTTAAAAAATATATATTTACACGTCATGTAAATAGTTAGAGGTTGCTTTACCTAGATGCAATTATGCATTAAACTCCTCTGAATCAGCACCTCATGTCTACTCAGTTAGCTTACACCGCACTAGCACAGAGCTCGTAAGCTAGTTGGCATCATAACACATGCACAGATTATGTAACTCACCTGCTGTTGTTAAATTATATTTCATGTATCATAATAAGTTTAACTTAATATTATCTTTCCTGCAGGTAGCTACAGAGATAGAGTAATCCTTTTCTGTCAAAGCTGTCGCTTAATTCCTCACCTGAGTTTATGACACACCAAGATGATAGTGGAAAACCAACAAACATATATTATTCGCCTGTAGCTTTAAATCAACAAATTTACTTGACCTGAACTAAAGTATGAACTAAATTAGCCTCGTTAGCATACACCACCATGCTAAGGCTGAGGACGTGGCTAATTAGCATTGTTACAAATGCTTAGCATTAAAGCCATTTCTCCAGTACTTCCTGGCAGCTAGCTACAGGGATTATATAACAATGTTTCTACCTGGGTTAATGGTGATATATGTTTGTCATCTCCAAAGGATGTTTGCGATTGCCATTAGCCAAACCCAAGACTGGACTATGAATGAGACATTTCAGGCAGCTGTGTGTGAGAGAACAGGTCTCCTTTGAGGTTTTGTGACTTGGTACACCTTGCATGTTCACAAACACTTTGTAACACACTGGTGGTAACTGGGAAAACCCCATCAAGAATAATTTTGATTTCCTTTACACATTTTTCCTTGTTTTGGTTTAATAATTGTCCTCTTTAAATATCTTATTTCCTTCCTTATGTCCTCAACAGCTCCAGAAACAGAGAGGGGAAAACTTTGGGAACAGATAACAATGGGGATGATGGTAACAGCTGAAGTAGAGATCATGTTCATAGTTGTGGTTTGTAAATACTTGGGTCAGCTGATAGTGGTTGTTCCTGCTGAATTGTTGAACTGGTGGAGGGATAGCAATTTGTAGACATTACATTAGCGGACAGACTGTCGTTTAAGTAACTACTAGTATTACAAAAATAATCATTCATTCCATGTAATTGTTCGTACAAAAAGTTGTTCCCAAATCCTGCTCGGTTTGGTGTCAATAAGCGATGAAGGAAAAACTTGGAAAGCTTAAAGGAAAAAAAAAAAACAACAACACAGAATCAGTCTTGTTGTCATGGGTGTTTATCTCTCAATCTTTATTTAACATGTCGAAGTAACCTGGCCACACTTTAACATTAAATCAACAGGCTTAGTGTTCATTGTGTACAAAGCTAATATATCACTAAACACGTGAGAATCGTATTTCTTGTGCTCAGCAGTTAATTGTACTTCCTCATGAATGTCCAGTGTGTGGGGTGTGTTTGTTCTCAAACAGGATAAAGTTATTAAATCCCAGCTGCTTCTCCCAAAACTGATAGACTTATTTGTTCCGATTAACAGCCGCATTAACTTCTGCAGATATATTAAGGTGAAACATAACTATGGGACCCATTAAAAGTCAGACTACAGAGTGCAGGCAAGCTTTGCCTCAGTTCTGGTAGTAATGGTAGTAATAGAAGACGGCATTGAAGGAGGCAGCTATTTTTGCCCTGTTGAACAAATGGCTCAATTGTCCTGCCTCTAGGTGCATGAAATCACTTGATATGTCAGGGGTAACGTTATATAATACTCTCAAAGGGGCCCCACAGGGCCCTGTGTGTGCATACGTGTGTGTCTGCACTCGTCTACTTTTTGTTTTTTTTAATTGTGTGTGTATTTGTCTCTCAATGACAGGCTGTGCATATTCACAGTATCACAGTTGTAAATGGGGTAGAGAGGCTCTAAGTGTGTGTGGTGTGGCCTGAGGTAACATCGTCTGTAATATTTTATTAGTGTGTCAAATCAATTTATGTTGTATTAACCTTTGAGCTGAAGGCTTCTTGCTGTGGTCAGCTGGGCAACTGGTTTGTTATTGGCCTCTCGCCACAGTCTGTATCCCCCCTTCAGGATGTCTTCTTCGCTCTTTGTCTCGCTCTCCTTTAAGCACACAAGCACAAACACGTAGACACGCTTAATCCTGCTGAAATTTACTGAAGTCGGTGGAATTATTTTTCTAAGGATTAATACTTGTGGCATTTGGTGGGGAAAAACCTTCAATTTTCACCTCAGTTCCACCCACTGCTCCAAACCAGAAGCCTTGGATGTAGAAAGGCATTCTTTAGCTTTTAGTGATTTACATTTTACCATTTGCTTTTGTTCAATCTAATTGGCTTTTATTTAGGATTAGAGCCCAGGCTCAAGGCTACCAGGCCTGTGAAATGAGTACTGGAACAATTGATGCTCAATATTTAGATCAGCTCTAAGGTTTCTTTACCTCTTTATAGCCTTATTAGATGAGGCTTAATGAAGCTCCTTAAGGAAAAGAAAAGAAAAGAACAGCCATCAGTAACATTGAAATCCTGATCAAATATTTATTTAGCACTGTACCAGGAACCCTCTTTGTCTTGTGTACAGATAAAGGAGCCTGATACCTGATACTGTAAAGACCACTGATGACTATACATCATTAAGGCTTTTATCACATGTTTTCCAAAGCATTATATTTGATTTTGGCCAACTTAAAGCACGGCAAAGAGTAATGATTCAGCTTGCATTCCCTCCAGATCAGGGAGGTGACTGACACTGACCTCGGATCAAATGGCTTGTTGTGGGCTCGGCTGTAATAGGATCTCCTCTCATCTGGCTAGACACCCGACTTTACATGTGACTCCGAGTGCGTGCGCGATGAATTGTCTCAAGTGACGTTTTCAGCTTCGGGCTCATTTCAGCAACTCTGTGTAGTGGGGGGAGGAGAATGGCACAATACGTGTTTATTTAATGCAAGTCCATGTTGGGCCTGTTTGACTTGGGTTTGTGTATTTGTTGGGTATAGAAAGCTACTTACAGAGACTTAAGGAGTTTTCAGATATGCACACATGCAGCACAGAGGATAAATGGAAAAATTGCAGTCAACTTGAAGGAAGCTGCAGAGTAAGTACAATTAGCTGTGCCAATGATAACATTGTTGATGGAATATTCTTAGTAAAAGCATAATTTTTCATGTGCAATGGTGTCTAAGCATACAGCATCTGCTCTGTGCGCAGCCTATTTTCTCTGTTTGGCTCATGTATTGCAAATATCATATGCACCTCATTTTCCATGCACTGCTATTGAAAAACATGACCTGATAAAGCAGATGACATCTTACCATTTGCAGAATTAAAATGAGGGGTTTGAGGAATACCTAATGTCAAGCAGCAATTACTGTCATCTACTCAGTTTGCTATTACTTTATATAAGTTATCTTTGCTTTGATTTTATACCACAAGAGTTACTGTTCAAACTGTTGTTCATTCATTATGAAATTAGCAGAAGAAAAGAAAACTATAAGGTGATATATGACAGTTTATGGGGTAAATAAAATATATGAACACATAAAGAGAAGATTGTTCTAAATATTACAATTTACTGGCTATATTTTACAATGTGCAATTGTAATCAGTTCATTTTTCTGACCATCTACAGGCTTATCTACTTTAGCTACCTCACAGTAAATTATATCTGTCCTGCTCGGTTTATATATGTCAGTACGTGCTGCATCATTTAGCGAACCTCAGTCCCCCTGTCCTTTCCACAAAGTTCTGTCTGAAGAGGAAGAGGAGGAGGATAGTGCCACAAATAACTTCCCAACAATGTATGTGGCGATTGTACGTTAGAAATAACACACTTGTAACATACATTTTTGTCATTTTAATAAGGAGCAAACATTCTTTTTAATTCTAACGATTTTATAACCACAATAGTGAAACAATCTTGTCTTTTTGTCTTGCAAAAGTGCAGGAAAATAAAGCGTCCACACAAAAACTGCAGAATTTAATCACAGTAGAAAGTCTAAAACTGCAGCAAATGCTTTGGTAGTTTTCTTTTTATGGAGATTCTGTGTGACACACAGATGCAAATACTTCATCTAAGGAGAGATTAAGCTTTAAGTGTCACACTTAAGGAGAACACCTGAGGTGCTACGGTGTCAGTTTGCAGTCTGGGACTGTTTTATGTTTTTTTTCCTTTTTTTTTTTATTAAAAGGGAAAGTTATTGCAAAGTATGAGCAGACAGGCTGAAAGTACTTGGTTTGTCTGAACTATGGTCCTAAACACATTTTTATACATTTAATAAAATAGTCATAATAATAAAAAAAACTCCAACTATTCCCTAAAACCAGAGTATCATTTTTCTTAAAAGGATGACAGTTGAATAAACCACAAAGCTTTCCTGTTTTAATGTGGATGTAACATATTGGTATGGGTCTTATCCACAGGATGTTTGTATGGATAGTCCGTGTGTGTGTGTGTGTGTTTCATCTCTGACCAGAATGCAGAGCATGTGCAGGAATGCTAATGTCTTCTTCCTTTGTTGTCCGTGCAGACTGTCGAGTGTGACGGTGCATATTCATGAAGCTTTTTTTCCTGGAACATGTTAAATTTTACCAAGTAGATTTAAAATGAAGGAATAAGATTATCAAAGAAAGTAAAAGTTAAAATTGTGGCTGTACAGCCCTTTTCATCAAGTTTATTGTTATACTGTTGTTTAGACGAACAACGTTTGGTGAGTTTGTTGGCTGTCTGTGAATTCCATTTCTCACACATGCTTCAGTTTAGAAATGTTTTGCAATTGCAACAGGAACCAAAGCTGTTTGTCTGTGAGCTGCTCTGGCTGTCAGCCCCTGCAGCATACTGTCTTCACACCAACATATCTCCCATGTGATAAGTTCATGCAATCAGTGTTGCATTTTTAAATCTGTTATAAAATAAGTTAAAAAAAAAAAAAAATGCAGATCTCATTTTCAAATGTAAGATAATGGTTTCCAACTGTCGCACTGTGCAAGAAAGTCTGTCGACTAAATGAGAAGATGCTTAGTTTTATATATTGTATCAGACTAAGTCAATTTGCTTGTTTGCTGTAATGCAATTAAATAACCAAAAGCTTTGAAGTGAAAGTGGATTAGGAAGACCTTTTTGTGTCCTATTTTCGTCAGTAAACTCAAAGTGTATATTGTCTGCAGAGTAGCCCAAAGCTTGGTGAAGAGAAACAGATATCTCCTGACACTCCTATCAGCAGAAAAGTCTTTGTTGCACCAGATAGTAGGTTTTTGTAGCTACCAATCTTTCTACCACAGGCTCTCTCTCTGCCACAGGTTATCTGTGCGTCAGTCACCATTGCTATGACTCACTGTTTTTACCACAGATAACCTGCGAGATCATTTAGTTGAGTTAATTTCTCTTTATATTGCAGAACATTTGTGTAAAAAGTCAGAAGCAAGCGACGTGTGGCGGGATCATCATTTGTTTGTCCGATCCGCCTGTGGGTTTAGATGTGTGTATCTTAGCTGGGATTGATGAGGCTGAGCGGGATCCGCGTGGCTTTTAGTGATGTGTATGTTTGAAGAAAAAGATAAAGTGGGAGATGGCTTGGAGTGAGCCGCTGTTGAGTGGCTATATCTGCTTTGGGAAATGTGGAGAATGTGTTTGATGTTGAGGTGAGCAAAAAGCGTGAGATAGAGTGATGGAATGTAGAAATACTCGCACAGATGTGCAGAAGGATTTAAGTTGATTTGACATCTTAGTTTTTTGACCGTTTTTGTGCACTTCTGTATTACTGATGTTCAAACCTAAAGGGACAATTAAACTTTTTACCATCACCTTTTGTGTATGTTTAGATCAACCAGATTAAAGGAAAGCAAACTTTACACGGGGGACTGTGGATTATGATAGCAGACAACAGAGCTGGATATTTTCCAACCTTTTTTAAAGATGAGGCAATGTTGTTGTCTCTGCATCTAAAGCGACTTGTCACCCTGGAGGAATATAATTTCTGTGGTTCATGTGCACTCATGTTCAACCGCATAATGAATTGTCCCAAAGATGTGAGGATCTGATGTGTTTCTGTGAGACCAGAGTGGAGTCTTCGAATGCATGAATATGGAATGGGATTTTCAGGAGCAGCTCTGCTGCTTTTAGCAACGAGGGTCTCTGTCATTCTCATCTTTTTTACAACATCGAGATATTTCCACCAGACATTCAGACATTTAGGGTTGATATCTCACAACCTGATTGTTTTTTATTCAATTAAGCTGTCTTTACTTTAACTTTCTTTTCTGCTCTGCTCAGTTAAAAACTCTTCCAGAAACTTAATTCATAAGAACATGTATGAAAGACTTTGTAATTGAGCTTTTTTGGTTGAGAAATCTATTGTTTATTTATTATTTTGCAACAGCTTTTCATTCAGGGTCTAAAATATATGTTCTTTTACACATTGAACAATGATCGGGGAAAAAAATTGCTAGTCTAATGGGTGTTTTTCTGACACCTGTCATCAAGGCTAAAATTCTGATTATATACGAGTATATGGTAGAAACAGAACAAAAGAAAACATGAACATTCTTTCTCAAATTGGCAATTAAAATTTTTGTTATTTCTCTCTCTCTTTGTTCTTCTCTCGCTCTTAAATGGATTTTTAATTGTAATTAAATGCATTAGAATGAGTGTGTAGGAACAGACTGTAACCATAATGTTCAAAGGACACAATAACAACAGTAGGCAACCACTTATTGGCTTGTGACAATGTCCAACAATTAATTAGGAGAATATCCAAGATGTACTGGTCAGGGATGACAATTAAAAAAAAAAAAAATTCACTGAGGCTGAAAGCTGATTGGCTTAGAGTAACCATCTGAAGAAATGGCAATGACTGTTTTGGTAAAAGATACAGTATTCAAATTTGGAAAAATAAGAAAAGATGAGTGGGGAAAGGATTAAAACTACTCTGAAAGTGGGTAAATTATACAAGAAGTAAATAGTTTTTAAAAAATAAACTCTTCATAGATGATAGCACTAAATAATCATTATTTCTTCATTTTCTATGTTTTGACATTGCTGTTTTTTTCCATCTGTTTGTCTTCATATTTTTTTACATTTTACTTGTTTTATAACATATTTATTCTTTTTTTTTTTTTTTTTTTTTAAATTTGTTAATATTTTTTTTCTTGTGACTCTTCTGGTTGTTGGTTAAATTTCATTAAAAAAGTATAATCATATGCTCATTTAATTTGCTCAAATGTGAAATTTTAAAAAGTTTCCACATTTCTGAGTTGACTGCTGTTGTAAATCCTGCTTAGATGTTTTTAGATCAGAGCTCTCAGACTCCAGTCCTCAGGGGGCTGGAATCTGTCAGGTCTTCGTTGTTTTCCTGGTCTAACACACCTGACTAAAATAAATGGGACATTGTAAAGAAGTTGACAAGAAACTGTTCATTTGATTTGAATCAATTTAATTCAGGTGTGTTGAACCAGGAAAACAAGGAAAACCTGCAGGATTGCGGCCTTCTGGGAACAGAGTTGGAGACCCTTGTTTTAGATCAATTTGTCAATCAGACTTTTGATACATTTCCATGAGTTTTCATACCTTTAAAAGCCGGAGGTTTTTTATTCAAGGGACAGTTGATAAGATGTAAAAACACAGCACTTTATCATCCATTGTTTCAAACTTATGCCAAAGCTTTTGGTAAGTTCTTGTTCAGAGAGCATACTATGTGCAGCAGATGGAGGACAAGCTGTCAGGTGTAAAAAAAAAAAAGTAAGCACACCTGGCTTCTTTCCAACACGCAGAGGCATTCGCACAATGAATGGGATTGTTTTAAATCTTCCCCTGCAGCTTCGGGCAAATTGCAACACTGAGTCAAGTAAAAGATGACAGAGATGTGTGTGTGTAGCACGGTAGTGTGTGTGTGTGTGTGTGTGTGTGTGTGTGTGTGTGTGTGTGTGTGTGTGTGTGTGTGTGTGTTATGTAAATGGATGCATTATAGATATACAGACAAGGTGGAATCCTAAAGCACCTGTTTGGTTGCAGCAGAACAGGATGCAGTAACTTGACTCCTCCTTTTCCTCGCTCACGCAACATTTATGTTTCTCTTTAAAAATAGAGGAAAAAGTACATTTGTTTCCAAATGTGTACTTAATAAGCAAGCTTGTTTTCCCTAAATGCCAAACCGTACAATAACTGTGCTCCTTTCACCGGTAAAAGTACATCATAGCATTGCTTTATTTCCTTATTTATTTTATCTTGCTATTGGAAGATTTTCTGTTCCTTTTTCTGTCTATGTTTGCTTTGCATTCACACTCCCAGCGTTTAGTGTGAGGTTTTATCTTTTTGACTCAATGTTTCTTTAAACATTTTTTAATTGATTTATTTTGTCTATCCATTTCTGCTGTTGCACTTGTCACTGATGGTGAAACTGTGACACTATATGGTTAGATCCTTGCACCATCTTTTGTCCTGCACATTGACAATGACAAATAAGTGTAAATTACGTGTATGTGTATGTATAATGTCCTGCCTGTTGCTGCGACCCATGCATGCAAGCGGAATTGCCCCTTGGAGATAAATAAAGCTTTTGAATCTGAATCATAAATATACAAAGTGTTTTATATACTTTTTTGTACCCCCCTCAGATACAAGAGGAAGACTGCCTCTCCAGAGTCATTTATTAAATTGACATCCATCAAACTAGGTAAGATGTGTTGCAGCTTATAAAGACAAAAGCAGCCACCTTTTGTTGTAGACTAACAAAGTGATGAAGGATACATTGGTTGAAGCATTGTTGCTATTAATTTAGATTTTCTCACTCATCTAACTTTCTGTTTCCCAGAATGGGTTGCCTCTTGACTTTATGTAACCAAATCAAAATGTGTTCTTTGGCTACATGAACGATAACTTTCAATGCTGTTCTCAGCCAACTTTGGGTTTATTACTAATTTCCTGCAATGACAACAAAGCTTTTATTGTTCTCACCTTGTGAATCACTCGACTGTCTGTTCTGTGTGTGTGTGTGTGTGTGTGTGTGTGTGTGTGTGTTTGTGTGTGTCATCACAATATAATGTGCTTTGTGCTATAATGTGCTTTGTGGTAGTTCCCAATACTGGGAACTACCACAAAGGTGGTTGCTGTGGAGTACTCTGTCAAGTACTTATTCATGTTTGTGGCCAGATTTTGTTAGCTTGATTGCAACTTTGTTAAGATACAGTCACAAAACTACATGTGTGTAGCTGAGATCAAAATAGCAGGTGGCGTTGTGTGTTGGTTACCGAGGGACAACTCCAAACGTCAGAGGGCTTCGAGGCTCACGGCCCTACTTTATCACTTTGTAGTTCACTATTGAACCCTGTGCAAGGTTTTTAAAAATGTTATTTCCCTGTTTATATTCTTGAGAATTACTTGTGTTTAGATTGGCATAATCACATTGCAAGGTGGTCTGTAGTTTCCAGATGGTATTGTGGTTTAATTACCATGGTGCAGATAGTAAAAATGATACTTACTGGACATGCCAAAGTTAATATAAATGGTCATGTTACCATGTTTGTCCTTGCTTTTATTTCAAAGCACTTTGATTTGTATTTCTATTTAGATCATGTGCATTGTTGTAAACATTTGCGACCAATTTTGGAATGATATTTGTTTTGTTTTTTTTACCTTTTTAGAATGTGAAAGTTTTGTTTTGTGTTGGTTAAAAATCAACATTTCGGTTATAAAATAACATTTTAAGTAATAACAAATGCTTTTTAAATTATTTTATACGTTATAGAGTTTCACCAATTATGGATTTTCTTTTTGTTTCTTAGACCAATACAGATACAGACCATAGGCCAGTATGACTGATATTCTATGCCTTAAGCTTTAATAAAGAATAGTTAGCGTCGTGTTTGTTAGTTTAGACACAATATTGTATCCATGGTTGCTCTGAAGTTTTGTTTTGTCACCAAAGATTAAAAAGTCAGACTTTGTAATAGTGTTTCTATGTTCCAATTGTAGGAAGAAATCTGCCAGGTTTATTTTCCTAATATCTTCACATCTATTCTAGATTTTATTCTTTTCAGTCCAATGAAACAAGATCTTACCAGGGAACAGTGGTTGTAATTGGAGATCAAGTAACAGCATTCCTTAATGTACAGCACTCCAGTTCAAGCATGCAGCACAATGCAACACACTTTCTCATTCTCTAATGCACGAGATTAACTATGTTGAAGAAGATTCCGGACCACAAGGACCAGTTTTGAACTCTAAAGAAAAGAACGGTAGCTCAACCCTTCACAGGCAGCAGAATAACACGATTACCCATCAGCCACTGTGTCTAACTTGAGTTTAATATGAAAAAGAAAAAGAGGGAACTTGTTAAATTGTTTAAATATTGTTTAGCTCGTCTTCCTATTCATAACTGAAGTTACCTTAAAAAGTGTTAAGTTTTAAAAGTATGAAATGTTATCCTTGATTATTTAGTAAAATGGTATGAAAATTTGTCTATTAGAAAGGTTAGCTGGTGTTAGCTTGGCTAGTTCAGCAGTGGAACTAGCCCCTTTATTTTTCAGTGCAAAATGGACCACAGCGGCAGTAATGAATATGTCAGGGCTACTGATGGGATGCATGGCAAGAGTGTAGTCTGTAAGGAAAATGTTGCGAGGATGTTTTAGATAAAGAGATTTTTATTTTTATTTTTCTCTTTATTTTTAGGTAAAGAGATTTTCGTAAAGGAAAGTTTTCCTCAGTTAACATAGAGAAAGCAATAGGAAGTACTACTCTTATACTTTGCAGAATGGAACACAACTTATATAAAGTACATGTAAAGTGTCCTTACAAAGTTTATCATGAGCATAATGTCTGATATTTCTTTATTTTTACATACAATTTATTACAGTCATATAAAAATGTGTAGTTAAAAATAAGCATGATTAATGAATGTAAGAAGCAGGGTTATATTTTTAAATTATCAGTACATAAAACCAGCCCTTCCTCTAAAGCAGTCTCACATGAAGATCTGGTGCCAGAGGCAATCAGGGACGCATGAATGATTTAGGTGCCTCTGGTGTCCTCACTTAACACTGTACAATGTTTTCACTTAATGTGTAGTCCTGATCTAGCAGCCCTTGTAATACAAATATATGTACATAGACACGCAGAAACACACAAAGCATGAAGTAGTTCTCAAACTTGTTGACAGCCACGCACACCATTTAGACTTGAGCACTTGAGCGTGCACCAACAGAGCAAAGCTGTTAACATAGAAATAGTTTGGCAGTTGTAGTTGTAGGCGAGCGGATCCACATGTATGCAAGCACACTAACACACACCGAACACGCACGGACCACAGTCTGGCCAGCTGCTATGGGAGGACAAGAGGTTTGAATGGGAGTGACAGCTGTGGATTCCTTGGGATGAAGGAGGGATGGGTTGAGATTGGAGATGGGAAGAATGAGTGCAAGAAGGAGAGAAGAGGCAGATGGTATGAGTGTGTCAGTGAGAAAAGAGATTGTGGCATATCTTTACAAACTTTGAGCCTCAGAGTTGAACTTACTGATGCTTCAGTAATACTTCCTTCACGTGTTAGCTGGCTACAGTTAGCCTATCCATTAAATGTTCCTTTGTGAAAATATAATTTCTTAAATTACTAACACCTTTAATAAAAGAATTCTTTGAGGATTAAGAATGACTGAAAGTATGAGCATTTCTCAACAACAGAAAATTCACTGAGACAGAGAGCTCCCAGTGTAAGGAACATGTGATCCTAACTGTCAGTACAAGACTATTCATAGAGATCCTGTGTTGCACAAGGCTGATTTAGCAATGCTGCAAGTCTTTTTTTTCCTTTATGTGAATATATATTTACTTCCTAAACCTTTAACCTTATTTGATAAATCTTTTTCTCTTACACTAACCAGTGACCGTTATAAATAGCAGTGAATCAGACTGTACTGATAGTAACTTTAAGATGTGTACTGTGAAGAGAAAGTCTTTCCAGAAATAAAGTTTCATGGCAATGACCAGTTCAAATGAGATTTCTATGTTTCCAGTAAAAGCAGTGCCCAAATTTTTTACAAAATATTGTCCAAAGTAGTTGGAACTGGGAGTCAAAGGAGCATGCTAATGCTAGCGAGCAGTAGCAACAGCTAGCTGTTGATCTGCAGTTGGATTTTAGTTATTTAGTTGCCTAATATTGATTCTGGAACAGTGTGTTGAAGATTGGGTTATAGTTACAATCATTTCTTGAGAAGATGATTACAGTACAGCTATGTTGGAAGAAAAGGTTCTGCGTGAAATAACATATATAATGTCACTATTTGATGCTAATTACAATGTTCATCAACCATCGCTGTCTAATGCTAGCGCCGTTTAAGGGCTGAAACGTAAACTTTTCCTGGCATTTGTTTATTTAAAGGGGTGCTATTATGGTATTTCAAGTTTTCTGAGCTTTCTACAGTGTTACAGTGTTGAATCCTCATCAGTCATGTGAACGCTGCAGGGGCGGGCTGCTGGTGCACTGGGGTGCGGCCTGGCTACCGCTCGGTGGCGGTCTGGTGATCCTGGTCCTCCGTTGGCGTGGGCTGGGCCCTCTGCCTGCGGGGGTGGGGGGTTGCTTCCGGGCTCTTGGGTCCGTGGGGCCTGCGCTCTGTATGCCCTGGGTGGCCGGTGCCCGGCGGGGCCGGTCCTTGCTGGTCCGGGCCTGCTGGGGCCTGTTCCCCCTGACAGCGGGGGACTCTGGCTGGGACCCCCCTCTGCCGCCTCCTGGGTCGGTGCATGGCTGGCTCTGGTGTGGGGTGGTTGGGGTCTGTGCCTGGCGGTGGCTGCCGATGGCCCTGGTCTCGGGGGTACTCCTGGCGTGCCTCTCGCCTTTGTGTGGGAGGGGTCACGCTGGCATGATCACCTTTTCCGGAACACGTTCCACTCTGCATGTTCTGCATGTGACACAGTCACCGAGTCGTCACGCAGGGTTATTCACTAACAGCAGCTGGTTTTCTCATTTCTGTTTGTTTCTCATTTATATTTAACTTTTTAGATTCATAGTTTAGTTACTATGATCTAAAGTTGGCTTGTATGTGTATGTATATGTGTTAATACTGGCGAGTGCGTATATGTTTGTACGTATGTACGTGTGTGCATAGAGGTGTGTGTGTATATATATATATATAAATATATATATATATATATATATATATATATATATATATATATATTATGTTATATACAATAACATACAATGCGGAAGAGTCTCAATCCACTCATTTTGCCCACAGGGTGATCTGACAGCCTACGGAGAGGGTCGGTCTGAAGTAAATAAAGCGATTTGTAACAATAACTCGATCAATCCCAGCCCTTCTGGTATCAGCAATAAAAATAAATTAGCCTGAAATGCACATAATAGTTCCACTTTAACTTATTACTATGACTATTTGGCACATAACTATAAAAACTGCTGCACAGAAGTAACATATCTGTAGTTCCCTTTCCCCTATTAAGTTATTTATATGGTGAGTCAGTTTAATCACCGGTGAGCTCTGCAAAAATAGTCTTTTATACAACACATAACTAAATTCAACAGTAACAATAATATGAAAATAATGAGTTTCTTTTGTAGTGACAAACAATTATTCATGCTAATTGTGTCTGATTTCCTGTTCATATGCTTGTGTAATGATAGTTTTAATGTTAGCTTTAATGTACAATGATTCCTTGGAGTCAATTGAGAAGATTTCCCCAGATTGTCAGTGTATTTGTATGTTCGGAATAACAACTATTAAATTGAACAACCGGTTGTCTGAGCCCATTTTGTCCCTTATGCAATCAGAATAAGTGAAAGACATCCTAACTGGGTTGTCAGTTGCTTACTTAGTAGTTTTCCATGACTGTGTAATGGGTGTGCTTGTAAGCAAGTGTGTTTTCATTGCATTAGTGCATTGCCTTCAGGCTACTATTAGTCATTAATCAGAGTCAGTGATGATGTCAGAGCTTTTCAATAATGCCCATAGTGTAGGAGCAGTGATTTGGAAATGTTTGCATGAGCATGTTTTGTGACATTAAAAAAAAGCCTCACTGCTTCAACTGTGGGGCTCTATTGCACTGTGACAGTAGAGTCACAGCAACACCAAGGAGAGGAGACTGGAGGAAATGGGAGTCTAAACTGAGCTCTTAAACAGGAAGCCACCCTGGTTCTCTCATTGTTGTGCTTTTATAGACTCAACTTCCTGCTGATTGGACCGCCCCCGTTACCGTAGTTACCATCCCTGTTGCTAATGGGATGGACCTTAAAGATCTTACAGTGGAAGGGGCTAATTGTGTGACTGACTGTGATGTTTTTGTGCATAAGAACTATTTTTTGAGAAATGCAACCTCCATTGCGATATCTGAGGGTTTATCTTGTCTCATTTATTACTATTTATTATTTTAGTTTGAGTCTTAACTGGGAATGCGATTCCTGTTCTAAGTGAATCCCAGGCAGCATATTGGAAAGAGCTGAATGCTTGTGCAGAAAAACAAAAAAGTTCTATCTGTAGTCCTGTGACATGTCCGCAGAGCCTCAGGAAAGGTGCAGCTGCTGAGTGACCAGCATCATGAAATCAACAGTTTGGTAGAATTTACAAAAAGTGACAAAATATTAGAGAAAAGAATCAAGGAGGGAGGACAAGAAGGAGGAGTTAAAGAAAAAGAGGATGTGGCCAGCAGTAAAAGATGACTGGAGGGGAGTGAAGCTCTCTACCTAATTATAGATCCTGCTGTGAGCTGGCTGAGGCAGAAGTGCTACTGGGGTTTTCACAGTCAGATATTTACATGACAACGATGGATACATGCTTTGTCAGTTAATCTACGCGTGTACACGTGCATACATGTGCTTTCTGGGGATTTTTAGTGCTGTCAAACTAACTGATGTGTGTTTGTGTGTACTGACAAACGGCAATAATGTTTGGAAGTGTGGCAAACTGATGATGAGAAACTTTTTTTTTAACAGAAAAGAGAGAAGATACAGGAAATCTCGACTGTCTGTTACCTTTTCGCTCGTTGCTATTACACTTGTTTTAACATCAGCAACACGATGCACATGTATTATGTGTGTGTATGTGAGTGTGCCTGCTGACCTATAACAGACAGCAGTACTGAATGTTTATGGAAACTCAGTGAGGACTTTGGAAACTGGACCCACACTGCATTATACATCAGCCTTCCTCTGTTGCTGTCATCCAGACACACACAAGCAGAGCCACACACTCATAATCCTGTCCGTTTCTCATGGTCACACCCAGTTGTGCACTTGCACAAATGAAAACCAATGTTTATGTCTCAGATAATATCCGTTTTGGGGCCACTGCGGTTTTTTGTTGTTCAAGTACAGGTGTGTTTCTTGCAGAGGAGTTATGGATCCGAAATGCTTTTTTTAAAAAAAATTTCCTATCCTATTAAATTAGAATTTACATATACACCCCGAAGCCAGCGTGTTTTAAAAGACACTATTCACAAAAAGTTAGGGATATTCAGCTTTTGGGTGAAATTTCACAACAAGCCTAAAATGCATTCAAACCTGTACAGGTGAACTTAATGTGATCTTCTCTAAGCTTTTAAATGCACATGTCCAACTGTTAAATGTTTCAATAAATTTTGCACAAGTTGCTGTTCTCTAACAAGGAGCTTAACGGCAAAAATCACGGCAGGTGTGTGATCCTTGAATTGACCAATAAATGTCCTGGTTCAATTAGAGCTGGTGTTTAAACAGTTGTCCTCATCATGCTGTTCACATTTTGACATCATGAGACCAAGACGACACCTAACAATGGAACAACAGTCCCTTGCCATTGCGATGCTTCAAACAGGACGTTCTCAGACAGAAGTGGCCACTGAGCTTGGAGTGTCACAGAGTGTCATCAGCAGGTTGCAACAGAGATATGGAGAGACTGGAAGAGTCACAGAAAGGCCTAGAAGTGGACGTCCTTTGGCCACATCCCGTGCTGATGACCGCTACATTGTGAACACTGCCCTGAGAAACCGAATGATGAATGCCACTCAGCTCCAGGCATGTTTAAGAGAGGTGAGAGGCACCCAAGTGTCACGTCAGACCATTCGAAACCGTTTCCATCAGCGTGGTCTGCGTGCTAGACGACCTGCACGGGTACCTGACCACACCACCAGGCACAGGCATCATCGTCTTGCATGGGCCAGGGAGCATTTACGCTGGACGAGGAACCAGTGGGCCTCAGTGCTGTTCTCTGATGAAAGTCGATTCACGCTGAGCAGAAATGATGGCCGGCAACGATGTTGGAGACGTCAGGGAGAGCGCTATGCATCAGCCACTGTTGTCACCAGGCGAGCGTTTGGTGGTGGCAGTGTTACAGTGTGGGCAGGGGTGTCCACTTGGTACAGAACTGCCCTACACTTTGTGAATGGTACAGTGACAAGCCCATACTACCTGAATAACATCATTAATCCAGTGATTGTGCCCCTACATGAACAGCATAGGCCCAATTTCATCTTCATGGATGACAATGCTCCTGCTCATCGAGGCCGCATCATCAGGGAACGGCTGTTGGAGACTGGTGTACCTCAAATGGAATGGCCTGCACTCTCTCCAGACCTGAATCCCATTGAAAACCTGTGGGATCAGCTGAGCCGTCGTGTAGAGGCTCAAAACCCTGCACCCCAGAACCTCAATGACCTGAGGGCTGCCCTTCATGAGACGTCGTTGTCAAGCTGTAATTGATGCTCAAGGGCACATGATGTGATATTGAGACGTTCCAATTTTTTGTTGTGGTGTAACTACCATTGTTGTTACCTTTTGTGTTGAATGAATTTTTTGATGATGAGGAATATATATATATATTATATATATATATATATATATATATATATAATATATATATATATATAATAT
>NC_136622.1:13242038-13341051 GCF_933228915.1 Telmatherina bonti | reverse complement strand
TTTGCCTCTTAACTTTTAACATCACTCCATGTGACTCCATGAGGGACGTTTGATGAGATGCAGACTTTTTTTTAGGCTTGCCTGACTAGTAAAACCAGTTCTGATAAAGTTGTTCACAAGTTAATAATAAAGTCATGGAACAGGAAAGAGTTAGAGGGAAGGGATTGCCCAAGTTTCCAAGCTGCTGGAAAGACTATCTCTCACTGTCAATCACGCATGTGCACACACCCTCACACACACCTGTGTTTGATTTTGAATATCTGGAGAACACGCGGCTATTCCGCCTAATCTGCATGGTAAATCAGCACTTCCTAATGCTTTCCATTTCCACTGTATCATACTGGCTTGGTGCAGATTTTTGTTCTTCTACACATCCCTGTCTCTCACACAAACACTTACAAAAAGTGAACTTGTTGGTTTAGTTTTACGTTTTGTTTTGAGACAGGATTGGTGTTGCGTTGTCGATTGTGTTGGCAATTTAGCCGTATTTAAACACAGTCGCTGCTGTGAGCTGTCAGTACTGCTTGGTTTTAATGAAAAGACCACTGTAGCTGCTGACCTTGCGGTAAATGTGTCCTGTGCGTTATGCATCATGTCATGTTTCTGCATGCTTCCTTCAATGCCGATTTGCCAATCACAGTTAAATCAAGATTAGTTTAACTAATAAGAGGAGGATCTGTTCACAGCAGCCCGATACCACCTGTTGTTTCTGCATTTCCCACAGTTCCTGCAGTGCCTTAGTGCAATTCAACAGGTGCTTTGCAGCTTAAAATGTTCCCTGATTAAATCCAACAAAATTTTGCCCCTGCCGCTGAAACAAAAAGTATTAAACTTCTCATAGTCACACACATTCTGTGAAGGACGAGGAATTTGTTCAGCAGACTGAAAACCACACAAGCCTCTTCAATTCTACCTAGTTTTTGTGCAAATTAAGCATTAAAATTCACATTCATTTTTTTTTTTTTTCTTTCTTACTTTTTCTGTCCTCTCGGTTGGATTTTTGAAGGGAAACATATCGGATTACCTGAACCTCTCAGTTGGATCCAATGAGAGCGAATGGGTTTCCATGCTTTGTATGTTATTCTAGAACATGCCTTCCCAGCTCTGTTTGCTTTGAAAAAACTGTGCTATTTAAATGAAATCAACACAGAATCTCAACCACAAGGTCAGAATTTGTTATTTTCTCTGGAGTAACAACCCTGTGCAGATGTAATGAGCTGTAACATATCATTCTTTAAGAGAACTATTAACATCAGCGCATTGAGTTACTTGGTGAGGCCCAGGGGAGGAAGACTGTGGAGGGATTAAATGTGCTTGCTGAACTTCTTAGAATAAACCACTACATGGTTTCTAGAGTCAGACTGGATACATGAAAAGTCACACTTTTTTTAATAATATAATAATGGAACTGTTAAACATGCTGAGTTATTGGACTGCAAAGCAACAAAATGGTCAGAAAGGTCATCCATAAACTCTCAAATTGTGACTGAAATCTAAAGACACCTTGATGAGTTAATCTAATTCTGAGTATACAAAACAATTACGTGCGAAGTGTTGTTCACAGATTATGATGAGTAATGACTTCCAATAATGTTATTTATGAATGGAAAGAGGAATAATAATGACAATATGGAAACGTTCCTTTAACGCGTTATTGTGTCTGCATCAATAACTGATCTTCTCACCTCTGTTTACATCTTACATTGCAGTGTAACTGAAAATAAACACATTTTCGAGGGCTGAGTCATTAGAAGTCAACAGGGAAATGTGTGTGGTAAAGTGTTGACTGGGTGTATGAATTGGCATTGAGGGTGTCAGAAGTCGTTAAGTCGGTTTACATGTTTATTGTAATTGATGACTTCTTGTCATACTTATACTTAAAAATTTTTAGCAAATCATGAGCATCTATATATTTTCATCTCACCATTAACTTGAAACCAGGAATGACATTGCGAGATTCCTCTACAAGTGTGTGTGCGTGTGTTTTCCCCTTCAGAAACAAAAGGCCCTGTGTAGGTACATGTTGGACCAATGTGCATTTAGCTATTAATAACCCATGGGAGGCAGGGAAAGCAGGAGACACTGGTGTTCCCACTGGACTTTCTGTGTGTGTGTGTGTGTGTGTGTGTGTGTGTGTGTGTGTGTGTGTGTGTGTGTGTGTTCTGTAGAAGCCTTTGTTTCCTTGTATAAGCATGTTCTCTTCTCAATTTCCTCGGAATAATAACCTTATTATTCTTTGCTGTCATTATGGAGCGTTCATGTGCACGCTGATGTTAATGTGTCTTTGCCAAGTAATTCTGTCATTCCAACCATGGTAGGCATCCAAACTGCCTACGTGTATTTGTGCCTCCTAATATGGAGGAGTGGTGCTCACACTGCACATGCTGCACACTCACAATGTAATGTTGCTTTAACTCGGAGTGACAAAACATTCTAAAAACATATCAATCTCATCCAAACCATTTTATTGTACTTCTATTCACCCAGTGCTGCTGTTGGCGTAAGGTCAAGCTTCATCTCACACTGCAGCCTGACATCTGAACACCTGGTTTAGCGACACTTGGTTGATGTCAGATAGTTACTTCAAGCCTTGTCATGCATCTTTGTGTGTCTGTGTGTGTGTGTGTATGTGTGTGTGTGTGTGTGGTTTAAATTTTGGCTTCAGTGTCAGGCAGGTTTGTGCAAAAGGTGCCTGTTTAAGCATGTTTTCTGGATGTGCAGCTAAGGATGACTTTGCCTCATAAGAATGTGGGTTTTGGGAATGTTTCTGAGGAATTGTCCACATGGAGGAAGGAAAACTAAATATATAGTATGTGTACTGCTGTAGTAATATCTGTACTTTATACGTATATTCCTGTTAGTTCAGTATGCATATGAAGGTTTTATGACCCTACAGCTGTGTCGCTGTGCAAGTGTGACTCACTGTACATTTTTTACTTCATAGGCAAGAGCATCTCTATCCTGAGTGCGTGTGCGTGTGCGTGTGCGTGTGCGTGTGTATGTGTGTGTGTGTGTGTGAGTGTGTGTGTGTGTCATGGGCAGAAACCACCCCCAGCCTTTTCCCAAGCTGTTCCCTTCCTGGATCCTGTATTTAGAGCAGGATGAGGCAATCTTTGCCATTGACTCACCAATGCTATGCAAATAGCCCCAACAGCATGCAAATGTGTCTATATGTGCATGTGTGTGTGTGTGTGTGTGTATCTTCATATGAGATGTCTAGACAAGTAAGATGGTGAACGCAAAACACACACATTTTAGTGGGGGTTTTTTGTATTGTGAGTAATAAGCATTTGGTTTAGATGCAATCCTTGCAGTCTGATCTATTTTAAAAACATGAAACTAAGTCATTTATGTGTTTACTTGAAGGGATGCTCAAGCTTTGTAGTTTGTCAAGTGATTATGTGAGGTACTTATGAATTGTCGGTTTAACCTGCAGTACGTGGCATTCGGAGTGCTTTTAGTTTAAAGTATCACAGAGAAAGTCTGATAAGGGAGCTGAGCATGGAGAGCAACTCAATAGAGGATCACAGAGGAGCAAATTTACCATTGAAGACCAATATGATCACTGAGCTGTTTGAGGGAATGCTGTAGAAAGAGCTTTTTAACCAGTGTCACTGTTGCACCAGACAGTTGCTTGTTCTCTCACTTTTTCTTTCAACCCTAAACACCTCTATGTTGCTCTACATCTTTCCTCTAGCTGCTAAATCTGCCCCGCTCCTCGTGTCTCAGTTTCTTCAGGCTTTGTGTCGGATTTATTGGATATCTTACTGCTTGGCTTCAGCTGGTATTTTGGAATTAGACCAGTAAAATGGCCAGTTTGGTTGTGGCAGGCCACATTAGTCTGACGCCATGCAACGCAACATGGGTGTCCTTCAGCTGAGTGTCGACAAAGTAAATAACAGTGTTGCAAAAAAAAAAAAAAAAAAAAAAAAGATGCAATGTAATAGTCACAGTAAAAAAAAAAAAAAAACTTGCTTGATCTGTGTAGACATTTTGAAGGTTGTTTCCCATCAGAATTCCTCTCTGTTCTGCAGAGATGTTGACCCCTTATAAGTGCTTACCACTATCCACCCTAAAGGGATACTTCTTCCTCTTTTTCTTTACTTTTGTAATGTGTTAGTATATTTCTTGCAGTAGCAAACAGTCAGTAACCTCTCAGTTTGGAGGGGCAGAATAACTGATGATGGGGTCGCTAAAGCTAACAGCTAACAGCTAACGAGTCAGGGAGCTGCAAAAAGAGTAAAAGTTTCTCCATTTAAAGTAGCTCAGACCAAAAGTGATCCAAGCACAGAACTAAATTTAGAGTTTTGACTCAGTTTCATCAGATACTTATTTGCTTTGTCATTGCACTTTCTCAATACAGTCAATGGGGTTGAGACAGCGCCTCTTGAGACACAATTTAATGTGTTTGCTATGTCGTGTATGTGTTGGTTTCAAGGACTCTTAATTTAGGGGTATTTCATAAGTAATTCAGGTTTTTTTTTTCCTTTTAATGCTTTCCGTGTAAAGCACTTTGTGCTATGTTTTTTTTTATTGTAGGAAAAGTGATTAAAAGATAAAGATTGATGATTGAATGAACTGCAGTGCAGTGACGGCGCACATACTGTGGTTCACATGCTCAGATGATGCAGCGTAAAAATCACTTCCATAAAGTGTTCATTTTCACATGGAGTCTTCCAGCTGCAAGTTATCTTTCATATTGTATTTTAATCATATTATTAATACTGTTGTGTTCTGAACATGTTGTTCCCTACCATTCCTTGTTTTTCAGCTAGCCTTCTCAACAAGGCACTGTAGAAATCAGCTGTTCTGACGAAAAGGTGATGAAATGTGACACCCTCTCGTCCTCTCTTGAACTTCTCTCCACCCAGATTCCTCATTGGCAGTGTCCCACTCATCCTTGTTTCCCATGGACCTCAGGGTGGGAGAGCGGGGGATGCGCCCTGGTTCTGACACGGCGCTCCTCACCCCGCTGCACCCACCTTTACTCCTCACAACCTTCTCGCCGCAACCTCGCTCCTCCTTCTCCCAGCAGCAACTGCATCAGCAAATCCGGGTAATGTTTATAACAGGCAGATATCTTCAAAAGAATAAATGCATCGTTAAATAACTTTCTATATATGGATTTAATATGTATGTGTGTTTGTTTTTGGGGGCGTGCTTTAATAATGGAGCAGAGGAGGAGAGAGCAGGAGCATGAGAAACAGCAGGAGTTACAGCAACTGAAGCACAAAGACAAAAGTCAACAGAGTGAGTCCGTTTGCACTACGTTTCAGCGTCACAAGCGTGTTACTACAAGCTTCAGTTGCTATTTGAAGTTGTCTTCCTTTTACTGAGTTTTATATGACACTTTTGAAAATAATTATGGCCCATGGTACTATTCATGGCCGGAGAGGAAAGTCCCTGGAAGGGATCTGTGGCTTTGCACAGTGATGAACTGCATCAATCGACTTCACTTTCAAAGCTGCTTGCTTTGATGTAAATGCTAAATTTAACCTGACAAGTGGAGCTACAACAGTATAGTTAAAAATAGTGTTGGGCCTAGGCACATAAAGTCACTGGGTCAATATTGACTTGATCCCTCCGAGCACCTGCTGTCACCTTTTTGCACACACACACACACACACACACACACACACACACACACACACACACACACACACACACATGCACCTACACACAGGAATATCAGCACTCATGCTGTCAGACAAACCTGTGCCCTTTCCATGCAGCACACACACACATGCTTCAACACTCTCACCTCTGTTTGCATTCATGTGAGCGTTTGCAAAACTTTTGTCAGAGTTGTTAATGTCATTTTAATCTCATGTTTTGTTCTAATCACTGATCATTTCCTGCACAGGAACACAAACAAGCAGGTGTGAAAGGTTCTCCTTGCTGCTCTAGGTTTTGGTGATTCCGGGTGTGTTTTTCAGTGTTTGGTTCTATTGATTGACAGGTGCTGTGGCGAGTTCTGTGGTGAAACAGAAACTCCAGGAGGTGATTCTGAAGAAGCAGAAACAAGCAGCGCTGGAAAGAACAAATTCTGGCACTCTGACTTTACATCCTGTACCATACAGGTAACACAGCATGCATTATTTATATATCCATTTTATATATATAACATATATGTGTGTGTGTATATATATATATATATATATATATGTATATCTATCTATCTATATATATATATATATATATATATATATATATTTACATATATATACATATATATATATATATATATATATATATATATATATATATATATATATATATATATATATATATATATGTATATATATATATATATATATATATATGTATATATATATATATATATATATATATGTATATATATATATATATATATATATATATATATATATATATATATATATATATATATATATAAACCTAAATAGGCATCAGCAGCACATGGTTTCTTAAAATGCCCTTTCATTTTACTTGAGTTAATGGTTCTGTTTATATATTTTTTTTTGTGTTTTGTTTTTCAGGAAGCTTTGCCCAGACCCCAGTGCATCCTCTCAGCCTGTGATCCCATCTCTATCACAGCCTCCATCTGAGGGCTCAGAAGGGACACCACTGCGCAGAGCAGGTACAAAGAAAAAAAAAACCTAAACAAACAAAAACACACTCAGGTTGTACACTTTAACTTCATGCCAAAGCAGCGGTCAAGTAATTTATTCTGAAAGAATTTTAACAAAGTTATTATTTAGATGCTGGTGTAAAAGATTAATTCAGTCAACAACTAAAAGAATTGAAGCCAACTCAGCTTTTACAACATCCACTCCTACAATTATGACAGTAGTTGCACTTTGATTAAATAGTTTATGTCCCATGTGTAGAATTAATACATGTAGTTGCACATATGGCAAATTGCAATCAAGTGAATACATTCAGTTGTGAAAGTACAGCAGAAACTAACTTTAATACGAGTCTTTGTTTTGTTACTTTCAGATTATTAAAAAAAAAAAACAAAAGATCCGAGGATAATTTTAACAACTTACTTAGTTTATGAACCTAAACTTCTGATATAAAAGCAACATATCGTTTAACAATTATTCTTACTTTCATATAATTGCATGCCAATGAAATGCTACCGTGCATCTGGCCAGATATAGCAACAGTTTAATACTGTAATTTCACAAAGGTCAAATTTTTCCGTCTTTTTAAATGTTTTTATTTTCTCTTATTACTTCGGTGATTAATCTCCATGTCTCTTTACACAACATATCTGTCTGTCTGTTTAAACAGATTATCTAACTTTTCCCTTATTGTGTGAATTTATTTGTCAGCGTCTGAGCCCAACCTAAAGGTGAAACACAAGCTGAAGAAACACCTGAACACCCGCAAGAGTCCTCTCACCCGTAAAGAGAGTGCCCCACCCACCATCAAACACAGAGTGCCGGACACACTGGGTAAGCTTGGGCGGCAGAAACATGACTGACAGGAACACATTGTTGCTGCTTTAATCTGCCAGTGTTTGAGGATATTTTGCTGTGACTGTCTGTAACTTATGAGTGATCATATAACAAACTAACTCATGTGTGCTGGTCACCAGACTCGTCCCCCAGCAGCAGTAGCACTCCGGTCTCTGGATGCAGTTCTCCCAGTGACATCCTGCCTGGTGAAATTGGACTACTGCCATCTGCAGGCGGCCTTTCGCACGAGGTCAGCGAAGAAATTTCCCCACACACATCCATTGTGTTGTTCACAGAAAACAACTGTTAACATAACTGTCTCACCTCAAGATTTGCAAACATCAGGAAGAATTTGTTTATGCCGTATGATGGAGAAATGATTATTCATGCTATATAGTAGATTCATAGAGAAGAGTCTGGCCTTTCGGGCACACAGGTAAAAGCAAAACACGCTCTGATTGCAAAGAAGAGCTGCTTGGTAAACATGGCCTTCGTTGAGACGTTTAGTAATGACATGTTTAAGGCAGCGACACCAGAGCACGGGCACACTGTATGTCAGCTGTTTATGCATAATTCAGTTAATCAGAAAAAGTCAGGACGGAGCTACCTTTGTCACACCTGCTGTTGATCTCCCACATTCTCACAGCAGAGCTCGGACCAAAATGCTCAGATTTCATTTTGAGACGAACAGTTTGTAAATACAGACAGAAAATGTGAGTAAAATAAATGAATTTCACTGCATATTCAAATATATTCAATGTTTATATTTCTAGGCCCAGAAGCTGCTGCTCAGAGATGGAACCCTGAATAATTTCACAATCCAGAGTCCCTCCACTCTGCCCACCATCACACTGGGACTGCCAGTCAACTCAAGGGTAAACACTAAGATACATCTTAATGACCATTATGATATATATAAGTTGCTCTGTTGTAATTTAATGATGAAGTGGAGTGATTTGCTTTAACTGAATATGATGAAATGATCTTGATGTTACAAAGAAAAACACCATACTCTTCGTACCATCTATGGAAAGTAAAAGAGCTCTATAAAAGCTTGTGTCATCATGACTTGAAAATCTCAGTAAGATAAATAAACGCGAAGCCTTGTCACTTTAATATCTTGTTTATTTAAAGGAAGTGCATAGATTTAAGGAAGAAGCCTGGTACTCTTAGAATGCTGTTTCATTGTGACATTGAAGCTTGAGGAACCTGGATTTTTCTGTTATTAAATGTCACTGCCATTTTTTATTTTTGTTTAATCATTTCTTTTTGATAAATGATTTTGTTCTTCCTTTTCTCTCTGTTATATTTATCTATAAACCAGATGTTATGTTTTCTGTGTTTACATGAACGTCCCTGTGTGCAGGCTGAGGGAGAGCTGTCTTCTCTGAAAGTTGGACGAATTCCTGTGGTTACTGCCACGGGCTCGCCCGTCTTCCTTCCCCTCAGCAGAGAAGATCAAGCTGGACAGATGAATCCTCACATGCCTGTTATCATCCTGGAGCCATCCAGACTGGTACACACTCCACTTCTCACCGGTGAGACCCACATGCTCATGCATGTTGTATGACAACTCGAGGGGTTAAAGCTGAATAATTGAAAAGTTAAAAATAAGAAATAATAAAAACCCTTTTTCATTTAACACTCTGTAACTGATCTGCACCAGACTTATTGATTTTATAATGTCATTATGTTAGAGCACCACCCGGTGGTGACTTTTATACTGCACCTTTTCCATCAGTCAGGACCTTGTGCTTCAAGATTACTTCAGTCCACAACAATTCCTCATTTCTTCTTTAGCTTCAGTGAAAACAGGGATTAATTCCACATGGTAAAGTAGTAGCTGTTGTTGTGGTTAATGTTGGAACAAAAGTGTCTTTACTCACTTTACAGAAACACATTTCTCTGCTCCATTTCCACCTTGTTTCTCAGCAGTTCCCAGCCTGGACTCTGTTCCGTTACAGTTTGCGCCCCAGTTAGACCATCTTTCTCCTGGAAGCGTTCAGCACCACAAACCTCTGAGCAGAACACGCTCGGAGCCCCTTCCCCAAAGCCCCCGTGCCCTGCATGCACATCTCCTACAGCAGCAGCACAACACACAACTACTAGAGAGGCTGAAACAGCAGACTCACTTGGGCAAGGTAAAACACACTCCTCTGTTCCAGGTTTTTCCTTCATTTAGATTAAATCTGTCTGTAAATGCTTTGTCAGGTGAGGCTGTGAGTTGAATGGAGTCATGGGGGTCATGAGCTGTAGCTGTTATGAAGAGTTTGTTTTTTATCTTATTGCATTAAGTTGCTTATGAGTTCATCAATTTATTTTTCTACAAAAGTGCAAAAGGGTGAAGAATTCATTTTAGAATAAATCTTCATTGCATGTGTGTGTTTTCTGTGTGCAGCTGATGTCCAAGTCCAGCGAGAAGCCCAGACTACACCAGATTCCTTCTGAGGATATGGACTCCGAGGATGGCGACGGCTCATCGCCCACTGAGCCAACCTATCACAACAGAGTGAGGGCGGAGTCGCAGAGGGATGTAGAACCTACAGTGTCCAAATCCCACGAAGAGCAAATAAACCTGCAGCATGCACTCATACTCAACCAGGTTCGGTGAAAAGTAGCACACCTGCCACTCACTCACAAACATAACCAGAGGAAACGGGTAGGAAGGGGTTTCACAAAACAGCAGTTCTCCTGCAGTCCTGTAGATGGCAGCCTAACTCTTACACCAGCTTTAATCTTGACGCTATTTACTGGTTTTGTCTTTTGACAGGTACTTATTAGAGCAAAGTGGTTATGTCAGTAAAATAAGAGGACAGGATGCATTTACTGTAAGCGTAGCTATGATTAATCTAAAATCAGACAAACCACCAACCAATCCAGTCAGAAGTCAGGCTTAGAAACTCTAACAGAAGCATCCATTACTTTGTAATGATAAATGCAGTATGCTTCTTATGGGACAAGCCAAGAGAAGAAAAATAATTGTATTTGTATTTACATTACATTGAAGTAATGTGGTAATGATAGGATGCAAAGCTCTGACATATGCTTTGCATTTAAACAGAATCTTTTTGATGTTGTACACATTCTTTTGTAAATCTAATCAGTGCATAGTCAGCTTGATATTATTTCATTCAAATTTTATAATCGACTTGAAATATCTCTGTTTATTGCTTTGTGTAGTCGTTGCTATGGGAACAGCAGAAGCAGCTGCAGCAGCTGCATCGACAGATGGAGACCCTGGCAGTACCTGTGTTACATGGCAACGCCGGTGGTGGGGTTGCTTCTGGTTTGGGTGTCCATCGCCCCCTGTCACGCACGCAGTCTTCCCCGGCCTCCACCTCTCTCACTCTGCCCGAGAAGCCCCTGAGCCTGACCGCACAGGACGTCACCAGCAAACCACGTTTCACCACCGGTGAGTCAGACAGATAAGAAAGGGTGCCCATAACGATAAGCATAAACGTTCAACCTCCCTGTTTTCAGTTCAACTAGGCAGAAACATAACATAACTACGGATGTACGCTGACCTTAGAGCGGTAAATGCCTCGGATAGATGTGTGTTTAGGATCAGTTTATGGTTTCAAACCAATCAGAATAAAACTAAGCTTGAATGTGTTAAGGTAAAGCAGCAGTTTAACAATTAGGGAAGTAGAGATGTGCGATTTGTTGTGTGTACTTAGGCATTGCAAACATCTTACATTACGATTTTATTTCTTCCATTCAAATCATGCCCACATAAAAAAGGCACGCTTGCATAGAAATGTGCAATTACAGCCCAATTGTAATAAGAAGCAGAGGTGTGATAATACAGTCTCGAGCCTACTGCTCTAATCCAGTGTAGAACCAAGAGAATATATCAGACCTGCAGCCGGTGGAGATCAACAGAGGGAATGATGCGCCACATGGTCCTGTGTATTTACACAAGGGTTGTACATCTTCTCATTGACAAGTTCATTAAAACGGTACAATGTGGCAATTTTTGTAAACAATTTATGTGAAAAGTTTGTGTGGACTTGGCGTTAGAAGCATTAAAACCTCTGCAAAGTGTAATCATCTCACAAAGCTTCCCATCAAAGTCTCAATTTCATTCTATTTTTGTGAATCTAGTGGTCAGAATATTTATAAACTTTCCATGAAAGTCTAGTTATTCTCCTTGTTCTTCTTATTCTGATTGAAATGGTCTGATAAACATGTAGCCTCCATCCATTAGTTAGGTTATCAGACTTCTCATGTGTCATGAAGAGAGAGGTAAATTTGCCACTGTGTATGTAGAATCAAGGTCTTCTTAGATTCAGGACATCCAGAGTTTTTCAGAATTTTGGAAAATTAAATACTAAATTTTAATATGTAGATAAAGCTTCAAATAATCTGTTCATGTACGCGTGAGGCTTAAATTGGGCAATTTTGTCAGTGTGGATTAACTTGAAACCCTGTAAACCTGCATGAACCAGCTTTATAATTCAGCTTTATAATTCATAAAATCATTGTGATTGGCTTATATAAGTTGGGGCCAAGAGTACATTTAGAAAAAAATGAAAGATAATATTAGATCGAACTTAGTATTCTTTTGTGTTTTTCTTACATACTGAATATTTAGACTATTGACCAGAATTTTGCTTTGAATGTGTGTGTATGTGTGCAGGCCTGGTGTATGACTCTCAAATGCTAAAACACCAGTGTGCATGTGGAGATAACAGCAGCCACCCAGAGCATGCTGGAAGAATACAGAGCATCTGGTCCCGACTACAGGAGAGAGGCCTGAGAGGACAGTGTGAGGTACAACACACACACACTCACACACTCTGACTCGGACAGTCTGGTACCAATATTTCTGCGTAGGTGCCAACACTGATATAGATTATGGACCTGTCTGTGATCCCTCATGTAATCTGGCCCTTACGGCTACCACATACACCAGGTATATAATCTGTTTTGACAGAAGGTGTTATTTAGGATACTGATCTTGTTTCCATACAGAGTATCAGAGGTCGTAAAGCCACTCTGGAGGAGCTGCAGTCGGTCCATACAGAGCGCCATGTGTTGCTCTATGGCACTAACCCACTCAACAGACTCAAGCTGGACAACCGCAAACTAGCTGGTATGTTCTCTCACACTGACAGGTTCCTGCATTTACAGGAAAATTTCAATACAGTAAACATGACAAAATTAAAAACATACATACACTGCTTCATATACCTATGTTTTTCTCATTTTTTTTTAAAGATTTTTATTATTTTTTCCTCCAGGTATCCTCTCTCAAAGGATGTTTGTGATGTTACCATGTGGGGGTGTAGGGGTAAGAAAAATACACACCTCTGGAATAACCCTGCACAGCATGCCGCAATCAATGCTGCACACAATGCGCTGATGAAAGATGGTATAGTTTTTAAGAAAAGCAAAAAAGACAAGCGCAGGAAAATTGCAAAAAAAATAGACAAAAAATAAAGTCAGGATATTAAAGAGGAAAAGAAGGAGGGCTCAGTCGCTGGCCTGACAGTCCGTGTCGAAGCATGACAAGTCAGGACTAATGAGAACAACATGTCCATGACCAGGGATGAAAGAAATGCCTTAGATTTCATTGTGCAAGCCAGATGGACAGTTTGTGAGCAAACGAAAGGAGAAGAGAAGTAAAAAAACAAATGTAAGAGGCTTGGAATTCATACAGAATTGCAGAAAGTAAAAGTGACATTGTGACCTTACGCAAACTTTTCTTCATTTTTAAAGACAACCTGAATAAATTCATTTCTGTATTAATTTCACTTTCTTTTAGTTCTACACATCATGTGTTTGTTTTGTCGGCAGGTTGATAATGACACCACCTGGAATGAGTCTCACACCTCCACGGCGTCACGCATGGCGGCAGGCAGCGTTGTTGAGCTGTCGTTCAGGGTGGCCAAAGGAGAACTGAAGGTGAGGAAATAAACCCTGCCGTCATACAATGTAGTGCATGGCACAGTGTCAAAAACATGAAGGAAAGCCCAGAGCCAGAGGGGATTCTATGAATTACACAACAGACAGCTAGTTGGGATTAGATGTGAGAATAAAACGTTGTTTCCATAAACTCAAACAATTTACATTCCAGTCACCTGCATCGCCTAGAGTACTGGTACCCAATCGTTTTCCTCAGACACCCACTACTGGAGCTCTACCCCTGACCCCACTAAAGCACAGATTTACAAGGAGCTTTTTTTTTTTTTTTTTTTTTTTTAATAGTTTTTTATATTAAGAAAGACTTTTAAAATATTGAATATTATGAAAACTCCAGTTTATTCACTTTGAGATCCAGTAAAAGAAAATAGCATCTTTAGGCTTTGGTTCCATGTATTAGACTAGTCTAAATATTTGAAAGCATAAATAGATACTCCTAAATGTCTCTAAAAAGACATGGCCTTAATCCTAACAGTCACACAGGCTCTGTACAGTCGAAGCAGTAGACCCCTGTGCTCTCTAGCAACCCCTTTGCAGGGTCAGGGACGACAGGTTGGGACCCACTGGGCTAAAGTAAAGCTTTAAAAGTCATGTCAGAATCCATACTGGCATTAATGTGTTGCTGCCAAAGCAAAAGTTTTAGGAGTGAATCTGAAGGAAGTGAAGGTTAGACTATAGTTGCTTTATTCTAATGTGGGACTGTCATGATGTCAGAAAGGCAAAACAAAGCTCTCACATTGTACTGTACTCCACATGCACATTCATTATGTTAGTTCTGGCAGAGACATAAAAGCAATTTTAACATTATGCCCTCTCACACAAATTTACTGCTTTTCAGGCACTGAGTTTGCAAGCCAAAAACAATGTTGAGAAGTCAAATGTTTTTGCAATCCTGGAATTTGTATCTACTTTCGGCGGTGGTTTGTTCTTATAAGTCAACTACAAGGGTCCCGGAGGACTAGAATATGGCAAACAACCTCGCCCTGCCTCATGGAATCACTAAGCCACTCTAAAGCCCAAAAAGTTTCTGAAAAGTTTTGCTGTCCCGCCGTGGCCTAAATGTTCTCCCTTTTCTTGCTTTCACTGATCTAAAGTCTAGACAAAGAAAATGTTCTGAACTGATCAGCTTTTTTATACAATTATCCAAAAGAATTTTGAGCTCGTTAGTTTAGTTTAAGTTGAGATTTTTGGTGTTTTTAATTAAAAATACAAGTAAATCATTTTGAAAACTACAGCAAATGTTTAAATGGGTAACTTTTAATGGGGAAAAAAAACCCACAAATCTTCATGCAAACAGGGAAAAAAAAACCCACTTTTTTTCTGCAGAGATTTGACAAAAAGAGTTTTTTTAAATGAGTGAAGCAGATTAATGGTGTCTTCCTGTCCTGCACAGAATGGTTTTGCTGTGGTCAGACCGCCAGGGCATCACGCAGACCCATCCAACCCAATGTAAGTCTGTGTGTGTTCATGTGTTGAATTTTTGTGCTCATTCTAACTGCAGCAAGTTTTCCTGCTTTCACTGCATAGACAGCAGCTTCTCCACATACGCTTTTCATGAAATTAGGGACTGACAAGACAAACTTTGGAAGATGAGAAGTATAATTTATACTTGCATACTGTTTTTATTTTTAACTTGTGTTTGGATTAGTTATCTTGTGTTTTATCTTGAGAAGAGTTTTCCATGTCGCATGTTTGACGTCAGTTCCTCAGCAGATGTCTAAAATAATACAACAAAATAGGTTTCGATTGACAAAATTCAAAATGATACACTAACAAAGAACATCAGTGTTGAGTGTGGTTACTATTTAAAACATACTGAAGTGATATTTCCTAGAGTTGGACAGTTTATACATCCTGCATGAAGCAGCGGTTTAAGTGCATGAAGAACAAAGCAGAAAGGGTTGAAATGCTTTAACGCGTTACTTGACTTCAGTATGTGTCCAAGATGAGATGTACTCTATATCCAGTATATTGCTATGCAACATATGTGAAGACGCTTACGCAGTGTTTTTTTTTTGAGCTGCTCAACCTTAGCGTTGAAGCATTGATGCTATAAACCTAGAGCACTGCAGAACTGCTAGCAATAGCAAGCTAAGCTAGCAGAGCTAGCCATGTTTCTTATTCATCTTTCTCAGTCTTGAGAGTTGGACAATAAGTGTCATTCGCAAATTTGCTCAGACATTTTGCATTTCAGAATTGCTCATTTATTTAAGTTTAGTCAACCACCTGGTTTTACTGCTAAAACCGTTTCCGTTCCAAAAAACAGATCCCGTGCACATTTGGTGGGGAGTTGATTGTGAGGCGTTTATTTTGAGACTTTATTGAAAAGGGGTTTAATTGAATTGAACAATACTGTGTAGAGGCTATTCCGCTACATATAATGGTTTATATGTAGCGGAATAGCCTCTACAACTGTTAGTAATGTGAATGTAGCTTAATGCTCATGCTGTTATTTTACCTTCATAAAGGTTGTATTTCACCATTGCAGATAAAAACTGCACCCTATTTATGGCACCGTGTGGGCTTCAAAATACCAGAGGAGATTTACTTGCACCATTTTGAATTTTCCTTCACATCCCTTCATGAATTCATGACATTTATCATCATAGCCTTTAAAAGGTCTCTATGTTGGACCTCTTCATATTTTTTTAAAATCTTGCAGCATATTTATGGTCATTTCTGTGATGTAGGATGACATTTGCACGTAATGTTTTCATTAAGTGCAGGAGTGAAGGATCAAAATAAATTTGGAAACAGCAAAATGAATATAAAAAACAAAGCCTTGCTGTTGATCCTGTAACTGCACCAAAGACAAAAAACACTCTCCTCTTTCTTTTAAAGTCTTTCTGTGCTTATTTTAACATTTCTGCTTATCTCCTTCTCTTTGTCTGTCAGGGGTTTCTGTTACTTTAATTCTGTGGCGATCGCTGCCAAGCAGCTCCAGCACAAGCTCAGCGTCAGCAAGATTCTCATTGTTGACTGGGTAAGACTTTGTGTTATCTCTGACATCCTGCTGCTTATGTTGTTTATACTGTAGGAGAGCCACATTGATCCTTACGCAAACTCACAACATATAAATGAAGAGAAGATTGTCTCCTCTAGTATGATTAGATAATTCATGACATATCTTATCTTGTTCCAATGACTAGGATGTTCACCATGGTAATGGCACCCAGGAGGTGTTTTACAGTGACCCCAGTGTTCTTTACATCTCCCTTCATCGCTATGACGATGGAAACTTCTTTCCTGGCAGTGGGTCACCAGCTGAGGTTGGTATAAATCAAGGTAGCCTGTAGAGCTTTATTATGAATTAAATTATCACAGTAATGACATCAGCGCTTAATTTTATTGTTGAGTTTAGGTTGGTTCTGGAGTCGGTGAGGGCTTCAACGTGAACGTGGCATTTACTGGAGGACTGGACCCACCCATGGGAGATGCTGAGTACCTTGCTGCATTCAGGTACAACCTAATTCTGCTTTCCTGTAACAGTACAAAACAAACCTACAAGACAAGAGAGACGTTGACTGCTAAAATTTAATTGCACAGATGAAACTTGTTCTATTTTGTTCCATAGTTTCCTTGCATCTTCACTTGGGTTTAAATAGGATTTCCACAAAGAATTTGCCAAAGGCCTCGCATAATGTGTCTAACTTGGACTAAAAGCAGTTACTCTTTCTGTTCCTCACAGAAATATCTGTCTTGTATTCTCTTTATTAGACATGACATTCTTCTCTAATTTCCTAAGATTTTTTTATTTACATAACTTTTTTGTGGACATAATAGGTGAGCAACAAAACAAATCCATAAAGTACAGACCAAAAATAAATTCTTTGTCCTTTGTTCGGCTTGGTTTTGAGGTTGGTTCATGTTCTGAAAGCAGTTTTACATTTATGTGAAATCTAATGGATAAGGAAACTAAAAATGATGACTACATCCTCTGTTTTAATAGTTTGCCGCCAAATGTAAAGGTACTTTTTATTGATCGACATCAGGATAATCAGTGGAACTGTAATTAGAATATTTCTCATGCTTCTTTTACACCGAGCCACAACAAACAGACTGAAGCTGATCAGACTCTGCTCCACATAGCCTCTGACATGCTTCTTACGTAATTAATAATCCTCGTCATTTGGGGAGCATGTGTCTGGCGCACCCTGTTTCCAATAACTTAAGATGTTTTACAGTAAATGCGCTCCAGGTCGTGTGTTTGACAGATTGCGGACTGTTACTTCCTGCTGGTGGGCTGGATAATTGTCATTTAGCACCAATAAAATTTCAGTTGTGTGGGCTTTTTTGGTCGTCTGGTACATCAAACTCCATGGAAACTGTTGCAACCGCATAGTTGCTGGAAACGAGGCCCAGCGGATAGGTCTCAGACATAAAGGGGGTGGGACACACACACACACACACACACACACACACACACACACACACATCGAACACATGCATGCATTTGCTTCAATCAGCTGCAAACATTCAAACTGCACGGTCATCTAATAGATGAGTCATATTCCTGATTCTAATGTAATTATGAAATAGCAGCACCTTCAGCAATCTTCTGACAGGACTGGAAAACCTTGTTCTATCTGATTATTTAGTCAGTCTATGATATTTATTTTTAATTCATTTTTTAAAATAAAATAAAAACTAGTGAGCCCTAGCTAATTTAACTGTTGCATGTAGTTTAATGTCTTATTTTTCATTAAATCATACAAATATTTCTAAATATGCCAAACGCTCAACTGGAGTTGGAAAATTATCAGGATTTTATTGTTTTCTTTGAAATTTATTGACCTAATTATTATTATTATTTTTTTTTTTGTAAATCCTGTTAAAACAGTAACTTGTCAACAACCAATACTTTGCACAGCCCTGGGTTGAAAGAGAAACGATGTAAACCATAAGGATGTTTTTCCAATCTTGTTCCTCACTGGTGGATGAAATGTGGCATAAAAATGTTATTTCATCACATTTAATATGTGCTGCCAAGAAAATGCTTCTGGTACATCCTAAAGATGTAAAAAAAAAAAAAAAACTTGATTCGGTGGCTTTATTGATTTAGGTTTTGTTTGTTTTGGGTTTTTTTTTTAGCAAAACATTGATCGTCTGTCCTGTCAGTATTTGTTGTTAGTAAAATGAGTCTGACCTCTGACCTTCCTGTGGAGTAGCCCAACAGAAAGACCACCAGATTTTGCAATGGTAATAATTCAGAGCAGGTGGAGGTGTGTGGGGGTACACCCATGGCCCAGTGCTCCTTGAGACGGAGCAGATCACGTTCATGTCAGTGACATATCCAGTTTGGCTAAAACTAGTAACAATTTGGATTCGATTACAACAACTGACTGGTATTAACAGCATTTCCTTTTAAAATAGATATCATTTAATATCCGTATAGCTTCTGAAATGTGCCTTCAAGATATGGCAAAAAACAAACTTTATTTCATGTTTCAAATACTATATAACCATAAAAGGTGGATCTGCTCTTAAATCAAACTCAGATTTTCTCCTTTCCCATTTCTTCAGTAAATCAGATGAAAAGTAATCTTGGCTGCACATTCTTGTTTTCCAGTTGAGTTTTTTTTCACAAGTTTTGGACATTTTAAAGGTTTTGAATTGTTGTCTCTATCTCCATCTGAAGATGAAAAACAAAAGGCTTAATGTCGAATAAAAGATCATTTTAAAGTCATTCACTGACAAAAGCCATGGTATTCAGACAATGTGGAGAGGGACAACAATCGCTCTTGCTTATTAAAGGTTAAAACTGTTTCTGATATGATAATACTGATCATTCAGTCTTACGTTTAGGTTTACAGTGAATAAAAGTTCTAAAAGTGTCTTTATTTTTTTCTTTCTTTCTGCTCGGTGCCTGAGATGTTATGCAGCCATCAAACTTGTTCATACAATAATAATAATAACAATAATAATAATATATGAGGAAAATGATGATAATACTGATGTTAAAATGAAAACTTTGACAGGATTCACAGATTCCATTTAAATGTAGAAACCCAGACCTAAGTGTCGAGCGAGTTGAACCAGTCAGCATCCAATACTGGAGTCTTCAAGGGGGTTTATATGTAACACGAGTCATCAGAAGCGAGTATTTCCTCATTGAAACACAAGCAAAACGTGGAACAGATGTCTTTTTACAGTGTTACATCCACTCAATACTCCTGCTCAAGTACTGGTTTGATGAACATGACTGTAATGGATGGTTCATTCAATCACTTGCCGGATCTTTAAAGTAGCACTATGTAACCTCAAACACTATGTAAACTCAAACACTAGCAACTAGATATCAATGCACTGCTACATTAACCCTTTTAATGTGCACTGTGTCTGATTGAAAGTAACACAAGTGGATATTATTAAAGGAAAAGAAAAGAGCAGAACAAGAGATAAAACTAGTCGACATCAGACGGACTTCCTCACTGGAGAGAGCTCACAGTACGGATAGGATGCAAGATGGATGGCACGTTAGCCGTTGTTAGCGGGAGTTTCACTAAAGTCTGCCAAAGTTTTCGCAGTTTTTCTTTAAGCTGTCATTACATACAAACTCTGAAAACCAAAACAAGTAGCAAGAGGATGATATAAACCACGTCCCCTAGTCATTACTTTCCATTTAAAGAGGATGTGGGGACGATAAAACAGAAGTGGCGTGTTTAAAGCCAAAGGTTCAGAATTACTAACTAACTAGCCATTAAAAAGGAAATTTCAGGAGAATTTAGAGTTCCCAATTTTTGTTAGGATTAGCCTTTGGTGTTACAGAGTAATGTTTTCATCTTTAATGAGACTGTGCGTTAACATAACAGCTCAGAAAATGCATTTTTCTTTATAGAGTCTAAATCTAAAAGACCTCCACCTCTCACCCGCCCACTACTTAAACGTCCATGCACTCGCTTTGTAATTAATAAAAGTTTCAAACGTTCAGTGGTCTGCATGAAGAAAAAAGAAAAAAAAAAAGAGCCTGTTTAATGAATGCATTTTATGGGTAAAGGTTTGTGTGTGCTTACGCTTCAGATGGGGGCTTTGTTGCATTTTCACCTTATCCTTCACCCGCGCCCTCCTTGTTTTCAATCACCCCAACCCTCACCACCAACTAACACACACACACACACACACACACACACTTCCTCTTCCTGTCCTCCCTTGATTGATCTTTAATAAGCATCTCCTTCTCTCCTCCACCTTCCTTCTCTCCGTCTTTCCATTAGCATGCCTGTAGTTACTCTCTCTAGGGGGACTGTGGCAGCTTTAATGGGTCTACAGGGGAGGTTGGGTTCTGTGGTGGGGTGTTGTTTGTGTGTGTGTGTGTGTGTGTGTATGTGCACATTTGCCTGATTGATAAAGTTTAGGCTGGCTTTATGGATTATTCGGCGGATGAAAACATATTCAGCGGCAGCGTGATGACTTGCACGGATCATTTCTGCTCCATGCGTTTGCATTTTTTATGTGAATAATGTTCATTCGTGCTGACGCTGGAATGTATTTGTGTGTTTCATCCCTGTGTGTCCTCATTTTTGGAAATGAGCTCATGTTGGCCACTTGCATTTGATCATGTTAGCAGAATGTGTTTGGATATGTGCATGTATGCTTGAACACGCGCGCACGCTTGTGTGTGTGTGTGTGTGTGTGTACAAAGAGGGAGGAAGGTCTCAAAAGTCCCCGGGCAGAATAATGAAGGTAAATGGATCCCAGATGGACTGCTTTTCCTCTTTTCTCTGTGCTCAATGACGTGAGGAGAGTGACAAGCCTCTAATGGGAACCAGACTCACACGCCGCAGCTTTGAACTTCGCCGCCGGCATCGAGCTGCGCAGTCAAATCTCTCTCCACCTCCGGACAGCACAGCTTTCCTCCTAACAACAATGGCCTTAAAGAAATATGCATCAGTTTGAAGTCCACAAACAAAACCGTGCATGAGAGCTGACAGCAATATGACTTTGTTGAGCAGATTTGTCTCACTTGAGGCTTTGCAGCTTCTCCAGCAGAGAAACAATAGTCCTTTGTCAGCTTTCTTTGAGCTGCTGCGTCTGGAATCTGCCAAAGCTTGGTTTCACTTGTCAAGTTAATGACTTCTTTAGATTGGATCATAAATATTTGTTGTGTCCAGGAGACTGTGCTGCTTGAAAAGGCCCGGTTTGATTTAAAGAAAACGACTAAATAACTTAACTATATTTCATTAAATCTTAGAGGCAGTTCTGCAAAATAAACAGATTAGATAATCCATAATTAAGTCTGTTTAATTGGAAATAGTGAACCTCTGGATCAATTTAGAAATGGTTGTAAAGGCTCAGTTTCAATGGGAACCTTGTTTAAGTGCATTATTATAAGTTTGGAATGTACTTTTTATCTGCACACTGTTTACATTATGCATTGATGCATATGCAAACGACACAATCAGGTTTTATTCATGCAGGACATAAGCTTATATTCAGCTTTTCTATACTGACTGGAGACTCCATGTGATTTAAATCGTGCAGTTGTCCCCTCCTGTGACCAATCATATTCAAAGTTAGCTTACTGTGATGTTAAAAACAACAAAAATATAAATATAAGGAGCTAGTTTTTGAATGTTTATGCAGTAGTGTGTTTCTTATATCTTTTAATTTCCATTATACAAAACTAGATTCTTGTTACCTAAAGGATTTTGCACAAACCAGCAACAGAATAATTCTACGTGGCGAAACACAGCAGATTTTATTTTCATTAGCAGTAAGGAGGAAAAAGAAATTGCACACTTGGAGGTTCCTTATAAAAGGAGTGTGTTTAAACCTCTGTGTGAAACCAGGGAACCTGTCAAGCCATCTCTTCCCCAGTTCATTAAGTCAAAGATTTAGTGTGCTTGTGTGTGTGTGTGTGTCGCTGCAGGTCTGTGGTGATACCTATTGCTCAGGAGTTCTCTCCGGACATGGTTCTGGTGTCGGCCGGGTTTGATGCTGCAGAGGGAAACCCCGCTCCCCTGGGAGGGTACAAAGTCTCCGCCAAATGTAAGCACAGTTCTCCAGCACAGCCTGCAAAACCTCAAGAGCTTGTGTTTTTTCTTCTAGCTAGAGATGCTATTAAGAGTTTAACTTGACGGTCGTTTAGATATATTAATAGTTTGCTCCATCCAGTTGCTGTCAAGCCTTGTCCAAAGAGCAGGATTATACCTTCTACTGTGTCTCACTTCATCACTGATGTAAAGCTAATTATAAGTAGTATTTTGTATTAGATAGAACATTGTTATATTATAGCTAAATGCTCTTTGATATCTAGTAAAGTAATCGTCTTAAATGAATTACTTTTCACTGAATGCTAATATTTCTGTTTGTGTTTTTGTGCCGCAGGTTTTGGTTTCCTGACCCGCCAGCTGATGTCTCTTGCAGGAGGCCGTCTGGTTTTAGCCCTGGAGGGAGGTCACGACCTCACTGCAATCTGCGATGCATCTGAGGCCTGTGTTGGCGCACTCCTGGGAATACAGGTGAGGCATTTTGGGTAACTGAGTACTCCCCCCCCCCCCCCCCCCCCCTCCCCACACACACACACACATTTTTACCAGATAAGGAGTTTTTACAGCTCAACAGGACAGATGAACACTGCATAGCTTCATGTTATGAAGAATAATGTCTGGATTTCAGAAGTCAAAAAGGGGATTTTCTTTCGTTTTGGCTGTGTAGGATCCAATGCCAGAAGACTTCTTGCTTCAAAAGCCAAATGCCAATGCGGTCCGCTCCCTTCAGACTGTCATACAGATACAAAGTAAGCAGCCATAATACTTTAACTTCCATTAAATCCATCTTCCTTCTCTTTTTCTCTGCCATTTCTTTACCTTTTTGTAATTATAGCTTGATCTCTGAATCTGGTCCAAGAAAAAGATCCAGATTAATCTGCCATTTGCAACGTGTGTGTGCGTCTTTTAGGTCAGTACTGGCAGAATGTGAAGGCCTACAGTTCAACAGTAGGACTGTCATACCTGGCTGCTCAGAGTAAAGACTGTGAGGAAACAGATGCTGTCAAGGCTTTGGCCTCGCTCTCTGTGGGGGTCATGTCCAACAAGAGGTACAGCTCACACGTCCAATGCAACCACGCTGTAGTAAATCACAATTTCAAGCTTCCAAACAACACCAACTGTGTTTTTTTCTCACTTTCCTCCAGCCTCACCGATGAGCCAATGGAGCATGACAGTGACTCCATGTAGGCGATTTCAACCTCGCTGAACCCACTTTCAGGGAGTGTGTCCCACCTGCAGCCTCGGATATCCTGCGCCATTACATTAACATGAAGTGTTTCTTTTTTCTTTTTTTTTTTTTTTTCTCAAAGCCGCTGAGCCCCACCTGGTAGCCTTTCACACATGCACACCAGCCAACTCACAATGCTGGACATGCCGTTTGGTGCACCTCCACGCTGGTAACCACTCGGTTGAAGCCAACGGCACTACTTGCAGCTGAAAAAAAAAAAACCTTGAGAAACCTCACCAAAGAGCAATACAAGTTCACTTTTATTGACTTTTCATCTCTCACGACTGACATTGGATTGCGTGTGCGTGGAATCATGTGCGTTAAGGTGTCTGGTGCGACGGCGTGAGCACAAATCTTCAAATCAATCAGCGAATCCAGATGAGGAGTTCACTTTTGATTCTCCTTGAAGAACTGTGTACAGCTGATTTGTTGCCTTAACTTTGCCTTATCTTAAAACCAACATCAGGAGAAGACTGTGGATTATAAATTTGTTTCACTTGTCCGAGTTGAAGCAAATGCGGACCAAACAGGATGCAAAATGACGCAGAAAGCACCTATTATGTGACACCAGGAGAACAAGTATACACACATCAGCCTGATGGATAAGATGCAATAATATCACAAAGAAAACGTGACGATGTCATCATATTATGTGTTTTTTTGATGTTATAACATACAACTTAACCACTAGAAGACAACAAAGAAAGCAGAAAAGAGAGAAAATGAAGTTACAAAATGGACAACTTTGGTTTTGTAGTTGTTTTATTGCACTGTTCATTCCATAATGTGAACCATAAGAAATTCCAAAGCTCTGGGATAAGACAATTCCTCTTTGTAGAATATTTAATAGTTGTTTTTGGGTTTTTTTTGAAGATTTGGATTAAATGATCTTTGCTATATTTTTTTTTCCCCGATTTTTAGATGTCTTACAAAGCCTCTTACTCCTTACACGTGGGCCGAAATGCTGTAGCTGTAATTCATATGCATAAAATTTGAAAAGTAGGCAAGATTTTTACATCAAGACTATTTTTTCACTGCTGTTCAGTGTCTTATTTTGTCACCATACACATATAAAACACACACACACACACACAAAGCAATGATGAACTGTTAATGTACCACTAGTGTTGAATACTGTTTATATTTTGAGACTAAAGGAGTGTTCATTCCACCCTGGCACCACTGAGGACCATTGTATTGTTCTATGTTAGCAATACTGTTAATGCACTTAATGGACATCACCCAAAGAAAACTGCCTTAAAACAGCCTGAGTTTGGTGAAGGGACTAGAGAAACAACACAAGAGCAGGTATGGACTCTCCATTTAAAAGACAAAGTTTGAACCTGTGGATTTAGGTGTGAAAATCACCTATGCAGTCTTGTATACCTCTTGCTTACAAGTACAATGACCTGTTCAGGTCTGAATGTTTTACCGTAAAAAGTCCCACTCCAGTCGAGGAAGCTGATGTATTTTATTTTATTTGTTAGAAAAAAAAAAACCTGTTGGAATGTTTTTTTTTATTTTTTTCCTTTTTTTCCATAAGTAACTATGGTTAGCCCAAATGGTACCATGCCACAGTTTGAAGATGTTTCGGCATTAATTTCTTTTTTTTTTTTTCCCATTACCACTCTCTGCTTAAACACTTGATTCGCTAAGAGCTCTGCATTCCAAATGTAGAATAATTTGGTGGCATGCATCAAATTAAACCTTTAAACTGTGCATGCTGTGTTTGACCAGTTTAGGTTTCTGATGAGCAGTGCTGGAGTTTATAGATTAGAACTGCAGTCGGCTGAGTCTGATTACTGGCCAAAGAGGGGAAAAAAAAAAGGACAAACTTCTAAAACAGAATCTAGACACTAAACCCTCCTCAAACTTAAATTAATTATACTCAGATCAGGCTAGCTGTTTGCTCTTTACATGGCTCTGGCCTCAGATTCTAATCTTTAAAGCTTTGTTTTTCCTTTTTTTTAATGTTTTCTTATCTACGTTTTGATAGAATAGGCAGCGTGCTTTCATCATCTTGTCAGACATGAACGAGTTAGAGAGACATAAACTGGCTGAAGGAAGTTTTGGTTTACTATTCAAAAACAAAACCGCATTCATTTTGACCAGACTCTGGGCATCGTCTGCCCAACAGAAGGCTCAGGATCCGTTCATTTCAACAGAGAATATAAGATCCCACTACAGCAGAGGCCTCGCTGTTGTTGAAGAACCAGCTGAAACGAGTAAGACATTTCGAGGAGCTGTTGCTCTGAGGGTTGGCATTCAGTACGAAGTGCAAGCAGCATCTCACTTTTGTTTCTTAACAGGACTCTCCAGCATTGAAATAATACACTGCATTGGTCTTAAGCAGCATGCCCAGCAGGTGCATGTTGTGTTTATGAAGTAATCAGTGCCCGTTGTGTGTGTGTGTGTATGTGTGTGTGAGAGAGAGTGAGAATCAGTGCTTGCATGTGCATTAGCGCATATGCTGACCGACGTCATGTGTTTTCTGCATGCATTTGTAAGTTTTAAAATGTGTGTGTTGTCAAATACTGTAAATGACCTTTGTATTAAATTCCTGTTGACTTTTTTCCATCTTATTTAGAGGTCAGTACTGCCTCAGCTCTTAATTCCCTTTATTACTGATGTAATTTGTACCTTCTTCTTAAAGAAAGACTGTAAATAGAACCACCAAGACCAAAATACACGTCACACGTGTGCCTTGATGCATTCAGTAGCAGGTGTATTGGTAATTCTTAATTAACTGGACTTGTGTTAACTCTGTATCTTTAAACATGACATTGAAATCTTGGTTTCATTCTGTTCATTACCTAATTGTATTTTCTTTCATACTTCCTACAAAGTGTATGTATAGAAAGATTGTCTATTTTTTACTCTGTCTTTTTCTCTTGATTAAAGAAAAAAAAAAACATTTCCACTTAAAGCCCATTCTTTACTTGTCTTTTTGTGTAATCCAGTACTTTTAAATCTTTTTTTTTTTTTACAATTAGTATAGAGGAGTTTGACTAGTATTTGTTTTTCTGGTGAAACTTGAAAAACATGGTCCTGCATAAATTCTCGATGGGGTTTGCTTTCAATGAGTACAATCACTGAACATCGTTTCTGTAGAAAATATGAAACCTCACTCGACTCTTAATTTCATTGTTTCAGTTTTCTACTCTTTGCACACTTATACTAATGAGTGCATCTTTAATCAAGCCATTAAATTTGTCCTGATAAGTAATAATCTACAAGGCAGGGAGGGATAGATGAATATCTGCAGTATTTAGACCTGTTGTTAAATTGCTACGTGCACTTATTCTTTATCACCTTCTATAATGAAAAAAAAGCTGAGAATAGACTAGTTTATTAGAACAAAGTTGGTTATATTAACCTAAACCCAACCCATGAAAAAATGTTACTATAGGTCAAATTATTTATGTATGAGGTCTTTATTTATTCCTTTAACAAAGTGGAAAATAAAACAAAGGTACCACATTTTTTATGAATATTTACCATTTATTACCATGTAATCTGCTAAAATTATAAGAGTGTAATTTTCTGCTTTCTGATGTCCATTAAGGGGCAGAAGAAAAAAATCAGGTGGTGTTTTGCAGGATTTTGAGCAAAGTTTGCACCATAGTGATGCCAAATATCTCAGAAACTGCATGTATCATATATGTCAGGCTGGGTTCTTATTGGTTAAAGAGCTGCACTTTTGAACTGGCTAAATTTCAAACTTAAATATGATACATTTCCCCCATGGCTTTAATTTATAAGCTGTGTTTCTGACTAGTTTGAAAAATTAACATATATTTTCTTCTTCAACAACATATGAAGTGTCAATATACTGTTAGAATGATGAACATAAATTAAATAACCAGAAATTGGATTGTTTAATCTGTTATTTGACTGGTAGTTTTCTATATTTATTCACTTAATTATACATAAACATAATAATGTTTCTTTTAATGAAAGTGATTAACAACACTATTAGTTTGATGTAAAATTAATCATTGAATCTACAGTAAAGTCAGTCAAATATTATTGAAAATAAACATTTTAGTTACCCAATAAATTTTCAATAAATATGTCAAATTAGTGCTAGATTGAATGTAAATATTTTTAGTGAAGCGATTTAGCATTTACGACTACAATGCATGATTTGAGCTTACCATACAGTGAAGTAAGTGATTATGTGTTTACTTCACAAAAATCTGAAATAACCATGTCTTCTTTAAGTAAAAGGGTTTTAGTTATTTTTTTGTTGTTGTTGTTTTTATTTGTTTTTGTTTCATTATTTCAGTGTTTGAGTCTATTCATACCTTCATGTGTCAAAGCATTATGATTAAGGAGCTATATGTCAAGTTATCAGGACACACAACCTGCAAGCTTCCGTCACTTAACTATGAGGATAGAGTTCAACTATAACATACAATTTAGGTCCAAACAGGCTATAAATATTCCCAGAGCCCTTAATTGCACATAGCTTGTTCTTTTTGGAGGAATTAACTGTTCCTGACTGACCAGGCAAAGGCGCACAGACCTTGTTAAAATTTAAAAAAAAAAAAAAAAAAAGAAGGAAAGAAAGAAACCAGAGAAAGGAGGAGGAAGTGAGACAGTTTAACAAGAGCGGCAGGAGACAAAGAGGGTGGGGTGGCAGAATAAATCTGCTCTGTTTATTGTCATGTTTTAGAAAAAGACAACACAAACTTCAGACAAACAGATGAATCTCTGCCTGCAGTACTTCCAGTCACTTGTGCTCTCAGACACTTTATAAAACATCAAACTGTACACATTTCTGACTCTGTAGATGCTACAAAAAGCCAAAACACAGTCTGCTCTGACCAAGACTGAACGTTTGCTTTGGATTCAGAAACTTTTACAGTGAGGGCTCATAGTTTGAATTTCTTTAGAATAATATCATGAGAATGACATTATAAGCAAAAAAAAAAAGACTGCACAAATATACTTTTTCCAACCTGACCTGTGCTGTCCACTCCTCACTGAACAGCAGCTCCTTTTATTCCATCTGACAGCATTTTGATCCAAATGCCTTTTGTATCTAGCTGTTTTGATTTGCATCAAAATCTCTGTGATTAGAGCAGGAACAATGTCAGCAAAGAGCAGATATATTTGTGATATATTTTGCTCATCAGCTGGAAAAAGGACAATTTGAGGAGGGCACATTTAAACATAATCAGGACTGTATGTTGGAAAAATTGAGGATAACGCTTCTACCTTACAAAGATGAGTTGGGGGCATGACCTTTGAGATGTTTTCTTCTCTTAGGAAGATTTGTCGTTATAGTTAATGAAATAAAAACAGAAAATAAAACAGTTATTCATTCCATCTCTTCGGCCCAAACATGCTGCTTTTTTCTTTTTTTTTGGCGCAGAACTGAATTCCTTTAAAATGTCAAGTGTCTTCTAAGATGTCAGCAAAGTTAAGCCTTCTGAGAACTCACTGCGCTGACTGTGGGGCTCATTTAAATAGTTTATAGGTCTTCATACAAGCTGGAAACATTAGCTACCTCCCTGGGACATTCTAATGATAGGTTGTTGGTCTTCATACATTTTGGCAACGAGGAAAGAAATGGTTTGTCATGGATACGTTTTGGAACCGAATCGCCCGTCGGCCTCATTCTCTTTGGAGTCAGTTTGCTGAAATGGAAACTGAACCACGGTGGTAATGTTTGAAAAGATATAGATCTCTTATAATGAAAAAACAAAAACAGAGTTTATTTGTGATTTGACAAAAAAATAGAATGAAGATATTCATTAGGAAAATTTAAAAAAAAGCCTTTTGAGGGAGAATGGGTGCATGCACACAGCTACACCTATGCATACGTGCACATTTTGTGTGCATAAATCAACTCTCACCTCCTCCATCATTCCCAGTGGTTTATGGGAGCCCAGTGGGGAGTCACATCAGCCTTCCCTTTGATGATGACACACATGATTCATGGGGTTTAGAGACCGTTTGTTTTCATTACGCCTCCTCGTCAGCTCGCTGTAGCTGTATCACAGTTTCGTGCAACGCAAGCGAATTTGGGCCAGAATGAGAGGAAAATATTTCAAAAGACCTTTTTTTTTCTGGCACTAGAACAAACAAAGGAGCCTAGGTTTGGTATAAGGAGGAAAAAAGTTAAGAAGAAACTCACAGCTACATTTTCCACTGTTGCTTGAGTTCAGAAGTGATCAGGGATTCATAAAATGTCAAGCGTCTTGGAACATAAGCATTGGGCACAGGACGGTCAAACGCACAATATCAGTATGCTGGTAATTTTTCATGCTATACTTGCTCAACTTTATATATTATACAATTGCTGTTTTTTTAAAAAAAAAAAACAAAGTTAAATAAAAGAAAAATTCAATCTAAGGTTTAAATATAGCTCATACGCATACCTATGATGACACAGATCTTGATTGCAGTGATTAAAATCAGGGCCGGTGGTGGATGAACCCAGCTGTCGTGCTTCAGAACCTGAGAAAGCTGATGGGTCAGCGTGCTCCAGCAGAAATGAGCCTTTTTGTCATGAGTCAACAGTCCTTAATCATCAGGTTTATTTTTTGTTTTTTTTAACTGAATGGATGTTGAAGATCGGTTGTTTTGTCTTTCACTTGTCCTGTCCTCCATTGTGATCTATGTAAACAGAAAACACATATATAACAAAAAGTCTTTCAAAAGCTCATTCTTTGAGTAAAGAGTGTCCCTGCTCGGATGCATCCTCATCATAAGCTAACCTTTGGCAAAAAGGTAAAAAAAAAAACAAAACCAATCAAAACATGGAATAGCAACAATCCATAGTTACAGCTGACACTAATTTAAGAAAAATGGCAGAAATGTTATGAGCTATGATGGCTGAGAGTTAAGCCCCCCCATGAGAGTTTGGTATGTGAAGTATGAAAGTTTTCCTGTCAACATGTCATCATTTTTAGACACAGCTAGTGACCAGCAGACATAGTTGACCAGGCCCCCTCCATCCTCCAGACAGAAAAGGCATAGCTCAGTCTCTCATGGGCCAGGTAGTTACATCCAGCAAGCTTACTGTCCATCTCGTCACTCTGCAGAACCTGGTACAGAAAGTCTATGTAGCGAGATGCCAACCTCAGGGTCTGGATCTTGCTCAGTTTGTCAGATGGGAGCGTTGGGATGATCTTGCGCAACGAGGCGAAAGCTTCATTGAGAGATTGCGTGCGCTGGCGCTCCCTGATGTTGGCGATGACCCGCTGAGCATGTGGATCCTCAAGGGCTGACAGACTTCCAGGACTATGACTGGCTACAGGGGACAGGGCTGGTCCTGAGGATGGTGGTCTGTACTGAGGGCTCTTTTTGAGTTTTTTTGGACCAGTTGGAGTGTAAATCTGAACATCTTCCCCTGGTTTGACTTTGTCATCGTTTGCTAATGTAGTTGGGTGGACTGTGGTAAGGTCGTCCATCTGACGTTTACGTCTGGTGATCCCCGGCGTTGCTACGACAACGGGGCAGGTATTAGAAAAAGGTTTTCCTGAGTTCTCTTCACTGGTAACCACCCCTCCCTCAGGGTGGTCATCATTAGAGGGCTCCTCCTCTCTCATGCTTGGCCACGTTTGTCCTCTACCTCGTTTTTAGTGACCTGTATCCCTCTCTCATGGATTTCTCCAGTTTTCTTCACTTCTTCTTTCCTTATCTCGGAGATGTCCCCCCTGATCAGTTCGTCATCAGGAGTTCCCTCCGTCTTAGATTTGTGTTTCTCTGAGCTCCTGCTGTGTTGTTCCTCTCCATCCAACTTTTCGCTGTATCACATCCAAGCAAGCCGAAGGAGGAAAGGAGTCTGTGCTGAGGTTTTGAATTCTTCATCCCACATGTGGAAAACCTGTCAAAGATCTCCTCTAGTCTCTGCATTAGTAAACTGGACTGTTCCCATGTCCCACTCCTGGAGCAGCATGTGAGACAACGGCAACATGAATCAGACTTTTTAAAGGAGGCGACTGTGAAGCTTCCAGCAGCCCTCCCACCTAGTTCACTGATTGGCTCCGAGGATTGTTTTGGACAGCTGCGCCTAACGCAGCGAGTAGAGGGAATTCTATACGATTGGTCGGATTACAGCGGTGAGGAGGAGACAAAGGTTTGCCATACAGCCAACCAAATCCAACGTTTACTTCTTGTTCTAAAAGTTGCTTAAACTTTATAGGTTCCAGATTTTCTCCAAAGCAGAGGCACTACCACCCCCCCACCCCCTTTCACTGAATGGTAAACTGTCCTCTTCACAGTCCTGCTCCGTCATCAGCCGCATTTCAAAATAGAGAAAAAGTATATATAGTATAATAAAGTATAGCATAGTATAGTATATATATATATATATATCCAAAAGAATTATAGATATATATACTATAAGTCTAAACTTTGGACACCCTTTCAAATTAGACTTAATTATTAGAGTTAATTAATGTGAAAGCATTTAAAACACAGAATATCAATTTGCACAAACACTGAAGACAGATTTGATGGTGAGCAAATTGGTTTTTTTTGTTAAAAGGTGTTAAAAAGTTATTAGATTGATGTTGAACAGTTTAAACGGTGTGTTCTTGTTTGTGAAACAACAAAGACAAAGTGTTGTATTTTATTGGCAGTGATTGGGCTGTAGTTTCTAGGCTCAGTGCTGGAAGAAGGACAGAGCTGGCATTCAGTCAGCAGAGCAGCACTGGGGTCTAATCACTGCAGTAAGGAAAGAATAAGTGCTGTGAATCAGATGGGGGCCTATGGGACCTTTTGAAACTTTCATCCATGGAGCCACATCTAGATTTCTCCCCGGTCGTGGCCCAGCATGCACATGGCTTCGGTATGGCTCACGGCCACACCTTCAGAAGAGAGGAGTCTATTGTTAGCTGTGTGTTTTAGAGACATGATGCTTCTCTCATATGAAAACACTGGGGTCAAAATGGTTTTTGACAGATACACTGAGGAAACACAACTGGAAAATCTCAGAGACTCTCTCCAGAGTCTCCTCAACCATGGCTCAAGTCCACGTTGAAAAGAAAAAGCTCTATTGTCTAACTTCAGATGATATGTGCGCACACTGCTGCTCAGTGTGACTATTATTTATAACAGCATCACATGTACAAAGGTTTCAAACAGGGATGCAAATCTGACCAACTGTAAATGGGACAATTTTATTTAACATGATATTCTCGGGTATCTCGTCCCTTTCTTCTGATATTTTTTAATGATTTCCTTTTCAAAAAATTAATGTAATTTTTTCCCATGTCCTTTAAATGCTTTGACATTTCATATTAATTTCTTTTTAGTGAGACTGTAAGACATAATGCATTATTTGTTTTTTTTATTCATTCTTCTTTACCTGTCAGTAAAAGCCCAGTGAACGGAGACCATAGATGAAATCAAAGAGTGTTTGCTGGTATTTTACATGTTTTAAATGTACATTGTAGGTATGTATTGTCAAAATGCCTTATTTTCCTGGAGTTTACAAGTTAATGGAGAAAACACAGAATATTTTCTGAAAAAGAAGTAATGCAGCAACAATAATTACTACAGTCTGAAACAGTTATATCAGGCATAAAACTGAAGGAGAACAGTTTCCAGCAAGATTCAAACAGGAGTTCTTTTGGTAAAAGTTCATTTATCAAATTCATCTGCCATCCCAACATTTAAGGGATGAGACAGTCAAACCCACACTGTGTTTTTGACATGTTGGTACTGAACTGGTGGGAAGCTGTGTAACGTTCAGAGTGCCTCCAAGGTGCTTTTATAAAGCTGATCCCACAGCAAGCAGACCATTCTTTTAATTTGTTTTTTCATATTACTTCCATTTTGACAAATAATGCAAAGTATAGTTTCTGTAACTCTGACTGGGAAAAATGACTGAAACGTCTTTCCCACTGAAATTCTTATTGATCTGAATATAAATGCATTTCCTCACAGAGAACACCAGGGGGCATAGACCACTTATCAGTCTGAATCCCAAAACACAAGTATGTGTGTAAAAAAAAAGTTCAAAGAGGCATATCTAAGATGTGTAAAATACACATATGACACATAAAAACACAAACAACAAAAACAGTAACATGCTCTAATGTAGCAGAAGAAGATCCTCAGTTTGTGTGATGATGTTATGACTGATGTATTACCTTCACCAAGGCAGGAGTTCAGGTTTGTCTGTCTTTTAGCAACATCATTTAAAACGTTATAAACAGATTTTGGTTAAACTTAAGGAAATAGAATAGAAGAAGAAGTGATTGCATTTTGGGGGTGATCTGGATCACGGCCTGGATCCAGTGGGAATTCTTATAAAGGATTCTTTGGGGAAATTGTATTAACTTTGCCATTAGAACTTATAAATATAAATTGCAATGGTGAAAGTCAGTGCTCTCTGTGATTAAATATGTCCCTTTTTCCTTCATCTTTAAGCCTGAAAAATATTGGTGAAATCAGATCTAATAACCTCAACAGCTGCACTAACATGGAGTAAAGTAAATTGTGACTGGTGGCTCACAGGTGTGTAAGAAGATGAAGACAATGGTTTTTGCATGCGAGGACAGCAGTCTGCTGCTGAGGGACTCATCATTCCTGAGTGAGGAACAAATCAGCGAGAAGATTTAAATTAAGTTATCGACTAATATATATCAGGTTATCATGCAATAAGTTATTAAAAGGTTGATTATTACAAAATGTTTCTTTATTAACACGTCCTTATTAACTTAAAACCAGCTGGTTGGCAGCACAGTAGAGTAATGAAAACCTGTGGTCAATGTTCATGAAATACATAAAGTAATATTTCAAATAATGTCCAGCATCAACCTGGCTGCTACAAAACTACTTAAACAGTTTATTAAATGTGACACTTTGTTTGCTATTTTTATTAAAAATCTGTAAAATAAACATTTCTTTTACCTGCAGTTTCTTTTTCTTTCTTAATTTAGCAAATAATCTGAAACGATACACCATGTTACAGTGAGGTCAATGATCATGTAGTAATGATTGATTAGACATCCACTGAGTTGGAACTGGGGTCGAAGCTGAATCCAAGGGACAAAAAAAGAAAAATATGTTGTGAGGAACTAAAGTATTACATGTAAAATGAAGGTCTGACTGCCAAACAATTTGTTCAAGAACATGAGTTATTATTTTAAAATCAGCAAAGAAACAAATTTCCATTGTTTTTGATTGCTCAGTATAAATGTTAAAGAGTTAGAGGACAACTGGGCTTTTTGCACCGTGCCTTGGGCCACTGCTGAAATTAGTGACCATAAACACTCCTGTCCTGACATCCCTTTATTAAAAACTCTGTTTCATCTTCTCTTTGAACGTCAGACTATGCAGCTTCTCTGCAGGCAGTGGGAAACCTGCGATGGATCACAACTATTTACATGTCACAGCTGACTGGAAACTGTTCTTGCTTTCTAAAAATAAATACCTGCAAGCGACATGAGAGTTTAAAAAAAAATAGATATCAGGTCTTCACATAAGCACATAGAAACCGGGACAGGGGAGACACGGAGGGGATTTTATCCCTCACAATGCTTCACAGTGTGGAAGACATCCCCCCCCTGGAGGTTGGAAACAGAACACAGGACCCTGTCTGTTTAAACTGCATGCTTAAATGGAGACTTAACATAAATATTTCCACCAAGAGAAATGGGAGAGTGTTATCACATGCAGAGCTTGTTTGTATAAATATATGCTCACATGCATGGCACACGTGCTTGAAAACTGCTTGATTAGGTGTGCAATGTGCGTTCCATGTGTCCATATCCTCAAGTAAAGAAATATGTCTGTTAAACTCTTTGTCTTTCAAAATATATATTTAATTTCCATCCATTTGAACAGATTCTTATGGCTTGTTCACATAAAACTTGCAACGGAAGTTTACAAGTTCTTGATGTGTGTATGTGTGTGTGTGTGTGTGTGTGTGTGTGAAATTTCCCTAAAATCTTTTTCAGTTATGTTTTCATTTATTTTATTTTTTTTTGTCGGTGTTAAAAGTTGACAATGCTTGTAACTTGTACTGACTTTTGGCTTCCAGCGTATTCAGTAGCTTGAAACTTGCGTGCATTTGTGGGTTATGAACAATTAACAATTAAATTTAAGTTGCTGCTCAGGTTATTAGTATAAGGATCAAATTTATTCATAAAACATATTTATAACAAGGCCATTTGCCCAGTTGCTCATTTAGGAGCTGAAAGTACAATGAAAACAACATAAAAAAGGAAACAACATGTAGATTAAGACTCAGGCTTATGACAAAGCTGTAACTGAAGCGTGTCATGAGAGCATCAGAGTCACACCACTGACACCTTTAGGAAAATATAATAATCCTTAAAACATGAAATCAGTCAAGAGAAGCGAACACAATGATGATGCGATCACCTTTTCACACCAGGGTAAAGACATTTAGGCACTACGCTGGTTAGGTTTAGGAAATGTCATAGCATTATATATGAAACTGACTTCGCAAAATATAAAGAATACTTAATACAAACAGGCTGAGGTAATCATACATTTTGACAAATTAATATTTGAGAAGTACATTTCTTCTTTACAGGCAGTATTTAATAAAACTAAAATCAAATGAAAAACAATTTAATTGTCTACATTTATAAAACAATCACAAACATTGCATGTTTCTGCCATTATCAATAAATTTGTGAATGGCATAATACTGTAAAAAAAAACTGCGCTTCTGCTCAGAAATGCAAAATAGTCAATTTAAAGAACAAAAGATTTATCCTGTGTAATAATAATACATGACTGCAGAGACATGTACAACGACAAACCTATTGAATAAAACATTTCTGGAAATATAAAGGACTACATTCACAGCTAACAGTTAATGCAAAAATAATAATATAATAAAAATACACAGCTGGACCGATGACATAATTCACAAGAGTTTTTCAAAAAAACACTGTAAAGAAATGATGAGGTAACAAACATTCTTCAGTTGTAACAAGTTTTTTTTAACAAGATATTTACCTTTATGAAAATGGGAATATAATAATAATAAAGGCCTAATGTGCACAAACATTACACCTTTCTACTTTTTATTTCCATCCAACATCTGGTATTCTCCCCACACTGATGGAACTTTCTTGTATCAGTAAGAACTGGAGATTTTTCCCATCCAGCCTCATGGTTTACCTAAAAAAAGTTCTTTTTCTTTTATGATTAAAGAACAATGAAGAAGAGAATTTCTTGTATTTTTTTTCATATAAATTGATGAGTTTGCTCTTTTGGTTGAGGCCTGGAAGTAACTAGGTCTATTTTAGGTTTGGTGTAGCTACACTAAACTGCATGTAACACCATGAGTCCATGATTGAAACAGAAATGTGAGTTTTTATTTTTTAAAGATGAAATAATTCAGCACAGTTGCAGCAAAAACATTTAAAGTCAACATGATGTTGACTTGTATTAGCGAGGACACAAAGATCCAGAGACGACATAAGCATTGAGAACGTGACTGAACAGACCCACAGATAGAAGAAGCATTTCTATACCTGCCTCTTCACACAGACGGTATTGAACAGCTGGATACAAGATAGTTGTGGTTCACAGAACAGAGCATTTCATCTCTTTTCATAGTAAAAATAAGGTGAAGACAGCTGCGACATGTTTGGAGTTTATAAAAAGTAAACAAATAGTTTTATGTTATCTCCACAATGCCATCTTGTGTGTGTCGCTACGCATGTTCTTCCTGTGCATGCATGACTGCCTCCCATTAACCAAAATGCATATTGACCCCAAGAGCGAGTGAGGTGGGATGAAGGTTGTGAGGGACCAAGCTGGCAAAGGAAGAGGAACACAGGTGGCTTCAAAAGAAAAGGGTTTTATTTGCCCAAACAACATAAATGATCTGGGCCTTTAAAAGAGGTCAACTAAGCAAAACCTAAATCAATGTCCAAAAATAACTAAACTAACAGATTAGGGAACATAATCGACATAACACACACACAAAAAAAAACAAACATACTGACCTGACAAACAAGAAACAAAGGAGAACGTAAATACTGGCTGATCAGACCAGTTACAAAACATATGACGTAACACTTTAAGCATGCTAACAAAGAAACAGTACCCAACTGTTAGCTTAATTATTCTTAACAAAACTACTAACAAAAGGTAAACCCAAACTACTCAGAAATGAAAAAGAAAATGAACAAACATTTAAAGAAACTAAACTTGTAATCTCCCCCTCTGAGGCTGAGGTCTTCCTAAAGGCCCGTGGCACTTCCTGCTTACTGGCTTCCCTCTTGTGCACACTCCTGCCCCATAATGCCCAGCTAGTTCCTTCAGCAGCAGTAAAAAAAAAAAAAAAGAAACAAGGTTAAACAAAACACAAACAGTTGAGAATACAATGGCTCCTTAAATGTGTGCGCTAACAAAAAAACCAAAGCATTTAAACTAAGTTTAAATATAAAGAAAACTAAGTAACTGAAAATGTTTTGGTGCTTTTACCGCCTTTACATGTGTGGCCATTGGTCTGGCCATCACAAGGTATGAAAAAAAAAATGGACAGTCAACAGAACCACCAGTTGTCCAATCTAAAGTGGAATTATGTACAATACAAAGCTGTTTCATTCAAGCATTTTGCATTAATATTGTTACATCCATAGGAACTCAGCTGGAGCATGAGGTCATGGTAACTTGTCCTGCGCCCCACGCAGCGTTGTGTCCTAAATAACATTACAAAGGCGCAGTAGCTGCTCTTAATAAGTGCTATTCAGTGTTACTTTTAACTAAGACTGAATGATCGATCATTTTTTAAATGAAATTTGAGACTTTGCAATTAACCAGTTGCAAAGTAGTGGGGTTTTTTTTTGTGATACGTGGCGCCTGATGGCGTCACTTCACAAATCCAGTTGCATAATTCCTGTTGTCTTTCTTGTGCTACAGTCATTTAAAAGTCATGTGACAGTTCTACTCATCTGTGAAGTCACACTGTATTTTTAGTCTTCAACGCTACATCGACATGACTACTCTAGAATGAAGGACGGAAACGCTGTGACAAACCAACACCAAGAACTTCTACAATACCCTGATGAAGAACAGAAAGGTGGTTTTACTGAATGGAGTAAAAAATTTAGGTCTCTGACAACATGTTGACATTAATATTTGTTTAGTTTAGCAAATGAGTTGCTGTAGATAAATAAATAACAGCAGACTGTGTAGGTTTTACTGTAGGAGCAAAGTATAAATCTGTTGTAAAGGAAATCTAATCTTCTGCCTTCCGCATTTAAGATCCACGTTGCATCCTGCATTTGGTAAAGGAAGCCGATCATGTCCTAACTCTGCGCGCTGAAATGTAGAGCGGTTCATTATTTGCCATCTCATGAAGTAATCCTCCACCTCATGTAACACCAAACAGATTATGTAAAAGATTAAATGGCAAACCAACTCACAATACTTGTCTGAAAATTTGCAATTAGATTTTGGCACCACATCGTTTGTGATAGAGCCTTTTCTGTTGTTGCTCCTAAGATATGGAAGCCCTCCCTCTTCACATCAGAGCTGCTCAATCTGTCTCTGCGCTGGCATTTGGTCATACCTGAGCTTTTTCTTGTGTATTTTAATTTTTTTTTTTTTTAACTTTTATTTTAGATTTTAGTTTTGTGTCCAGATTTTATTTATGTTTTTTTTTTTTTAATGTGCAGTGTTTAATTTTAAATTGTGGAGTGTTGTTGTTTGTTGTTTTATTGTTCAGCACTTTGGGCAGATGCTGCTGTAGAAATGTGCTATATAGATAAACTTGAACTTGAACATCTTCAGGTCCTACTTTTGACCCAGGGTCATCTTGCTTTTGCCACTGGCTGACTTTGTCTGTCATTTCCTGAGGGATGTTTTTATTTGTTGTTGTGATGTTGGTCGATCGGGTAACCCTACTTTTGCCACCAAACTGCACAACTTAGTGTAATATCTGACGCTCAGCATTCTATAAGTCGATTACTAATTAACCGTAACTGTACAGGTCTCTGTGCCCCAGACGTTTTGGAAGTGGAGGCATTGGGATCGGTGAACTTCGGAATGACCCTGTCTGTGTTCTACATGAGGAAGCTGATTCAGAGGTTCAGTGGGATTTTCCATGATTTTAGATTTTGCTGTTGTGTTTTTGATACCTAACTTTTTGCAATAAACCTTTTTCTTATACATCAAGTCGGTGTCCATTCAAGCTACTTTCTTCCCCTTTAACCTCTTTAAAATACACAACAGTAATAACAAGCTGGATTTCATTAAAAAAAAAAAACAAAAAAAAAAAACAAAACTATATTTAGGAGACTTGAGAATATTATCTGTGCAGGACAACTGAGAACAACACTGACTACAGAGTACAAGTGCAACAAAAATGAAAACAACACCTTCTGCTATAATGATGCTCGTAAAATGAAACCATATCAGAAAAAGGATCACGACAGCTACAATTATGACTGTAAGTAAAAGAAACCACCACCGTGTTTTATGTTTGGATGGCAGCTCATCCAGCAGCACAACAGCTAGTCCAGCAGGTATAGCAGCTACCCAAACACTTATGAACAGTCTTGAGAGCCCACTGGGGATGAATGAAAACAGAAGAGATCCTACTGTTGCCCCATATACCACCCCTAACTTTCCTGAAAAACAGTATTCTTCACCTCCAAACTGATCTGTCACTACCCCTGGTGCAGCCATAGACACCCCTGCTGCCCCTGCAATCCTTTGAAGAACTCCTATAGTCGGACCTGGACCCATTACTTGTTGAACTGAATATACAAAGGTTAAAACTGCTCCACCTAAAGCTGCAGCACCGAAACAGATTTGTATTACTCGATCTGTTGTCCAAGACTCAAACAGTGACATTCCTACCACCACCACAAATAGCTGGTAAGATAAAACTCCAACAAAAAGACCCTCTGTGACAGGAATGTGTGTCATCTTTGGAGAGTCGATGATAGCAGTGGGCTGTTTTACAATGTTAAATACGTCTGTTACTATGAAAATCAATGGCAAAGAAAGAACTGTTGGATGAAGGTTACAATTAAAGCTTTTTAAAATCCATTTAATTGGTAATAAAAAAGCACAAAAAGTCAGCTTTGTTTTTAAAAAATAAATAATGAATCCCCATATGATCAATATGGCAAATCCACTTGACATTAGCGGTGAAAGAAAATTTTGAGGTTTCCCCTCTCGACAGACTTTAAATTTAACTACGAACGTTCCCAAAATAAACAAAACAATTGTAGAGATGGAAAGATAACCGTCTAAAACAAAACCCAGAAGGTATCCAGTTGCAGTGATAACCATTAAACACACTGGTCCAACCAAAACAAGAGCCATTTCCTTTGCTGCTTCACCATATTTATGAAGAATTAATTCATATGTTGATAATCCAAAAAGAACACCTACACATAGTGACCAAACAGAGGAAGAAACACCAAACACTTCAAGTGAACTAAATGCATTTATGTTATTTGTCTCATCGTGGCATGTTCTTCCTGATGGTTGTAAAGTTTCCTCTGTGGAAGAGTCGACCGTGAACAGCTCAAAAATGTCATTTAGCCTCACGTTGTTGGACAACAATTCCAGAGACTGAAGGAAAATGACTGCTGTAATTCCCAGTAGCAGACCTCTTCCAAATTCTATCACCAGCCAGATGCAACAGCTGAAAATAACTGATGCCAGCCCTAAGGATAGATAGACAAGTCATAGCACACATCTATGAACTGCTTTGTTCACTTTATGAGTGTTTATACATGAGAACATACGTAAGCACGTGTTTTTGTTTTTGTGTAACTTACAACAGGCGACACTGCTCACATCTCTAATGAAGGGACAGAGAGTTTTGTTTTATATCCAGCTCAGGAATAACTTTTATGATTTCTGACTGCTGATATAATCTGGATGTTTGCTGTTTACCTGTTGGTCCTGACGTGTTGCAGTTTCACAGACTGTACCTGAAACAAAACTAACAGCAGGATTTTGTGATGAATACTCTTGTATATCTTGGGTCAACATCTCAATCTACTGAAATTCTATAGTCACTACAACTTTATGATTAAAAGTCAACAGTGATCAGTTTGTGCAAATAATCATGCAAAAGTAATGAATGAGCTCGGAGTTATCTGGAATAACATGTAATGTCTATGTTATCATGTAAAACATTGGGATGGACATTGGGATTGAAATGTTTCTTTAATATGACTATCTGTATTTAGAAAAGTAAAACAATGGCTAACAATCTGAGAGACTGAAGCAAAATGACTGCTGTAATTCCCAGCAACAGACCTTTTCCAAATCCTGTCAGCAGCCCGATGTAAACGTTGATAACTGATGTCAGCACTGAGGATAGGTAGACAAGTCTTAGCACATATCCACACTGCATGTGTGCACGTGTGTGTGTGTGTGTGTGTGTGTGTGTGTGTTGGGTTTGGTATGTTTCTACATGAGAACATACATGTATTTTGGTTTTTATTTTGTAACTTACAATGGGAGGCAATGAAGGCTGGTCTCACACCTCTAAAGAAGGGACAGAAAGTTCTGATTCATGTCCCGCTCAGAAGTGTCATGCATGATTTCTGACTGCTGATATGATCTGGATGGTTTTTCTTTTACCTGTTGGTCCTGATGTGTTCCAGTTCCGCAGGTCGTGCCTGAAACACAACTAACAGCAGGATTTTGTGGTGAATGCTCCTGTATTTCAGACAATAAGTTTATATCTCAATCTACTGAAAGTCTATGGTAGATACAAATTTATGTTAAGAAGTCAAGAGGCAGTAAATGACAGTAAAGACATACAGAGAAGAAACTCTCAGCGTGTTTACATTAAAAGGAACTTACCAGCGTCCGACTGACTCATTGTCAACCAACTTACAGATGATGGTTCTAATGTGGAAGAAGAATCCTTCGCTCGACGCTGTGCTCAACTCTGAGGTTATGAGCAATGTGTACAGCACAGAGTTCTCTCGTCTACTTATGTATGTATGTATGGTATTTTTCTTTCAAAATAAATCCTTTTTCACATTCTGACATTTTGGGACATAAAGTGCGAGTGCAGGAACAGAGAGCAGAAACACACACAAGTATGTTTTTCCTCAAGTTTCCCAGGTACAAATTCCCAGAAAGTTTAGTCCCTGACGTCAGACAGAGTAAGTGGTGAAGTGAGACAGCGCGTGTCTGCTGACATGCTCACAATGCCGATTATCTGGCTCTATGACAAAAAAAAAAAGTTGAGATGATGGAAGCAACAAACAATGAAATCAGAGAATTTGATTTTAAAAAACGAAACACCTTTCTGAAATCACTTAAAACACAGAATATGAAATTCCAGTTTAATGCAGATAAGGAGAACAAGGACAGATTTCTGACAAAGTCCCCTCTCTTGGGAATTTTTATGATTTTTTTAACCTCTGGTTAAAAGTTGGTTAAAAATGTTTCCAATCTTTATAAGTCTTTGCCTTTTTATTTTATTGTTTTACAATTTAACAGTATTTCCTTTAAAGGCATTGTGAGTTACACTTCTGTTTGAATGTTGCTCTATAAATAAATTAAGTTTAGTTAATGATTGAGAAACAGAGTATTTAGAGAATATGAAAGGGCTCGGATACTTTAATAAACAACTGTGCTGTACATAATCACAGAATCTGAAGATGTTTTCAGCAAAGAAGTTTTTGTACCTAGTAAGTTGTTTAGAGTTTGACAAGAGTGACTAACAAAAGACAAAAACAAGATAAATAAATAAATAACTAGAATCACTGGAATACATCATATCTTCAGATAAACTTTAGAATGTAAAGTATTTCTGCATAGAACAACTGCAGTGGATCCGGTTACTGATGAGAAATTATTACAGCTTTTACAGGAAATAAGAAAACATTTCCATCATTTTGTCATTATGTGATAAACAGAAAAAGTTAAAAGTTTTTGTCAATGAAATGGTATTATTACATATTATTAATTAAATTGATAAAGTTACAAAACTGCCTCAAGTGTTTTGGGGCAATGCATTAGCAAGGTCAGAACATTTTACACTTTAAACCCAAATTTTAGTGCGTGATTGATCTAAACAACAGAAGTACCCAAGTGAAACATCTTACTGAAGATTATAAATGTCATTAAATGTGAGTCTACAGATTATTCTCAATTCTCTATAGAAGAAAAAAGTTGGAGACCATGTGGCCCTCTATTGTTCAGGTTTTAGACAGGGAGAGTCAAAACTGGGAGGGATTTGCAGCAAAGGGCCTCAGACCAGGAGAGCTATAACATCTGTTTATGAGGGAGACTGCCCAACCAGGTCAGTAAAACACCTTCCAGTATATTTTTAATTTAATCCAGGATTCAATGAAATGAATACATATTGTATCCACTTCTATTTCCCAACTGCTTTTAAGATTTTCTCCTACACAACCTGAGTAAGAAACATTTGCTTTTAACTTGCTAAATATTTTATTTAGGAAATTAATATTATTCCTCATTGTCTGGACAGTGAACATGGAACATGACACCTGCGCTTTTGCAGATAGCACAGAAAGTATGCAGATAGTCGGCTTGTCTATGCTGATAGAACCGTGATGAATGGGAAAGTCTGAGAAATGTCCATTAATCAGCACATGTAACAGTTAAAAAATAAGATCATACAAAAAAAAATAATAAATAGAATTACAGAAATGTATTTGTAAAGTTTAGATATATTTGTAATGTCTATAAAACCTGAGATGCCATTCTTAGATTATGAATGAGTAATTTGTCAAACAAATAAAAAGAAAAATGCTTAAAGACAATTAAGAGATTGATGAGCTATAAGTCAATAAAACCGCCCATGCAGCAGGTCCTGCAAACTGTAGTCCAAATACCCAAAACACACAGAGACATTCCCAGCAGAAATAAATACATAAAGCTGAAACTAATGAGTTGTGTTATTTAGAAGCCGAGGACTGGAGGGGTACGTGACAAACACTGCTGACCTCTGGTGGGTGGAATAAAGTAAAACAAGGAGGAAAATCTGCTTTCTTTGTTTCAATATTCCAGATTTATTTATTTCCACAGAAAGGAATAAATAGAATAAAAAACAAAGTAGGATTGATCCACTGAGAAACAAAACTATAGACTGTGATCATAACATCGGAAAAGGGGGGTCCTGGAAAGGTAACTCCTCATGTAAGAGTTCTTCATCTCGGTTGTAGGAGACAGAAGATTTTTTTGTATAAGTGCTCTTTTTTTGCACTTCTTGCATTGAATGCAGTGCTGCAGAAAATATGTGGCTCATTCTAATAGAATGAATAATAACAGAGGTTTTTGACTGGTCAGAACAACCAGTTCCCAGTGTATAAACATCTGAGTCAGGATGTTTTCCCCTCCATCATTTCCCACTAAGTATAAACACAGATTCACTACAGCTGGAAGATGCGTTTAAAGCCTTAGTTTGTAACTTTTACGCAACTATAAAGACTCAGATGATGAGTTACTATGAAGAGGTTCTTCTGGGCCCTTCAGATGTTAGCATCTCCTTCCACATTTATCATTGCTCACTTATTACTTATTGCTCACTGGGCAAAGGGGTTGAGGCTGAGTGATAACTTGAACAGATTTACTCAGAGGGAAACTCTAGCATGAAAAATGAAAAAAAAAAACAAAAACAGAAGACTTTAAAGTCTACTCTGTTGGATAAGAAAATGCAATGTCATGCTTGAAGAACAGGATCATCTAGTATCTTGATGCACACAATAGCTAATTTAACGAAAGCAATCAGAGAAATATGCATCACACTAAAGCAACTAGATTGTTGGTTTTTAGAGGAATTCCTTTAACTTCCACTGAACGACTTGGCTTGTTCTCTTGACCTCTTGTTCTCAGTCTGGGACTTTTATATCTCACCTCCTTTTTATTGAACTATGATAACGCCTGAGGAAGTGGGAGCAGTGAGAACTTCTCTTCGTGGTGGTGTTTACAGCTAACAGCGAATTTACAGCATGCATAATGTTTACAATATCAGCTTACCACATGTATTACACAAACAAACACTGATACTTTACCATGATAAAATTAGGGTTGTGCCCTCAATGAACTAAATATTTTTGTGTTTATTTATATATATATATATATATATATATATATATATATATATATATATATATATATATATATATATATATATATATGTATATGTATGCACTTCCAGGCAAAAGACGCACTTTTCCATTAAAGGGAGAGAGTGTCCAAACTGTTGACTGTGTCCAGTCTATATGGTCATCTTTAAGTGCTTTTTTTTAATTTATATTCTTTGGCTGTAAGCTCAGTGTGAGACTATTTTTGCTTAGTATGCTATAATTTGCATTTGTTTGTATTCTTTTTTCTTTTTTTTTTTTTTAAATTCCTTATTCTTTGAAATTATATAGTGTTTGTAAACTTCCTTGTATTATTTATACCTCTTTCAATGATTGTACTTTTAGTGTTACTTCGGCTGCTTATGTACAGCACTGTGGTTGTTTTAAAGGGCTTTATAATTAAAGCTGAGCTGAGATATATTCAGATCCTACATATTTTGTAAAATAATGTTTAGATAATTTTTTCTGGAGATTTTTTTTTTTCCTTGTGATTTCCAGCAAACAATATTCTTGAAACTTGACTTTCAGAAAATCCCTAAGCGACGTGTTTTACCATCAACAGAAGCCTGTATGCTGTTGTGACTTCCTGGCAGCGTGCCTTTTGGAAAGGAATGTTGCTCTGCACACACGTTAGGAACCACCTCCCACCGTCCTAATAAGTATGAGTAGCTGACTTTCTTGTGTGATTTGTACATTTCCTGTTGGCCGCTGTTCTGATGCACCTGTAAGCTGTTTGGATGGGACGTAAAGATACAAAAAAAAAATATCCGAGGAGATTTTATCAAGAAGAGTGACCAGAGAGGAGAGAATTGGCACGTAGGAAAAATAATTTCATCTAGACATTTCATCAGGGCATCATGTTTTTATCAAAACCAGAAGGACAGCTGGTTCAGGAGCTGAGCTGTCCCATCTGCCTTCAGCTCTTCAGTGATCCAGTAGTTCTGCCTTGTGGGCACAACTACTGCCGAGCTTGTATCTGCAAGACTGCTAACACCCCTGACATCAGTAGCAAAATACCTCCACGCTGTCCAGAGTGTCGTGAAGAGTATCAGGATGTGGCTACCTTGCAGAGAAACTTCAAACTTTGCAACATCATTGAGGGGTACAGAGCCACGGCACCCCAGCAGGACACGCAGCCAGAGGCCGAGTCAAACAGGACGGCTGTCTTCTGCGACCACTGCATAGATGACCCGTCTCAAGCTGTGAAGACCTGCCTGAAGTGTGAAGTGTCACTGTGCTTCAGGCACTTCCAGAAGCACCACGAGAAGGAGTCTTTCAGAGTACACACCGTGGTGGATCCTTTGAACGAGACGGTGTTGAAGGGTTGTGCCATCCACCGGCGTCCCCTTGAGTACTTTTGTTCAAATGACATGACCTCTCTCTGCAGCACATGCTTCATAGAAGGACATCACCAGCACCATGATGTGCTCACTTTCAGCGTGGCTGAGGAGGAGATGAGACGAGCCCTGGAGAGCCGCAGCAAGGTAGCCCTGTTGATTTCATTGACAACAAACTGATATTTATTCCACTTATCATCTAGACAATTTCTCAGATAGTTAAAGATATTTTTAAACTCGATATGTTAACTCTGGAGATGGTTGAATATCTATAAAGTGTGAAATCTCTCCAAATGGAAAGTATCACATTGAGTGATGCATTATCTGTACATGGACCATAATAGAAATGTTGTAAAATTACATGGGAAAGTTCTCACTCTGATCTGCTGATCCTGCTACATAAATCAGGCAGACACAGAACGCAGATTGCTGAGAATGGATGACAGGGTTGTGTTTTACTGCTGTGGGAAACAAGAAGGGAACAGGATACATCAGAGTCTGAGAAAATCAAATCTGCTTGATCACATGCTTTGTGTTGCAGAACAGGTGAACAAAAGGAATGCTAAAAACATAACAATCCTGACTGATGAGGTCAGAGCTTCTGACAGAGACAAAAAGAGTTCAGAGTCACCTATTAGCATACTTAGATTACATCCTTACATAACATTACAAGTCACTTCTTCAACTTTTCACTCATTATTTGAAAAAAAAAAATATTGAAAGATACCTCAAATTATTCAGGATTAAAATATGCTCTGCATGTTTTTAAAGTGTCTAGACAAGATAATAACAGCCGGTTTGCCCAGATCCTACTTCTATTGTGACAAACACAAAAGATTTCGGACATATTTAATGTTTGCAGGTGGTTTCCAGCAAGCTGCAGCTGACTGAGAGTCTCCTACAGAAGACAACAGAGGAGCAAGGAGCCTCTGAGGCTGTAGGAGACAAGATGGTCAACAAGGCCGTCTCACTTATGGACAGTATGGCTGCATTAGTGGACAGGTAACATGTAAATATCTGCACAAGGTTATATGATAAACGTGAAAGGTTTTTGCATTCCAGCTCTGCAGGAAACAGTCACAAAGCTTTACATATGTGCAGATAAACTCTAAATGAAAATTTCGATTGGGTTCTAAAATAGTGTAGTGTACTTTTAGACAATGTGTAGTCTAAAAGTACACATAACCAAGATTAATTTTATGAACTTCACTTATTTTCTTTACCTAAACATAAATAGGCTTTGGAACATTATTTTAGCTATTTACTAGAAAACCAATAGTCTTCAGGTCATGATATAACTTTGGAATTGACCTTTCTGACCAGAAATATAAAAAACAAATATAGGTTGATCCAAGGCTTTGGGTACAGTGAACTTAAAACCCCTGTCCAATGTTCTTCTAAACCTCCTCTCTCCTCTCTGCAGAGGTATTTCTAACAAGTGCATAATAACCTTCAATGATGGGTGCGGTTTGAAGAGCAGTGGTGTCACTGCTGATCCCATCATACGATTTGATGGCTTTTAAACTTTAAATCAGAAGCTTTAATACGATGGTTTCATGATTTAAAGCTCTTCAGAGTGCACAGGATGGAAACATCTGTTTAACTAGTACTTTGTGCTCATCATGTTTCTAACCAAAATGTCTTTTTAAAAATAAGAGTAAACTCTATTGTACAGTCACATGAAAGGCGAAGAGTGGGGATTGCACACACATGTAATGTACAGTAAGTGCATGTGATTTCCAGCAGTGTTTCCAGTTCAATGCCTGAAGAGCAGGTTTAACCAGTGTCTGATTTAAAAAATATGCAATGCAATAAATGCACTAGGTTTTTTTTTTTTTTTTTTTTTTTCGGTCTTTTTATCCCACCCTTGGATTCTTTATTAACCATGTTTCCAAAGCCTAAAAGCCATGTAGGATATTTGAGGTTATGGATTTAAAAAAAAAAAAAAAACAACCCTGGTAGCTTCATGTTTAGCATGCTCACTGTCAGGCAAAACCAGCCTATTGCACAGAATAAATTGGTTTTTTTTAATTCTGCAAACAATAGATAAATATAATTAGTGTAATTTAATAACTTGCTTGTCAAAACAGAATTATCAGTTGAAATAGGCTTCAACTTGCTGGTTTTGCTTAATGAAAAACATATGCGAGCTGTCTAAATGATTATATTTCATCTAAATTAGACCTGAATGTATGTACTAATACTGAATAACATATATCCAGTAGTTATTGAGGAGTTTGTAATAAACACTTATTAAGCAACAATTAGATGGATATATTCGAAGAACCCCATCATACAAGTAAATACAAGTATGATGTAGTTAAACAGGGATAAATGAACCTATATGTGAGCAGTAAAATGCATTAAAAGCAAAGTTGATAAGATAAACAAATATGTGGAATTTCTAGTTTACCCTTCTGCTGGTGCATTATGTTCAGGTACAGGGAGAGTCTGCGTGTGCTGTTGGAGGAGGAAAGAATGCAGCGCAGAAAAAGCTGGCAGTTCGGAGTGAGCTCGCTGGAAGAGCAAAAGCAGCAGCTGCTGGAGGCCCAAAAGAGCGCCTCCGAGGCCCTCAGTGAGATGGACACGCACGTATTCATACACAGGTATGAATGTGCATCACTTTTACACTTCAAACCTGTATGCACAGTGGGCATGGTTGTCTGTTCACATGAACTGAACACAAAGTTGAGATAAACTATGAGCAGGGTGGTTCACATGCAGAAAAGTGTATGTTGTATGTTATGATGTGTCTGTGTATTCATGTCTCCTACATTAATATTTTCAGAAAAAGAAGCTTGTATGGACTTTAACTTGAAGCTTTAAGCTGAAAACCGTGTCACACCTTTAAACCATATGTCAAAGCATTTGTAAAAAGTCTGTGTGATGTTTTAAACAGATTTTAAATTAAGCAAACAAATAAGTTTATTGATTAAAAGAACAGTTTATATCAAACAGGGGACCATGTGGGCAAATCCTTTTTTTTCAGAAAATTATGTTGAAAGAGATGCATGCTTTCATAAGGCTTTGTATGTTGGAGTTATCTACATTTCCTATCCTCAGCTTCAGATAGTCTGTCACGCTGCAGGCTGGTTTTTAACACAATCCTCATATCTCTCTGATACTGGCGTCCTTTAACTGGTTTTTGTGTGCTTATGAGACACGTAAGCGTGTTCCCTTCAACTGTTCTGATCTTTTACAACTGTATGTTGCTTTGAGTTGACGTGATGTCAAGTTTGGTTTAGAGACAAGGCCATGTTGCCTTTATGTGTGATAAACTGGAGTCCTTCATGTTTAAAGACTGTTGAATGTTTGTGCTGTGTCGACTGTGGTTTCTGTTTTATATTTAAAAAAAAAAAAAAAAAAAAAAAAAAAAAAAGTTGAATTATCTTTTTTCTTACCAGATTCATGATGATTGAACATAAGCTGAGAGAAGTGGTCACAGGCATCATCCCATCCAAAATACGCTCAAAGGTGCCACTAAACACCAAGCGACTCCAGACAGGCCTCAAAACCCAAGACTTCCGCCTTGAAATGACCCGCCTCCTGGATACTCTTCATATTCTTCTAAACCCCCTGGAGCTAACCTTCAATGTCTGCACTGCCCACCCCAACTTGATAGTATCCACTGACCTGCGCACAATAAAGTGCAGCTCATCCAAGCAATCATATGTGGAGCACCCAGAGCGTTTTACCAGTGCACCACAGGTCCTATGCACCCAGGGCTTCTCAGGTGGTGAGCATGTATGGGTGGTGGAAGTGGGGGCTACCTGCATGTGGTCCTTAGGTGTGTGCTACAAGACCATCCCTCGTCGTGGTGACCATAGCCGCCTCGGGCACAACTCTGGCTCCTGGAGACTGCAGTGGAAAAATAACAGGCTGACTGTGTGTACATCCTCCACTAATGTGGCCCTGGCAGAAATGGCTCATCATCTGACCAAGATTGAGATTACTCTTGACTTTGAAGGGGGGACATTAAAGTTCCACAGCATCAAAGGACACAGAGAGCATATCTATACCTTTAAAACTGTTTTCAAGGAGTCAGTATACCCAGCATTTAGTATTCATTCCAACACACCCGAGTCCTGGATCACACTGCATGGTGGGATGTGAACCTAACTCTGAAAATGAAATATGTTCTAAGCAGCGAACATATTGTTTTGTTTTCAGTGTATACTTTAGTTCAAGTACTGGCATGTTGTGGTCTGTAATTTTAAATGGAAACTCTGGTGTCATATGGTAAATATTTGTTTGCTGTTTTGTAAAATTCAGAAATTTTGGTTATAATTAAAAATAACAGGGGATATTAATTAATATTAAATTATTTAGAGAAACGTGGTATTTTAAGCATGCAAGACAGTTATTGTCTAGGAACTCAATTTATTGTTTCTGATTATGGTGCATTTAAGTATATGGAGACATACATGCAAGGCCAGATTATTCAGTGGGCATTATGGGCATGGGTCCAGGGGTCCACACCCATTGGGGGCCCATGTAGGGCCCACGTAGAGAAAACACCAGCAGTTTGGACATGAAACAAAATATACATAAAAGCCAGATAGTTACACCACACTGTCTAGTGTATTGCTATTAGTACCACTGGCTGAGGGATGTTAGAAATGTCGTTTCACAGTGTGTCATTCACACTTTTTTCCAATTTTATGGTGTGGAACGGGGCCCCTGGAACACTCTGGGCCCAGGGGTCTGTGCACTTTTAGTCCGGCCCTGCATTCATGAGTCTAAGCCTTATTTCACCCATTTGTCAGTTTTACTGTCTAAAATTGAGCTTGTCTCTATTTCACTTGTCCTGGAATGTTTACTAAAATGTTTTTGTTCTCACCTGTTATTTTCTTTGTGCACAGTAAACACTGGTCTACGTTAACACTGACCTTTAGGATGAGCTTGGCACATGCTGTGTGTGTTTATGGTACAAATAAAATGTGATGGCACTGCTTGTGTGTGTGTGTGTGTGTGTTGTCTGTCAGTGCAAATCGATGCATGGAAGAGTGACAGATTTTGGTGTGTTTAGTCGTGTTTAGTCTGTGATTGGCTCTCCCCTGTCCATTCAGTCACAGGTGCTTCAAATGATGAGATATGGGTTGCCAGGTGTCGCTTTAAACCCGCAAAGCAAGTATTATTCTAACACGTTATTCTACCTGAATACAACTTTAAACATTTTATTATAATTCATATAAGAATATTTGCGGTTGATAATGGTGTTTTATAACTCATTGATAAGAAACAATGCTCCACATTTGATTTAAATGATCCACGCGGATTTAAAACAAACCAGGCAACCCAAATCCCATCTGTCACACATTCTGTCATTGGGCAGGACATTAAACTGTATTCTATGATAGTACCATTATTCTGCTCACGCTGTTAGCAAAAAGCTACCATCTAACAATCTAGAAAGCATGGGCTCAGGAGAGAGTACGACTAGAAAAGTGTCTTTTGGTGTCGATGATGAAGATAGAGTCAGGATTCTCCGTGGAGTCAAGGTAAAGCTAATTTAGCTAGCTGTTGATAAGCCATGCTAACCTTACTAATAATGCTACGGCTAGCGCTGACTGTCCATTAGCGTGTTTTTTCCACAACAAACAAAGTTACCACACTGGGCGTCTGTAATGTAAGGTCTGCATGCCGTAAAGAGACAGGTGAAGCGACAAGGATGGAGAGAGATGCAGGGGCTGGGTCAGGGTGATGAACATCTACTGAGAGTACCCCTTTTTCCCCACACACCAAACTTCATTCATAATAAGCTGGTTTAAGCAGTGCGTCCTGATTGTCATTAATAGAATAATATGTTGCTGATAATAAACAGATATGTGAAATCCTCAGAGTCGTATGGTACATTCGGCGCAGACTATAACAACCTGTCACGGGTTGATGTGTTACAAATTACACCCTTATCAAGATGCAAAGACAGTCCAGCTTCTGCTAGCGTTAGCAGCCATGCATCCAGAAAGTAGTTTCAGTAGGACATGAAGTAAATGTAGGGATTTACTGCTACTCTGCGTGATTTTGGCAGTTGCAGGTGACGTAATAATAATAATAATAATACATTGATGCATGACATCAGTGGCAGGAGGAAACGTTTATGACCAAGGAGACTTTAAAAGAACATATTTCTAATGAAGTTTAGTGCGCTGTGTTAACCAGGTTTTCAGTTCTTTATTGCATACTTGCACTGATTTGTATTTTTGCAATCAATTCTTGACTTTGTAATTCTGCTTGTGTCTTCTTTGCCTTTACGTCTATCCAATGTCAATTATTACAATAGCTAAATTTCCGATAGGACTTGAAGGTACCATCAGACCAACATTAGTTACTCATGCAAGAGAGTTTAATAAAATAAAAACTGTTTCTTAAAATAAACCAAGCATTTTAGGAGTTAGTTCTACGTAATCAACGCTGTCCAGTATAGTGAATACATCTCTAAGAAGCAAAACTTTGAATCTCTCATATTATCCTGTATGCACATTTGTATGTTGTGAGTCATAGAAATAGTGAGTCAGTGGATGACTCTGCCCTTTGGTTTTCTGTAGCTATGTTTAACCTCTTCCCTGGATACATGCACAAATGCTCATACACAGACAGTCAAATAAAGCGAGCCTGCAGAGATTTAACAACCTGTCATTGCTCAATACTGGATGTCAAATGCTTCTTTGTTGAATGAAAAATGTTCCAGTCAGTTGTGGGTCTCTTTTTTTCATGTCTGCAGCTTAAAGGTTTTAATTTACTCTTTTAGCTTTCAGAAGATGTTCTTCAGAGGATGAGAGGAGTAGCCAACATTCCTCCAGAAAGACCTTCATCACCAACCTCAAGCCCTCAGAAAAACAAAGGTATTTCCCACCTCGTGTCCCTGAAACATCAAATAATGGTTAAAGTTGTGAGTCTGAGGAGCAGAGCTAAAGCTGACTGAGGTAACCGTTGTCAACCACTGGACAAAAAACTTGCCTTTGGTTCATTGCATGCTTTGACAAAACTACAAGACAGCGGGACAGTTGGTAGATCAAGTGACATAGAGGTTGTGATATTAAAAAACACTGGACGTTTCTAATTATAGAATCCTTGTGGAAGGTGAACATAGTTTTTTTTTGTGCAGATTAAGTTTAGAAAAGTGTCCTGAAACTCACTGAAAGTGCTCCTTTAGCAAGATTTTTGTTACTTTTGCTTTCATATTCAAATATAAATTGAAAGCTGGTCTGAAGCTGCAGACCAGTCTGCTGCAGATTCGGAAGTTCTGCAACAAGTTTGTTGGTCCTCTGAGGGCATTTGGAACACACACAGGCCTGCTCATCCCTCTGAAAATAATATCTGGGCATCGTTAATCAGTGTTATTAGGAAGCGCTGGCATTCTTGCTGATATTATTTATTAGCACGTGTCAAATAGACATAACCAAGTGAAGCATTGTAGGTCCTCTCCACTCCTGTCTCAGAATATCTAATCAGCTGCTGTGTAAGTTTAGTGTCTGCAGGTCAGACTCTTTCGAGACAATAATTGGTGATTGATCAGTGGTTTAGTTTACTTGCATGGAGTGATCAGTGATCTCCTTATTAATGAGGTTATTTTTATGCCCCCCTGTGTTGCCGTTACACAAAGTCCAAATTCAGGAAGCTGCAAGTTGCATACAACGATGCTCTCCGGCTCCTGCAGAAGGTCCCTTGTTGGACAAGTGCTAGCCTGTTGTTTGTGCAGAACAATGTGACCACATTAAATGCTGTCATAAGAAATTTTGTATTCAAGTTTTTAATGAGACTCATGGACTCACAAAATGAGATTATTTGTGCTCTTGTAAGACCTGAGCAGAGCAGTGTAAGGTTCACCCCTGTGCTCTGGAGGCACTGGAGGTGAGTGCTCATATGGACTATAACTGCTTACTTACTGTTTTGTCTTTTTTATTTATTTTTATAGACTTTTTAAGTCTGAAATAAAGATTGATTGATTTATGGTGTTCCTGTGAGTGCCAGAGAGGGCTTTGCCTTCATATTTCATTTAGTCACTTACATTATTCCCCCTACACCACTGAGAAGTACACTTATTTTTTTTGCATTCTTTTACTATCCAGAGACGCCATGTTTTTCGTTTTTCATAGTGAAACTTGTGCTGCATTTGATGTACATCGTATGTTATGTTGTAAAATGTGGAGACGCTGTTATGTTGGCAGTAATCACACAGTTTGTATTGGGTTCTACTTCTGTTATTTGTTCCTGTTGATATCGTCTTTTTCTGCCATCAGGTGCGTCTCGTACCAGCAGCTCAGAATCCCGACCGAAGCAGAGCCCACAGCGTCAAGCTCAGCCCAGCAGCCAGTCCAGCAAACCGGCTTCTTTCGCCAAGGAGGAACAGAAGAGGTGGGGTCAAGGTTCAGTCGACTGATTTTGATTTATATACCCTGGTAATCATTCAGGCTGTAACGATATGCTTTTGTCCCGATTCAATTTCAATTTCACAATTCTTCGATATTGCTTATTTTTGTAGATTAAAAACAAAATAAATGTATAAACTTTTTCTTTTTTGTATTTGCACATCATTTTTCTTGATTTTTAATTAGAAAAAAAGCAACACATTAGCTAGACCATCATTCTGCTGCTAAAATGCCCAAGAAGATAAGTAAAAAGATCAATATAAACACTAAAAATGTCAAATTTTAGAATGGATTATTTTTATTTATTTGGAAAAGAAAAAAAAAAAAGATTTTTGTTTTTACAAAAAAATTTATTTTAAAATTGTGAAGCAAAAAAAAAAAAATCCCGATTTGATTTTCCCACCCCTGGTAATCATGAAAGGTAATGAAGTTAAGGAGAGGAACATCGGGCCATGTGTGCCAGTGACGGCTCTTTTCTGGTCTGGAGTCTTGATAATTCATCATGTTGTGACTCTGTTGATCCTGCTTAAAGAGATCAGAATGAAAACAACATGGCACATTCCTTGTAAGGCTCAGCCAAGAAAACTAATCTAGTTGCTGTAGAATACGATGCTTCAGGGTGACACTGTGTCCAAATCAGATATCTGAATTGACTCAGGCGCTTCAAATAAATTATTACATTCAGGCACGTTGGAGTTCCCTCTAAAACTGTTCTGAGGTGGAATCATTACATACAAGCAGCTGGAACCCCCCCCCCCCCCCCCAAATGAACCTGAATTGGCTTTAAATTGCTATATAAAATGGATGAACCAGGCCAGTGGATGGATGACTCTGCATATCTCGGTGTGTAAAGTTGTAGTAACTGGAAGTAAAAATGTCATAACACTACTTGTTACTTTGGTCATATAATTGCAAGAGTTTAACTTACTCAGGATTTTGGAGCTTTTTGCTGCCTGATTACAGCAGAAGGAAAAAACAAAGGGTCCCCCTCATCCCCCCTCTCAAACATTGTTACAAAAAAACTACAGATTTACTTATTGAAGACTGATGATATATGTTCTGTGGAGTAGGTGGGTGTTTTAGCTTGAGCTCCTTTAATATTCATGACTGGAAATGAACTATTAAAGAGGGCAAATGTAAATAATGGTGAATGTTTAGAAAATGATTGAAATTCACCTCCAACTTTCATTCATAGGGGTGAACTGGTCCAAAGGGATTATTAATCTGGAAATTTCTTGTAGAGTAAAAATGTTTGATTTTGCTAAAGTGATCAAGAAATTCATGATCCTGCAATATCCTAAACTTGATAAACACTGCCCCCTTGTGGATGGTTAAAAAAAAAGTCCAGACTTCAGGTTCCCAGCCTGGGGTCCCTGGACCCCGCTGAGCACAGTGGGCTCCCAGAGTCTTTGACGTTTTAGAGTCAGTGTGATTTTATATTAAGGTCATGTCCACATGAAGCCAAGTTCGGGTTTATGTGCTTATGTTTTTATCATGTGGTTGTTTCCTTCTCTTTGAAGCACCATTTCATTAAAGCGACATGTCTGAGAAATGCCACTGTACAGATGATTTGTCCTTATTTTGTACAAAGAAAGTAATTAAGTATATGTCAGTAATTACTTTGGTTTTTATAAAGGAAGGAAGGCATTCAGAATGGATCATTTACAGTGACAAGCAGCTAAGGAAAGCATAAAACCAAACATGGTGTCAGGGGCAGATGGGGGTGGGAACACCTAGCCGTTTGGTAGTTGCATGAAGGGGGTCTTCAGGGAAAGCGGGAGAGAACCACTGCTTTAGATGAGGGAAAATGATGGTTGGCAATGCAAACATGATTTGTAAATTGCTTTAAATCCCTTCTTTATGTGTTTAAGGTTTGAGCGCCAGCAAACAATATTGAAAGATGAGTTGGCCAAGATGGCGCAAAAAGAGAAGGAGGCAGCAAGGGCGGAGATGGCTAAAGCCATGACCCAGGAAAGGCAGCACACACGGCAGGAAGCTGAGAAGACCAGACAATTGGTACGCACGCTTGCCAATGCACACACAAATGCTCATGCATGCCTTAAACATACTTCCTGCTGATGAAATTTAAATAAAAGCAAAAGAAAATATTCAGTATTAAGATGGGAAAGAAAAGCTTGAGCTCTAGCGCTACCGACGTACAAGATAATGTCTGAAATTGTAAGAGAAAAATAATTTCCACTCTGACGATTTTAATTAGTTTAAAGTTAATTTAATGCTTTGTTAGTTTCCTCCACTTTAGACAAAAGGCATAACATGTAAAGATATGTACATGTAAATGAAAATGTGTGAAGTTGAAACACACCAGCTGTGCAGGACATTGACACATAAACATTGTGACGCTACAGGCGGGCCCATGCTCATTGTTTCTCTGTTAATTGTTCTCAAACAGAAATTGCTTTTAGCAGCTCTTTTGTCCACAGTGCTTTTATACTAAGTGCACAAAATGTACCCAGTGTAGGCTGCCTTTTGTGTATTGGCATCCTGCATGGGTTGTAATTTTTCTTTTCAAAACCTTTTTTTTTTTTTTTTTTTTTTTTTCATAAAGGTCTTCTTAAAGTATTACATTTTAGCTTCACTATACAGAGGATGACAAGTTACGGATTTGACTTTCAAGCAGACTGCTTTTAAATTCATTGTTTGAAGTGCTTATAAAAGGTTGGAGTATTTGTTTGGAAATGATTTGTGAGCCTCATCTAGTTTGGAAGTCATATTTCTCCACTTGTTCGCTCAATGCTGTTTAAACATGATTTGAATAAAAGGATGACGGCTCCAGGTGATCATGTAGGATGTCAGATTTTTTTGCTTTTGACTAATTTAATTGGTCTCTCGTACAAGATATTGGATATTCAATGGGGATTTATGTTCGTGTAATTTGACAAACAGCATGACTGGATGTTGCTCACAGTAAATTAAACAATTCAAGGACTCTGTTTGGTGTCACCCAGCATAACCTGAGCACGAACAACATCCTCTACCCAATTCATTAGTACGTGCTTATATATTTTTTGTAAAAGTGTTTAGTTTGCCTTCTGCAGTAACTACTAGTGACCACTAAGAGGCGCTGTTGTACTCTGCATAACGTTATGGAAGCGGTCATCTTCCACAGGTTCAGTAATGAAGCTGTTTTAACGCCTGATTCATTTGAGTTCAAGAAGCTAAACTAACATGGAGCCAAGTCCTGATTAACTTTGGGGAGTCATCGTCTCGTGAATTACATTTCAGAGCATTTTGTACCGACACAAACTGGTTTTTAGGTTTGCACATGTAATTTCCACTGGGTTATTCGTTCTGCCTTGCCCCCTTCTTATCCTCACCTATTACATCCCTGTTCCTTTTCTATCTCTTCCTTCTTCTCTCTTCCCTCATCTTCTTGTTTTCCTGTCCTCCTTGTCTCCCACCCCTACCCTCCATCTTCCTGTCTCTTTTCTTTTCTGTCCCAGCCCATCACTTTCTCCTACTTGTCCCAGGGGCAGTATTATCAGTGTAGTGCACACGGTAAATTGCACCCTGAGAGTTTCTCGGAGCTCGAGATAGGAATGGGGTTGGTTCGGAGGCGTAGTTTTGAGGAGGGGGTGCTTGTTGTACACACATGACTTTCCCCTTCTTCTACTTGCCTCCCCCCATGTTGAGACATGCTGTAGTGCTCATCTTATCTCCACTCCAACATACTCCCACCTCTAATAGAAACCTGCTGGAGGGATGTCGTGAGCAGAATGGCCGGTTGAACAGGACTGCACCTCCTTATGCCGCAGGCTTCTTGTAATTACCCGCACCTGTGCCATGAATACATATATTCACAAACTCAAGAAATGCACGTAGATTTTTCTGACATTCCCAACTCGAACAACATTCCTCACCCATTGTGGCATCAGAAAGCTTTCACACATCATCATCACCACCAGGCAGCTCTTTGTCCCTCGCAGGCCTTGCAAAACCTGCAAAGCAAAACAAATTAAAGAGCTGTTTTTGTTGTGAGAATGTTTTATAGCCCAGTGACACTCACATAACCAGGGCGATGCCAAATGCATGCAACACATTCACTTTACAGTCTTTGAACACTGGGAATAGAGACCTGCTTTTTAAATGGCGTCTCAGCCAACCCTGTTTAAATAAATAGTCGTTTTGGCTCAGGAGGAGGTTTTTGGGTGGTTTTGTTTATCTTTCATATTTTAACAGACAGTCTGTATTCCTTCCCCAGTGTTGCTTGCTTTAGTAACTGCTAAAAACACTACCCTGCAGCAACAGGTAAGAGATACACATGTTTGGGAGTGTTGCGGTGAACTTGGGCTTCACATTCATAAAGCAAAGCAATTTAGAGTCATTTCCCAATCATGAGAAAACATGTTTGTCATTTCCAAGCATTGGCTTGCATATGTTAAATGAAGAAGGAAGTGTTGTTTTTATTTTCTCTCTAAACAAGTGATTCATTGTTAGAGATTTAAAACTCAATTTTAAAATCCCGTTCTTATCTTAGTTTAAGCCTTACATACTGTTTGAGTCAAATTTGACCTGTTTTGACATTCAACAGCAGTTCTCAGCCTTTAACCCAAAGACTTTTTTTTAAGTAACTGAATTTATTAATTATTTAACAATCTCATACTTTACCACCACATTTAGTACACTGAGGATGTTTAGGGTCAAGCCTGACCCGTGTCTGTTTGGGATTGATCTTCCATTGTGGCTCAAATCAAAGACAATGGTGGTTTTAGGGAAGGGTGTGTGTGGCAGTGATAGTTCAACTGGGACCCAGACACTGTCACAGGAACTGCGTTCCCATTAGGGGTCCATTAATCGTGATCATGATTTTGGTGTCCACAATTAAATAAACCTGATAGTTAAGGATATTTACATTCAAAACGCGAGCTCTGCTGCATGCGTCTTTGATCACTCAGGTTCTCAACCAGCTGTCTGCCAACCACCAGGGAGCTGAAGCGTGGTTAAGGCTTTGTAAAGCTGCCTAAATACTGAGCGTTACTAGCAGCGAGTTAAGTATTAAGGATTGGTTGGACATTTGAGGTGGGCGTGGTCAACACGGAAAAGCAGGAAGCGGTAAGATGCCGCTTCCGCATTTTTGCTGTTGCAGGTAAAACAGATTGTTTTGATTAAACTGCTGATCGAGGTGGTAAAAAATATGAACATTTTTACAACACGTGGCTTTAAAATACACAAACCCTACCCTCGTGCACAACCTGCCCTGCCGCGGACGAAGTTGTTTGTTTAATATGAAACAAGCAGCTTCATTGCACAAAAAGCAGACATCACCACCTGCAGTGATCCCTCCCAGAATAGAAAGGGAGCTGTACACACACACACACACACACACACACACACACACACACACACACACACACACACACACACACTTTCTATATACAAAGGCTGCCCTTTATCACCGATTCTGTTCATAACTTATAAGGACAGAATTTCTAGGCGCAGCCGAGGTGTTGAGGGGATCCCGTTTGGTGGCCTCAGGATTGGGTCTGCTTTTTGCGGATGATGTGGTCCTGTTGGCTTCATTTGGTCGTGATCTCCAGCTCTCGCTTGAGCGATTTTCAGCCAAGTGTGAAGAGGCTGGGCTGAGAATCAGCACCTCCAAATCTGAGACCATGGTCCTCAGCCGGAATAGGGTGGATTGCCCTCTCCAGGTCGGGAGAGAGGTCCTGCCTCAAGTGGAGGAGTTTAAATATCTCTGGTCTTGTTCTCCACTGTGGGAGGGATGGAGCATTAGATCGACATATGGATCAGTGCATTAAAACTGGAAAATCTGCCATCAGTCGGTGGTACTATGACAAAATTAGCTGCCATTTGGTTTTAAAGACATGACGGTGATCTATTTTTCTGGATGGAAAATAAAAAAAAAAAGGTTTAAGGAAGCCTGGCTGTATGGGAGGATGAAAAATTGAAGCTGACAGCTGATTAAGCATTTACTCTGTAATTGGGAGCAAAAAGGATGTGAAGATGTAAAATACATGATTGAACATTTTGTGAAGAGTTGGGCTGAAGAATGAAGAGGAGGTGCGAGTGAATGGGACTGAAAGAACAGATGACACACTTTTCTCTTGTGGTGAAGAACTGAAGAGAAGGGTATGAACCAGAGGGTGAAAAGGACGTCTTTGCGAGTGATTTAACATTTCCTGCAGGATCACGAGGAGGTGGGAGAAACGAGCAACAGCGGCAGGACGAGTGCGGCTGTTTGTAATGATTCTTCAGGCAAACGAATCCCTGAAGAAAGAAGGTAGTGTGGAACGATTAAAAAGAGTTGAAAGGTGATTGCATTTTCTCACAATGAGGAGATGTTAGTCAAAGATGACTACTTAGTGAAGGAGAAGGAGATGTGTATTCCTGCTAGTTTAAAATACTTCAAGAAAATGAAGTGGAGACCAAAAAAAAACCCCCCAAAAAAACTTGAGAAGTATAGAAGATAAAATGCCTCCTTTATTAGTTTGTGCAGTATATAATAAGCTTGAGTGGAGCTAAAAGGACCGGAAGCTGATAATGATGGCAGGAAGTGGTGAGTTACTTACGCATGTTGTATGTTACCAATAAGTTCAATTCAACTTTATTGATATCGCGTCAGATCACGGCAATGCCATCTCAAGATGCTTTACAGCCAAAAAAAAAAAAAAACATAATGGAAGCCAATTTATAATACCCTATATAAGGAAACCAACAGATTGAGTTGGAGGGTCCAACTCAAACTCCCATCCTGAGCAAGCACATTGGCGACAGTGGGAAGGAAAAAACTCCCTTTTAACAGGATTCCTTCCGGCATCTGCTGCCTGTCCTTGGGTGCTGTAGTGTGAGGAGCAAACAGAGCAGATGTTCAGAGTTTAGCTGTAGGGCGAGAGGAGAGAAGCTGCTACAGGTGACTGTGCTTCATGTCCTTTGTGGATGGACACTTCTCAGTCACAAATCAGGGAGTCAGACAATGATGTGAGGCGTTTGCCATCAGGTGGCCTCTTTCTTCTCCCTGCTTTTCACTCCTTCGCTTATTTCTTTCCCTCTTTTGTTATTTTCCTGTTGAACTACCCGGTCCTTCCATTTCTCTGCCCCTTTCTTCATTTTTCAGCCAAAGCCCTCACCCGCTGTGCAGTTCTCTGAATGGTTTTTTGTTAATGGCAAATCTTCTGCAGATTAATTTCAGAATGAGAGAGGGGAATGGGAGAATGGAAAGAAAGGAAGCAAGTTGAACTGAAGGGCTGAGAGGGATTTTCTCTTTTTATAATGTATTAATGGCCTTTTGGCGCCTGTTGAAGGCAAAAAAAAAGGTTATAAGTCACATTAGCATATGGTAAATTTCTCCCTCTGTTCTCGCAGAATAATTAGGCCTATTTTATTAGCTGCCCTTTACCTTCTTCTGATGGAGCCTGCACTAATAAGACGCCGGCCATGCTTTCCTCATTGTCTGAACACAACTTTAAGGCACAGGTGAATCAGTTGCATCATACTGCTGTGAAAGGGAAAAATGTAAGATTGCTAAATCTTCTTTGTTATGAGTTCTTTATTAGGCAAATTTTTAAATGTTAAATGATAATTAAGGTTGTGGTCGATACAATACACAAAATAGACATCCTGAATTCAACTTTTTATTCAGTGCAGAGAAAATGTATACCGGGAACTATTTAAGGAGTCTGTGATTGGACTTTCTAGCAAGATGCCTTCATTACAAACTGACGGAATTGATGTTCTAGAGATGCTGTCATTTTTGGATGAGGTGAAACATAAGATTTAGGGTTTTGTGTTAGACGTAATTTACACTAAGCCTTACAGATATGAGATTTCACTGGCCATTTATTACACTTCAGTCCAGTCAGTGGAATACCATTTTAACATAGAAGTACTGATGTGCAGATCCCTTGCAATGGTTTAAAGTCTTGTTTGCATTGGTAAACAGGAGAATGTCATCCACAATTGTTGGTTTTTGTTTGTGTCCCATTGTGTTGCATTGATTTTTACTTTGCAACTGAAATATTTTGCTTTTACACTTTCGCTAAGTCAAGTTGCCATGGCTTAATGGATCAAGGTCAGAAGCTGACAAGTTTGACAGAATAAAAAGTATTAAGAAATGCTAAATATGAATGAGTTTGGATGAAAGAATTTGAGTTTGTTCGAGGGTAGTGTGATGAAGGGCTGAGTTAGTTTGAAAATTGCAATTTATTTGTTGTTCACATTTTTGCTGTTGTATTAGATGGAGAAATGAAATACAGGTGTTCACTCTCAATCATTGGCAAAAGGATTTTCTAAAACTAAATTGGTATTAGTTTTAGACCATAATTTCACACTTGGTGCATCCTTTCGTAAAAGACTTGGCTTCTTACAACATGAGACCAAGATGAAATGCTCCTTGAACTCTGGTAAACACTTTGTTATTCAAACAACAACGCTAGACAAATTCAAAAGCCATCAGATCTGTTTTTGTGAATTTATTACAAGATGATGTTGCCTACATTACTAGTTTAATAAGGTATTGCTTGCTCCTGCATGTTAAGCAATAGGTGCACAAGCTGGTGGTCTGAAGACTCAGAGGAAATGAAATTAGAGTTGTCATGTAAACCATAGAGTCAGTGTATTAGATGAAAGCCTGGTATTGACTTGAAGGGAAGTGTGGGGTCTAAATAATTCATAGCCATACAAAATGGTTGATTCACTGAAACTGCAGTGGGAAGTTCTGGGTGAATCAGCTCCTTTGACGAACACTAGATGGCAGTAAAACCATGTGCCAAGATGTAAGTTACTTCTTAACTCGGAGGTGGACGCTTGTCTGTGTTGTTATGCCATCTCCTACTTTGTCTCTGTTCCTGCATAATATCAAGGTAAATTTAAAGTTTGAAATCCTCTCATCGAAAAACTAGTCACAAATGTTTTTGCACAGGTCCCCTCGTATTAATGTATTCTGTTTCACCTTTCCTTATACAATGCCCTTTCATTTCTCCCATTACTTTTATTGCATCAAGCTTGGCTTTGGAGTGGCACAGTGTCGGGGAACATTTAATTGTAATGGTCAAATTACTTCAGTCTTCAAAGAAACTGTCACGTACAAAGAGCTGTCAATGTTATTTGTCTCACCTTCTTTTGTGTGGCTTGTAAGAATATTTCTGTATTATTACACAGGGAGTAATTAGTCTCATTTGAATTTGCAACAATTGACGTGAGTTATTTGTCTCCACACTTCTGTAGGATTGTATAAATTTTCATATATTATCCTCGTTTGGATATTTTTTGGGGTTATTAGACTTTATTCTTTAAAAAAAATAAAAAAAATAAAAAAAAGTAAATTCTGTGATGGGGAGGGGTGTCCAAAGTCAGATCCTGGGGGCTGCAGTCCTGCAGTTTTTAGGTGGTTACCATGTTTGACCCGGTTTGTTGACAAGGCTGGTCACAGCAGGAATCATCTAAAACCTGCAGGACAGCGGCCCTCCTGGTCCAACTTTGTATACCTCTGGTCCAGGACCAGGTTCAATGAATACAAAGAAAGACATTTTGTTTATTTGATTCTGTAATATAGCTATTTTATGAACTGAAATTAGATTTGTATATTTGACCATCTCTGTACAAAGGATTAGTACTTCTTATTAGTTCTAGAAAAATATGTTTTTGTTTGAACTAAAAGCAAGTAAAATATCCAAAAACCTGTAATGTTTAAAAAAGAGAAAGGAGGAAAAAAAAAAAAGGGGGGGGGGGGGTCAGAAGTGATTGGGGTAATTGGTAACACATCAGTAAGACGAGCAGTATTGCTGTATTCACCAGGCTAAAGACTGAGACCACCCTAGTAGATATATAGTATATATATAATATAATATATATTTTAAATCAATGAAAGTTTGGGCCTGAATATAGTGTGTGTAAAATACATATGCAGACACCCGTAATGTTGAACCATTAATATATATTTTGTTGAATCACATGGTGATGGCTGCTTTTGGTTAAAAAAAAAACAACAAAACAAACAAAAAAAAAAAACAAAACTTAGTGTTATTGGAAGAAGTTGGCTTTACTTTTGGAGATTCTGCTACTCGCATCAAATTTTCATCTCTTATGTATTTTTCAAAGAGCAAACAAAAAGTTCTCAGTTTGAGAATGGAAAAAAGTTGTACTTGCAGAGTAACACACTTTAAATCTTTTACAAAAAGTTCACAAAGTTATAATTCATGTTAAACTGTGTTTATTCATCTGTTCGAAGAGGATTGTGTTTCAAACAGTTAATTTACATTCATATTGAAATGTGTTGAGTGATTAGAACAACTGAAAATATGCTGCTTTAAAAAAAACAAAAAAAAACCACACACAGATATGATGGTCACCCTGCATTGTGCTGCGTGGCTCATCCTGAAATACACCAAATTCAGTTGGAATTGTTGCAGTTTTCTCTCATTTATGCTGAAGAAGTCCAAAGCAAGAGAGAGAAGACCTTCTCAGTGGAGCTGCTCCTTCACTGTGTCCCAGGAATGAACTTCCTGTGCTCCCATCTCCTGCTCTAAATCCGATAAAGTCTTCTTATGAGAGTTTGGAAAGGATTCCACAAACATGGCAGACAATGCAATTCGCTCCACAAAATTCCTGCATTCTCTCATTGATACAAGTCCAGTTCTAGAAACTGGGAACTCACTTGGTCTCAGATTGTGTTGTTCATTTTATTTAGACTTGTTTCCAATAAATGATTAGTATTGTTTGGGGGAAAAAAAAAAAAGAACAAAGTCTTTACTTTTAGCTAACCTGTGAAAGCGTAAAAGATGTTTACACTGACTTCTCAAACCTACAGTACCAGTCATAAGATTGGATACATCTACTTCAAAATCAATGGGTTGGCATTCTTTTCTCTGTTTTCCAGTGATAAACAAACTACTGTCAGATATTATCAAGTACTTTTTTAAAAAAAAAATTAAAAAAAAGTTATTTTATTGAAAACAAACAAAAAAAGGTTACAGTGTTTAATTTCTGTTGTGGGTTTCACAACTCCACAAGTCTAAACCTTAAACTTTAAAGCACTTTAAATCCTAGCATTGTTTGTACTATTTTGTCTCATCTGCAGTTAAATGGGGGAAAAAAATTATGATAAACAGCATTTAAAAAAAACAAAACAAAACATTTTAAAGATCAAAGGCACTTTTGCACATCAAACACTTCTTCAGGTAAAACATAAACCAGCATTGTTAAGTTGCCATTTGCAAAACCTTTAACCTTTCCATAACGCCTGCAATATAAGCCAAGTTACTGGTGCTTCTAATTCAGTAGAAGCTGTCAGAAATTGAGCTTTCCCTCTATAATTGCTTTCTTCTTTAGGGATATCTACAGTCTCATATTTGGGAAGATGCCAGTCAGTCAAAAGGAGTTGGTTGTTTGCCAGCTCAGACCAGAAAGTGAGCAGGAAGGGTTTTTTTTCCTCAGTTTCTTTGGTTTTCATTCACTTTTTTTTATACTAACCTCTCCAAATTGCAAAACTGGTCATGAAAGTGAGTTCATGACTTAATTTCTGAATATTGATCCCCCTCCCCAACATATGTTTGAAAATGCCAGTAATTGAAAGTGTTGCTCATGGAAGTTCAGAGGGTGACAGTAATTTTTCTGTCATGTGAATACTAATAACCCACAGATTAATGTTTAACATTAATTTGTTAGATGTTTAGTTAGCAAAATGAAGAAAAGCTGGATGACCTAGCCTGTGTGAGATCACCTGAACTAATGGGGGTCATGTCTTCCCCAGAGGTTCAGCAGTGGCTAAGAGGCTGATTGAAACTTAGAAGTTGTCCAAAAATTCAATGCTATGCCTCCCTCGAAAAATGAAAAAGCTGTATCTGATTCTGTTGAGGCATTTAAGTGAGAATATTATCTGACAAATGTCACTAGAGCATCCTCCATCAAACTCATCCTGAAGACTGTCCTGCTGAAGATCCGTGGAAGAAGAATTGTGGTTGGCAAAACAACCAATGGGATGGCCGCAAAAACAAACTAAAAAAAAAACCCACAAGGGGTTTATGACTGAGTAGCCAGAAACATGGCATGTATTAAAGTCAGAAAATTTAAGTCTAAGCAGATGAAAACAACTGGATGAGCTGTTTCAAAGATTAAAATGTTACGTTTCATTCAGTTGAGGGAAGCTAGAACTTTAAGTTTTTTTTTTTTTCTAAATATTGTAATATAAAAATAAAACCCAAATAGAAAAAATCTACTTAATGTTTGTGCTTCAAACAAAGAAGGATTTTGCTAAATGTTATGGTTTATAATAACTAAATAACCATCAGAGTGTATGGGTAATGATTGAGGAGCAGTCACTAAATGAAAATGAGATGGTAAAAATGATATTGTGAAAATTTCATTTCCAGTACGACCAACGTTAGTAAATCTGGAAACTTGAACATTTCCTTCATGAAAACTTTCTAAAAATTTACTGAATTTTGTTGCTTAGAACTAAATGAGAGACTTAACAACCACCTGGGGAAGAAAATTAGGCATGCAGTAGGTTAAAATCCAGATATTTCTCTCAACTGTGGTCTGTGGGGACAGTGAACAGTTAGGACATATGGGACATACAGTGCGGTGAAAAAGTATTTGCCTTCTGATTTCTTAACTATTTTGCAAATTTGTCAAACTCAAATGTTTCAAATCATCACAAAAATTGTATTATTGGACAAACATAACCTGAGTAAATACAAGATGCAACTTTTAAATGATTTTTTTTTAAGACAAAAAGCTTTACATGACAATTCTACGGAGAAGAGTGGGCCAAATTACCTCCACTACGATTTAACAGACTCATTGCTAGTTACTGCGAACACGTAGTTGCTGTTGTTGCTGCTGCAAGTGGCACAACCAGCTATTAGGCTCAGGGGGCAAATACTTTTATACACAAGGTTATGAAGGCTTGGAGAGCCTTGTTTCCTTAGTAAATATAACCTTTTAAAAAAAACCCATTTTGTATTTACCCAGGTTATGTTTCTATAATAACATTAGTGTGATGATCTGACACATTTAAGTGTGAGAAATTTGCGAGGTAGTAAGAAATCAGGAAGAGGGCAAATACTTTTTTGCAGCGCTATATTTCCAAGCAGCCAGAAATCTAAAACCAATGGTGTGCTGTTACTACAAAATGTATTGTTATTTATAAAGGGGATGGTGTGAATCACATATTTCATACATGTACTGGAACCACTGTATTTAGTGCTAATTTACAACTGGCCATAGTCATGTCCTGTTTGATTGCCTCTGATTGTCTGAGGCGGTGAGGCTACATCAAAGTAAGATAGGAATGGGATTCCTCTTTTCTGTTTCTGTTTTGCCAGCCAGCCCCTCTGGAATGAACCAGATGTTGTTTCTGATTGGACCAACCTGCTTCTCATGTTTATACCTGAAGCCATGTAATCAGCTGAAGATTCTCTGCTGATGGAGCGACGGTGTTGTCTCTCTCACACGTTCTCAGGATACTCATTCAGTCTCTAGTTATGGGTGCAAGTCAAACAGCTGTGTATGCACCTACTCACACACACACACACACACACACACACACACACACACACACACACACACACACACACACACACACACACACACACACACACACACACACACACACACACACAGACACTGAGGCAGATGGGACATGCTTCATTATAGCGTTGCATATGAGCTGGTGAATTGCTTGATGTTTTATTATGTACTCCTCTCACTACTTATTTAGTCAGACATATGGTAACACACTATTATGACATTTTAGATGGGTTGAAAAAAAAAAAGGTCAAATGTGTTGCTTAGTGAGCAAGTTTAGTCTGAATTCCAATGTCTTTACATCCTTCCAGCAATTTCAACAGACTTCTCTCATTGAATATATCTGCAGGGACTTTGCAAAGGGATTTATTAAGACATGCACTTATACATGTTGTGCATACATTCAGGGGTGAAAGTAGTTGTGAGAGAAGCAACGTCAGATTGTTGTTATTCATCATATGTTTTCAAACCTCCACAACTGGGTTAGGGTTACAAGAGGGATCACTTCTTCAGGATTCCTATTGTGTTTACTCTTGTTGTTGCAGATTATTTGATCAGCACCTTCATACATAATGTTAAAGACTCATTAAAATGTAGACACTAACGTCCCAGAATTCATGTCTAATGAGGGAAAACGTAAAGGTTTGAAGGATGCTGAAGAAGAAAGAGCCTGAAAAGACTGAGGAAGGATGGGGAATGGGAAATACAGAGATGGCAGGAGTGGCTTTGAAGGAAATGTTGTGGAAGAAGTGAGTGACGGACTGGATAGGGGAAGAGGAAGGGGTGGAGGGGTCAGAGGAGGCTGAGGTACAGATAAGCCTCAAGTTGTATCAGTAATTGTAATCTGCAGGAACTGACATGGTTCTGCATGTAAAACCATTAGGCTGACTGTGTGCACAAAAGCTCGTTTACGGCGGCTGCAGTGGCAGATAGCGAGGTGAGACGAGCTAAAATGTAAGTCACACAGACCTTAAAAAAAAAAGGAAGAGGATAAAAAGTATTTTCTATTGGGATTAATTACATTAATAGTACAGCTGGGTATTTAAAAAAAAAAAAAAAAAAGTAGTTTTCCAAAACAAAACAAATATTTGAGAAGTGTTTGTAGTTTTTGACCGTATCACAATGGCGACCCAAGATCTCATATGTTTGTTTCATGGTATCGCTCTAAATTATTCCACCCTTTCAGATAAGGGAGCTGTCAGGTAAAAGTTAACCTTCTGGAATAGAGGAAGAGGAGCAGAAAGGAGGAGGAGGAGAAGGGGCCACTATGTTATTTTGTACCACTCCTACTACTTGTGTGGTTGCCTGGCTGTAATTATCAGTCAGATTATTATTGAGTGCTAATTTAATGGCTCGCCGGGAGCTATGTGTTAAATAAACACAGTGGGGACAGACTGTTGGTGCTATCAGATGGCAACACGGCACAAAAACTGCCCACAGGGGAAGAGTGAGATTCATGAGTTTATATTAATACGTGTCTGTCCCAGACATACTTGCATGCCAAAACACCAGTGTTTCATGCCCATGTGGTGTGTTGATGATCCATTGGACCGTTGACATTAATACACTGAGGCCTTCTTCATGTGTTTCCTCTGTACTGGATCAGGAAGTTGGCTCTCCATGGCTGATATTCCTGTGGCATCTACCCGGCAGACACACTGACTAACAGCTCGACCAGCTGCCATCTGTTGTCCTGTAAGCTTAACCCCAAAAACTGCAGCTTGGTTTGAGTCTTACTGAGCTGAGGCAGGGTTACTCTCTCTGGTCCTACAAGAACCACAGTTCAGTTTTTATTGCTGTTGTTAATTTTGGCACTGCCGGAGTATAAATGCAAAGTTTATTTGTTATACCATCATTATTTAAAATTGTTTTTTTTTTTGGTTTTTTTTTTCCGAAACAAAATGCATATTTATTTTTTCATCAAACAAAGCCAAATTTCAAAACCTGTTCATGCTAGTTATTACAGAACTCAAACCGGTAAATTGTGTTTGTTTCATGTTTTTGCTTTAGTACAGATTTGGTACGTTTACCAGTAACACTTACTAATTTGTTTTGCCCAAGCGGCAACCTCCGGCGGATAAAAGTGAAGCTTATGCAAAAGAGCATAAAACTGCAGTTCCCCCTTCATCCACCAGGGGCTGGCTCCAAAACAGAGCAAATCCCCATAGACTTGCATGTTAAAAAGGAAATAAACATTTTATAGCCTGGTTCAAAAATCCATTTTCGGTTTAATAGGTCAGGTTTACCTTCATGACAACTGTGGGGGGAGTGAATTTTTTTCTAACTCGCCCATTTAAAAGTTATTTAATCTCAAAGTTCAGCAAATTTAGGAGCGTGTCCTTTTGATTGACAGGTACCAATCTCTGGCTTCAAGTAAGAAGAATGTAGAACAACCGCGGTTTTTAGCTAGTTAACAATGTGACTTAGCTTTAGCCCGCTTACCTCCGTTAGCTGGTTAGCTCCCGTTATCTCAGGGTTAGCTCGATTAGCTTTTAGCTGCAGAAAGCTCGGAGTTTGCTCGATGTCAATCATCCGCCATGACTCTCACAGCTGCCCTCTCAGCTTCACCTCTTTGTCCATCTTTGTATTTTCCGGGCGAGACGACGCTGCCAACATGGCGACGGTAGGAACCGCCCACCGAGCTTCAATTCAGCTGTTCAGAAACCTATGGGTGACGTCACGGTGTTCCGTCCATCTCTTTATATACAGTCTGTGGTTTTGCCTAATCCATGGTTACGTGAAGTAGAAGTAATGAACAATGAAGCAGTTGGCAGGCAGGAAATGTCAACAGGGACCTAATGGTCAGGTTACAAAAAAACAACTGAAGACTGGAGTGAGAATTCAGGAAGGAGTCCTCATTCCTGGTCCTGGAGGACTTTCCAAGTGTCCCTGCTGTAAAACACATGACACAGACTCAGACAAGCTGTGCACATCTGCTAAATGCACATTGATTTGAATTAGGTATGTTGCAGTGGGGACACTTGGAAAGCTCGCAGGACACCGGCCCTCGAGGACCAGGATTGAGGATCGCTTGTCTGACAGATGAAATCTAGGTTAGAGGAAAAAAACATGATGAACAACAAACCTGTGAAAAAACAATGGAAACCTGGCGGGAGAGATGATGAGGGTTGAATGGGAAAAAATAGAAGTAGGTTTTCTTTTTTAATCAGAAACTGACTGAAGCAGGAGAGAAGTACAACAGAAATGCCACGGTGATGTTTGGATAAGTGCCATTTCATAACATTCATTCCCAAAGACAGAAATTTTTCCTATAAATCATGCAGTAGGAGTGTGTGTACTTCTAAAGTTTCTCTACGGGGTTCAGGTCTGGATTCTGGTGGCCTGTACCTCTGTGAAAATGTTTAATCTTGTATAATATGAAATAACACAGGGGGGGGGGACTAAGAACAAACATGTAGAATTTTAAGGCTTTGTCGGAGACAAAAACTTGTATTTCAAGCCATTTTTTTAAAAATAATTCTGATGGTGTTTTCACTGCACTGCTAATGAACTGGAGCAGATAGCACCTCAGTCAGGTTGCTCGGGTCGTACCAACACACAGCTGGCATTGTGACTTTTCAAAGGCTGCTGCCAACTGCTACAGAGAGGACAAAAACAAAGTGGCACTGTGACACTTCCCACTGACTTACTAATATCATTTAAAAAAACAAAAAAAACAAAACAGCCACCGTTTATTTTTCCTTTCCTTTTTTTTAAAATCATATCCTGATACTTTATTGAAGTTGTTGTAGTTGGGCCTATTTATTCAATTAGACTGTGTTGTCTTAAGTCAACAGTAGAACAACCAGTGTGTTCATGACAAAAGGCTGAACCTTGAATAATGATGAAAGGTTCTACATAAATGGATATTTATTCATTTTCATTTGTGTCTCAGTAAAACCTATCCAGAAAAAAAACAAGTTTAATGAGTGGAGTTGCTCATGCCTGGTACTATTTCAAACAATCAGTTCTTTGAGACTACAACATTGTCGAAATAATAAACTTTCTGTTGTGAATATATTCGATTAAGTACAAAGTCGTGCAACTCATAGTGAAGAGGATGTTGTTTCCATTTGCTTTTCAGCATTCATTTTCATCTAACATTAGACTAAATCTTCTTTTCTTTTGCCTCAATAGTTTTGTTGTTGATGATTAGCAGTTTTGGTCTCATTAAACTGTTCTAAGTTTATCATTTGATTGTGTTGATCTTAGCAGTTTGTTTGATTTGTGATTGCTTTTCCTCATAATATTGGATCTTATGAATAATCAGTCTTATTCGCAGTTCTTTAATGAACATCAGCCTTAGTGCGATTCAAGTAAACTAATAGAGTTTCCAGGTGTTCTTTGCAAGTCTCGTTCCAGACACCTTTATTCATTCGTCTTTCGTCTATGCCAAACATTAGACTTGTTGTTCAGTAATCCTTCATCGTTTTCGGCATATCTCTTTCTTGCTTTACTTTTTGTTTTTCACACTTGGCCACATTTATTTTTCTGTCTGCAGCTCCAGAGTAGATGCTTCACACCTCTAGCTGTGCGCTGAAATGTTTTATATGCAGACGATGCCTGCAGAAGGAAGAATATACAATGATACGCTTGTAAGCCAATCTCCTGTGTAGCTCATGGCTAGCAGCTGCCATATTCAATTATACACCTTGTTAATAACTGAAGTTACTTTTCTGCCCCGGCTTTAATTTCTTATACATTTTAGCTTCATCTAAACCAATTCTTTTTTCTTTTTGTCACCTTTTTTTCTTTTTAACCTTATGACATTTTGTTATTCATTTACCTGGAACAGAACTACTGAATGTGGTCCTATGGGGGCCACAATCCTGCGGGTTTTCAGCGTCTCCTGCTGCAACAGACCTGATTCAAATAAAATGGATCCAACAGTCTATTAGATCCAACAAAAGCTACAGTTCTGCACAATGATTCATTATTTTTAGTCATGTGTGTTGGAGCTGAGAGACAGTGAAAACCGGCAGGTCTTTGACCTACATGGGACTGTATTGAAGAGCCCTGAGCTTAAATGTTGTGCAGGAAAGCAAATTTTGTGCTCTGAGCTGACGGCTCTGTGTGCATGGTTAGTTGAGCAAAGCATGAACAAAGTTCTTGTTTAGTTGAGAGTTAAAGGAAATGCTTTTTCTGTTGTTCTTTCTGTTTTTCTGAAAGCACAGAGCTTAATTTGCTTGTTATTTTCCCATGTTTTACGACTGAACATCCCATCAAAATGATTTTCTTTTGTTCTTGGTTTAAGAAAACTAAGCAGATTATGAGTCTAATACCGTAATGGATTAAAAAATAAAAAGAGAGATTTTAAAAATGAACAGTTGCACAGTTTTATCGCTTATTTTAAGCTTAAAATTTAAATCATAAAGCAGGATGCTATCATGTGAGAACGTTTGGCTTTATTGTTTTTGAAGTGGCAAAATTGTCTTCAGTTTAGGGAATTAATGTTCCGCCTATGAATGCAAAATAATGAGTAGTTTACTTTTTTTTTGGCATAAATAATCTCAAAGCTATGATCTGTGCTAAAAGGACCAATTCAGTGCAAAGAATCTTTTCTCTCAGATATATTGATTAACTTTAAATGTATCCACATCTCATAAATCCATAAATCTTTAAATAAATGCTAACATTTGCTGATAATGAGATAAAAATGTTTGCATGTTAACATGCTCCTTCTGAGCATTTTAGAATATCTATGAATATTTTTTGATGTCATTAGTCTCAGTAAGACTCTGTTAATCAAAAAAAAAAAGGCCATGGTTTTTTTCTTTGTTTTTTTTAATTTTTTTTATTTTTTTATAAATATTCAGCAAACCAGCAAAATAAAAGCCATATTTTAAGCCTTTGCTTAAAATATGGCTTTCTTTTCTTATTTTGCAAAGGATCAATAAATAAGCAGAAATGTTGACTGCTGGTCAACCCTGTTAGCAAAGTCATGCTTTATAGAACCATAAAATTGTCTATTGTAACCTTTTTATAGAAGTATTTTGTATTCTTATCTGGGATTTCTGCTGTTCCAGTTCGGTCAGAATTACCTGAGATGGCAGAGAGAAGGAAGCTGCACACCAGCTGGCAGGGTGTACACTTTGTAATTTTAGTTGCTTCTTTTTAAGTTGCATGCAAACGATGTACGATGCTGTAATGAACTTGGTTGTGACAGGTTGGATATATTCAGACATATGCAGGATTGTGTCGGGCTGCAACCACACAGATTCAAGTTTATTTAATATATTTATTGATTATTTTTTCTCAAGATCTGAGAAGTTTTCTCCATCTTCTTCTGCAACACTGCGTGTTCCCCCACTAAGGGGCTAATAAAAACCCTTCTACTCAGAGAGTGTTTATTCTTATGTGAGTCGATATGTTTGCCTGTATGGTACCAACCTAAGAACTGAAGTCCCTCTGCTATGCTGTTTCCATGCTGCATCCATCTTTGTGAACTGCTGGTGTTAACTAGAGGAAACTTTCCATACAGTGGATTGAGGTTTCTTCCCCTGTGCATTTCATAAATAATGTTTTACTAATCCATCCTGCAAGATGATAAGGCTGTAACAGCAGTCGCTCTGCAGGATGATCAACTTACGTTTGTCTGTTTCTTTCAAATAATTATTTCACATTAGTCGTCTTTTATCTGGGACTTTGTCTTTCTAAAGAGCTTCAAAGGCAGGAAGCCTCAGTACAGAGAAACAAATTGACATTGATGGCTGTAAACAGATAATGTCAGGTCTTCCAACAGGAAGATGGACTACAGACGAGCATGTAAGCCCCAGCAATCCGCTGCATTTGTACCTTTGTGTGTTTGCATCGTGTGTAAAGTCATGCCTGGCTGGCTGTTATCTACCATGGACTCGCAGGTCCCTGGAGGGACACCAGAGGAGTCATCTGATTCACTCGCAGTTTCCTTGTGTGAATGCAAATTACTACCGAACCACTACCAAGAGACAAAGATAGGAAGGAAATGTTGTTTTTTTTCCCTTTAAATTAAATCCAGTTCTTTTTCTGCATAATCCCCGTCAAACAGATACTTGTCTAACATATAAACTGAGCACAGGAGCAGTTTGAGGTCCTCTTCACCGGCATTAACCGCCACCAGCTGCGTCTTTTCAACAAACACTGGAAGCATCTTTCTCCTCAGAAGCCCCCCCCCGCTCTTTCTCTCCTCAGTTAAGGTCTGTTTATGAAACACAGGCGATTTGGCTCTGATTTGATTTGGTGTTCAACGGCCCTGATAATTATGATGAATCTTCCACGCCTTGTATGTGCAGGCGCGCCTCACCTCGGTTCCTCTGCACTGCCGCTGCCGTGCTCTCGTGTCAGACCTGCGACACTTAAAGCTTTATAAATATTGACTGGCATTAATTTGCTCCGAGTGCCAGATGTGCAAGATTTCCTACATTAGAGCGCTTCAAATGGTGACAGCTTGTCAATCTCAGACATCCTGTTATTATATTTCTCTACAAATTGAGTTTTCCCAGTGTGACAAATACATCCATCTGTTGTCACATAAGCTTTATGAACTAAGCCTGCTCCAGAAGGCTCTTTACTAGCAGAATGAAGGAAGTTGGACGTATTTAATGCCTCCTTTTAATGTGATGGCAAAAAAGAAAGAGATAAAAAGCTTTTCGATTGGTTTTATTGTTGATTTGATATTTGGCTAGTAATCTGCAGTGCACACATTTTCCAATCAGCAAAACAAAAGCTGCAAATGTCTGTTATGTATAATTATCACCATTATTAGACACTAAAGATGCAGTGCAATCAGTTTAATTGCCCTTGTTTATAATCGGTGCTTTGCTTGCAGGTACATTAAGGAATACTTGGAACCCAAATTCTGAATTGAATAGTTTAGTTGAAAGAAAAAAAAAAGTCTTTGCAGTCTGTTTGCATCTGGGCGGGACACTGGACAGACGGAGAGCAGAGGAGAAATGCCACGTTGTCAAAATTCTAACTTGGATTGGAAAAGCTTAACTCTGCCTCTCTTTTAGTTAGTCTTGCTTTAGTACATTTAGGATGCATTCTGATGGAGACGCACGCAGCATGCATGTGTATTAATCGTTGTAAATGTGTGTTTTAACTCGTACAACCCAAACACAGTAATGAGTAATATGGTTTGGTTTCCCTTTTCTCTCCTTCAACCCTCTTCCTTCACCCCGTCTGCCTCTCCATGTCCTCTGCTCTCCTCCACTCTGTCATTTTTAGTCTGCAGATGAGATAGAAGAGATGGTAAGCTTTATTAGAACTTTTTCAAAGTCCTTCTCATGGTCATTTTTATCTTATTCTCTGCTGTCTACCTCACTTTGCTTCTCTTTGTCCTGCTAAACATGCTGGGGGGGGGTTTCTTCAAAAAGGAAAAAAAGGCTAAAGCTACTTTCTAGAAATGCTGATTAGTCGTCCTTAATTTCTGTTGAACTGAATTTCTTGACAATTGCAAAAGTTAAATATCCTTTAAATTGCTGTGTCCAGGGGGTAAAAATCCACTTAAAGACTGATTAGATTGAATTGAAAGCAAATGAAGCCCCCCCTCTTCCCTATTTCTTTTATGTATTCATATTCTTTCTACTCTTTTCTGTCTTCACCTCTTCTCTGGTAGCTGTGCACCTCATATCCTTCATCCATTCCTGCTTCATACCTGTTCCTAATGAGTTCCTCTTCATAATTCCTCCATGTATAATTTTTTTACACTTTATTTTTGTCTTGTACTTTTAAAGAGGTCCAGATCATTTTTTTCTCTGTGTGCCACAATTTATAGTAAAAATCTGCAGTCTCTTGTAGTTGATTTAGTTTGACACAACATTTAACATAATTAACTGATTAAACAAAATGGACGTATTTTAGACAATAAATTAAACAAAAGAGGTTTTCATGCATTTTTTTTCCCTTTTCCTGTCTTGACATTCTTCCTGTTTATTTTAAAGTATGTTTGCATGCTTATGCTTTCAACCTGTCACACACATGCGAATGTCATTGTCAGTGCAAGAGTGCTTGTGGTGTGTGTGTGTGCGTGTGTGCGTGCGTGCGTGCGTGCGTGCGTGTGTGGTATATTCTTGTACTATTGAATCCAAAGACTGAAACCACATTAAACATTTATTGTATTGCTACGCAGACCTAGACATGTGCAGAAAAAGAGGATTCAGCAACACTTTAAAACACAAATAATTTGTCATTTTTAATTCATACTATTAAGAAGGATGTAAGATTTTACTCTTTTCAAGGTCGTTACAATAGATGAAACATAAGTGTCAATAACGTACAGGTTTATATATTTTTGTTAAAGATACTGAGACGTCGGTCTCATCAGATTCCAGTTGAAGTGAGTAAAGCTGTTTCCAACCCAGTAATGGCATGGGCTTCCTCTTTCCAGCTTGACTTCATGGAATCAGTTCTGATAGAAGAACTATATAAAAATGTTAGATTTAATGTTTCAAGCTAAGCTGGATTTATGTTATTTCTACCAGGGTTTGTTGTAAGGCTGTTTTTCATGCAGCTCTACAACTGGATCAGTTTAATCCGTAGTAAGACCAGATAAACCAAAAGTGTTGAGAGTGTCAGAAGACACTAAAAATATATAAAGATTGCTTAGTGAGAAATAAATAAAGCATTTTATGTAAATACAGTTCTTTATTTAATACATGAATCTGTAAAGGTCCAGTTAAAGGATATAGTCTGCTTGTAGTGTGTAAGTTTCATGAATTCCAAACTTGGGTAGAATTTACAAGCATCTTGTGGATAATTCTTCATATTTTAGGACAATTAGCCTGATTTCATTTGTTATATGACAGATGACCTCACAATTCACAAACAATTAATGCATAAAAAATTATTTGAAATACATTTTTTACAAGTACAATTACTTTTGTTTTCATAAAAAGAATGACCATATTCATGCAATCCACATAAGGCAACAGTACAACACATTACCTTTAAACAAAGTGGCAAAGATGCAGTTTAAGACCCATAACTATCTATCAGCAGTCTGAGACCTGCAGATCTCAGTGTAGGTGTGCATGAACGTGTTCCCTGCAGGAAATAACTGTAATGTCAAGGTAAGAGGGAAATAAATGATGTTTTACACAGAGCTGCCAGGAAGGAGCTGTCCTGAGGTTGCCAAAATACCCAGAGGTTAAACAAGTTAAAGTTCTGCTTATTTTTTATATTAATGGATATGTGTAAGTCCAAAAGGATCATTTTTTCAGACTTGAACATGTAGAACTTGTCTAGTTGAGTGCTTTAAGCGAAAGCTTAATGGCTTTGTTGGGAAAAAACAAACTCCTGTATTCTTAAAAAGTCAAAGGAGCAACCTTCCCTATTAAAAAACAAAAAAACAGGAGTTAATTTCTATGTCAAGGTATTTTTTGGCAATTATCTACACAATAAGCTTAAAATTCTGATAAAGGTTTTGATAAGCTAATTACCAGATTGTCATCAATCTGGTAATTAGCTGGTCTGGTAATTAAATTTACTTTAAAAATGGCAAAAATTCAGGGTCTAGTGTTTTGCTGTAAATCCAGTGATGGCTGGGGTTATCTTTCAATTAGAAGATTGCACCGGAGACTCCTTTCTGGCGTGCCACAAAATGTTCATTTAGGGAAAAAGAGAGAGAAACTTACCATAGCATCATAAGAAATCTTACTCAATAATATTTTCTTAAAGTCTCATGTTTACCTGAAGTGATTCTGAATATATATCAACAAGAACAAAAATAAATGCTCATTCAGAAATATATAAAATCATTTTAATTGTAAGATTATTTACAAGTATTTAAATGAACACTTTACCAATAATCTAATTGACTAATCTGCCTTTTTTTTTTTTTGCAGGCCCAGCAGCTACAGAAGAAAGACTCGCAGCTGAAAGCACTGGACGCCTTCTACAAGGAGCAGTTGGCGCAGCTGGAGAAGAGGGTAAACCATTTACACAGGCCCATATGAACACAGAGACTGTCTAAGGCTTCATTCAGCCTCACAGAATAGCAGAATAAACTATAAATGCACATATGCACACTACAGGACTTGGACAGGTTGACCTTTGTCCCACGCCTTCATTCACACATTATAACAGAGAAATGTCAGTGTGAAACTGCATGAATGCAAGCTCAGCTATATTAGATAAAATGAAAAGTACACTAAAAACTTTTTTTTTTACCTTTTTCATTTTTTCAACCTTTCTGTTTTGCAAATGAAAGCCCAAATATTTTTGTTACATTATTTCTCTTGTTAATATTCTTCCAGTTCTGCATTCAAACTTGCAACAAATGCCATGAAAATGTTGCCATCCCTTCTCTAAACACATAGTAGGCCCTCTGACATCAGGAGAACCAAATGATGTAGAATTTTTTATTTATTTTGTCCTGCTATTCCTGTAGAACTATCCTAACATGTCGACGTGTACCTGGTTGTCGGCACATTTAGAATTTTTTTAAATTCTCTACATATTTTCTGTTTCCGGACAGCACAGGCTGACAAAGAACCTGCACCCTTCCCTTTGAAATGCGTGATGGAAATTGAAAACTTGTGGACTTCCCTTGTAAAGGTGGAATCATGAAGTCGGCATATGTGACCTAAAATCTCACATCAGACGTGAATAAAATTTGCCAAGATCACTGATTCAAGCCTGTACTGACTGAGAGCCTGGCTTTTGGACTTATAGCCCCTAACAGTCTAGTTTAGGAATCACCAGTCCTGGTCCTGGAGGACCGGTGTCCTGCAGGTTTTCCAAGTGTACTAGCTGCAACACGCCTGATTCAAATCAGTGTGTATTTAGTAGACATGAACAGAGCTTGTATGAGTCTGAGACAGGGGTTTTCCAGCAGGGTCACTTGGGAAAACCTGCAGGACGCTGGCCCCGAAGGACCAGGATTGGTGATCCCTGGTATGTGGTCCTTTTTTATTTTGATCTGAAGAAAACTAAATCCATTTCTTCCAGAAAAAAATCTGGAAGACTGGAATTGGCCTGATTACAATTCACATAGATGTGTGAAGGTTCAGTCCTGTTGTCCCTGAGCTCACAGAAGTTTGTTGCCTCTGGATTAATGTAACCTAAATCTTTTCGTTTCCTCAGGAACAAATATATTCTGCATCGTAGTGCTTGACTATTGTTTTCCCCAGTAAAACGCTGCCTGTGTGCCTATACAGTACAGATATTAATGGATTGTTGCTGATTAGTGCTGCTTGAGGGAATATGCATATTTGACGATACCTGGTGCCCATGCCTTTTTATGTGCTGAAACGTCACAATATTACTTGAATATTTTTATGATATTAAGAACTGTATGAGAAATAGGCACACCCCACCACCATATCTCTGGCAACCCTGTTTTATGACAGTTCATTGTTTTTTTATTTTGTTGACGAACTTTTGGATACTGCATGTTTGAATTACCATTTTCATTTTATTTTTATAGGTGTTTATTTATTTTTATTTGACTATTTTATTGTTATCATTGGGAAATCTGTTATAGTCACTTCCTAAATCAATACAAAATGTATATCAACTAAATTAAAGCCAGGTTATTCAGCAGATTGGGCTTCAAAGTACAGTATACACAAAAGTAAGCACTCCACTCAGTTTATCCAATGTGATTCCACAAGGAGCAAAGATTTAAGTATTCTGAGCATCTCCAGAGAGCCGTCACAAACCCATCCATTCCCTTTCATCTCCCGTTTGACATTTGCCAGGTAGAAAAGGTGTGGTGTTAAGTCTCAGCCTCACCAGGCGCCTCACAGAGGACCTTTCCACAGGCTCTCTGGGGAAGCTCTCTTCTATTTCTCTAAATAGAGAAGACCTTTACAGGACAGTATGTGTAAAATCTAAGTATTGTGTTCTGTTTACCATGGTTAATTCAAGCCTGGCCTGCCCAGGGAGTGACTGTCAACATGAGAGCCGCATGAGGCATTAGATTGCCATCACTGCAGAGTTACCATCCATGCCTTGATTGGATAGAGTTTACACTCATTCTGCCAGCTTTTTATTCCTCATCTCTGCTGTTTTGTTGCATTTAGTTAATCTTTTACTCTCTTTCTATTTTTATTGGAAGAAAGAATATCTCACTGAAAGTTTGGAGTAAACTTTCTCTTCCATTTAAAGGACTGAGTTTTGGCGTGTATAAAGGTTAAATGTAGTCTGCCACAGGATTAAATAAACTGACTGAATCACTGACTCAAGCAATAGTTTTCTTTTTATGAAGTTTGGGAATTTGAGAACTACCGAAGGCATGTCCAATCCGCCCAGCCTCTCTGCTGATGTGAAATTGTAAATGGACTGCACATAGTTGGATGTAACGCTTTTAATCTCAGTGACTTACAAAACACTTTACAGGCTTTACATTTTTTTTTGCACACTTGAGCAAATTGTTTACCTGACATTGGCAGAAACTTGCTCAAAGACATCTGAACAGAAGGAGCTGGAACTTAACTGTCAGCCTTGAAATTATTTAAAAAAAAAAAAAAAAAAAAAAAAAAAAAAAGTAAATAAAAGTCTGGCTATCTGGCTCAATCAGTCAGGCTATGTTCTTCTCCTCTTCTAAGTTCAAGAAAAGTTGGACAAATATAAACAGTAAAAATCTCTAAAGACTAAAATTTAGATTGAATATCTGATCTTGATGAATACAATTCACACATATTTAAGACACACGCATAGAGCTTAGTGTCAGATGAGTGTGTGTCTGCACGTGTCTCATTAGTAACAGGTTGTGTGCAGAGTGGGTAAATGGCTGGCAGGCTTGCATACAGGTGGCACAAGCTGTGTTTATTGTTGAGCTCAGGATGTTTGCAGACAGGCCTCTTTGTGTGGGTGGGTGTGTGTGTTAGACAGAATGATATGTATATACAGTATAATATATGTGTATTGGTAGAAAGAAAAACAAAACAAAACCAAATGTTCAGAAAGCATATGATCTGCGAACCGCAATACAATTCGGAACCAGAAGACCAAAGAGTCCTGCACAGGTCCAATTTTACCAGCCCGAATGATCGCAGATCCATTACAACGACCAAAGCCGACCCGTTGATATCTCCTACTGAAATCTGGACCTGGCCAGACCATGTATGTATGACCCTCGACCTGACCCGCACGTTAACGACTCAGCCATTGTAAATGCACCCTCCTTCAAGTATGACTTTTCTTTATTCTTTATTCAAAAAGATAACACAATAAATGGGTTAAGCAGAGCTTGAGCTTAGAAATATATATTTCCAATTTTAGTCAGTTTCATTATTTGAACAGTTACAACAATTAAACAACTAAAACAACCTAAAACAGTGTCCAAAACATGTCCAACACAAACATGCTGGAAAACAAGGAGCAAGGCTGAAAACCACTTCCTGTAACTCATTGCCAACCATGTGAAAGTGACATCATATGATTTATAGCAATATACACTGCTCAAAAAACAAAACAAAGGAACACTTAAACAACACAATGTAACTTGAGTCAACCACACTTCTGTGAAATCGACTGTCCACTTCGGAAGCAACACTGATTGACAATCAATTTCACATGCTGTTTTGCAAATGGAATAGATAACAGGTGGAAATTATCTGCAATTGGCAAGACACACCCGATAAAGGAGTGGTTCTGCAGGTGATGACCACAGACCACTTCTCAGTTCCGATGCTTTCTGACTGAAGTTTTGGTCACTTTTGAATGCTGGTGGTGCTTTCACTCAAGTGGTAGCATGAGACGGAGTCTACAATCCACACAAGTGGCTCAGGTAGTGCAGCTCATCCAAGATGGTACATCAATGCAAGCTGTGGGAAGAAGGTCTGCTGTGTCTGTCAGTGTAGTGTCCAGAGCATGGAGGCGCTACCAGGAGACACGCCACTACATCAGGAGACGTGGAGGAGACCGAGAGAGACAACAACCCAGCAGCAGGACCGCTACCTCCTCCTTTGTGCAAGGAGGAACAGGAGAAGCACTGCCAGAGCCCTACAAAATGAGCTCCAACGGGCCACAAATGTACATCAGTTATTGTCACATGTGACAGATGTGACAAGGTCTGGAGATGCTGTGGAGAATGCTCTGCTGCCTGCAACATCCTCCAGCATGACCGGTTTAGCACTGGGTCAGTAATGGTGTGGGGTGGCATTGCTTTGGAGGGCCACACAACCCTCTATGTGCCTGCCAGAGGAAGCCTGACTGCCATTAGGTACTGAGGTGAGATCCTCAGACCCCTTGTAAGACCATATACTGGTGCGATTGGCCCTGGGTTCCTCCTAATGCAAGACAATGCTAGACCTCATGTGGCTGGAGTGTGTCAGCAGTTCCTGCAACATGAAGGCATTGATGTTATGGAGTGGCCCGCCCGTTCCCCAGACCTGAATCCAAGTGAGCACATCTGGGACATCATGTCTCGCTCCATCCACCAGCACCAAGTTGCACTACAGATTGTCCAGGAGTTGGCAGATGCTTTAGTCCAGGTCTGGGAGGAGATCACTCAGGAGAACATCTGCCGCCTCATCAGGAGCATGCCCAGGCATTGTAGGGAGGCCATACAGGCCTCAGTTGGATCAGCCTGTAGTGTGTTTTTCCACTTCAATTTGGAGTATAACTCCAAATCCAGACCTCCATGGGTTGATACATTTGATTTCCATTGATAATTTTTATGTGAATTTGTTGTTAGCACATTCAACTATGGAAAGAACAAAGTATTTAATAAAAATATTTCATTTATTCTGATCTACAACATGTTACTTTAGTGTTTCCTTTATGTTTTGAGCAGTGTAATATTTGAAATATGAGAAATTAATGCTAATTCAGCATCTGTTTCCAGTGATAATTTCCTCAGGTTTTTTTGTTTTTATTTTCTGAATCAGACAGGGTGCACATCCAAAACCAGTTTGTTGATATCCAGTTGTTGCTGGATTGGGTTGAAGGCATTTTGCCAAAAACTAACCCCAGAATGCTACAGGCAAGCTACAGCCCGTTATGGTGCATAATACATGCTAGATTGCAATCAAAGTTTCAGTTTTAAGCTTGCAAACTTGAGTAGTATTGCTTTAAAAGTACAAATGAGACCAAGACTGATAATCATAAAAGTTATTCTTTAGATTAAAATTATTGATGCACACATACAAATAAGAGAATAAGTATGTGTTGACTCCATAAACACAGACATTCTGTATGCTTTGTATCCAGTCAAAAAGTACAGAAACCTGAATGTAAAAATATTAATTTCACACTATATTACTTTTATTATTCTGATCTTTTCTTTTCTGCGAAGTAATATTTGCAGTGTTAAGTAGCGAATGTTGACTAGTTATTTAGTGTTAAGATATCCTCCTTCAGCGATAACTCTGAGGCAAATCAATCTGGAATCCTTCCTCTGAGTTATTAAGAAAATGTATAGCAGGGTGGTCTGATGGAAATATTTACTCATTTTAAACAATGTTTTAATAACTGGGCCATGCATGGAAACCCGAATCTGGCCTAAGCAGTTCAAAGGTCCATTTATTGCTTTAATCTTTAGGAAAGTGTACTTGTCTTTCCATTTTTAATAATATGCCAATAGTAGCCAGTGGAAATGGTAGTGCGATTTATTTTACATCTAGACATGTTTTTATATCTGACTATTTCTTCCTCTGACTATATTCTTCTTCTTTCTCTGGTGGTCATGCTGCCTTTCTGACTCTAACACGCGTTGCTGTCATAATGGAGTATATTTTGATCCTGGTTGAAATAAAGCATACAGAAGAAGATAATAATCCCTCTCTAAGTCTGACAGGTGGCTTGACAGGCTGTCAGCAAGACTTGTATGTACTGCACCAGAAATATCTGCACACTAAACACACATACACTGCTTTACTCCATATCAAACTAGTGGCAGCACCTTTATTCCTGGCATAAGAAAAGAAGATTCACCCTCTTTCTCTTGGTAGGTTGTACTTGTCACTACGTTTAACAACTCATGAACTATCCAACAAACTATGTCTTTATTTACTTAACAAGATAGAAGCCAACATGCAGAACCATTGTGGTGCTTGCAACCATTGTGGTTCTGCATTTTGGTGGTGGCGGCCACTTCCTGAGCTGCCACCTGAAGATCCTGAAGCTATGTGGTCGGGGCTTTATGTCCATGGTAGGGTTACCCATGGCAAACAGGTGTCTACGGGAAGGACCAGACTCCATGATGATGACGACCATTGGCAGAAGTGTTCGCTTGCCCGGATGCGAGTCACCTTAACCCCCCCCCCCCCCCCCTGGAGCCATGGCCGGGAGTGGGGCACGACAGCAAGCATCTAGTGACCAGGCCTTCGCCCGTGGGGCCCGGTTGGGCTTAGCCCGTAAGGGTTACATGGGCTCCACCTCCCGTGGGCTCACCTTCTGCAGTAGGAGCCGCGGGGATTGGGTGTAATGTGAGCTGGGCAGCGGCAAGAGGTGAGGACCCTTGCGTTCTGACCCTCGGCTGCTGAAACTGGCTCTAGGGACATGGAACGTCTCCTCTCTGGCGGGGAAACATTCATCCATTCATCCAGCTCTATACCCTCTTTTGGGTCCTGAAGGGGGCATGGGAGTTTGCCCAACCAGTCTACATGTGCTTTGTGGACTTGGAGAAGGCATTCGACAGTGTCCCCCAGGAGCTCCTGTGGGGGGTACTCTGGGAGTATGGGGCACCCCACCCCCTTTGTATAAGCTGTCTGGTCCCTGTACGACAGGTGTCAGAGCTTGGTTCGCATTGCCAGCAGTAAGTTGGATTTGTTTCCTGCGAGGGTTGGACTCCGCCAAGGTTACCCTTTATCATCAAATCTGTTCATAACCTTTATGGACAGAATTTCTAGGCGCAGCCGAGGTGTTGAGGGGATCCAGTTTGGTGGTCTCAGGATTGGGTCTTTTTGCGGATGACGTGTTGGTGTCATCAGGCCATGATCTCCAGCTCTCGCTTGAGCGATTCATAGCAGAATGTGAAGTGGCTGGGATGAGAATCAGAACCTCCAAATCTGAGACCATGGTCCTCAGCCAGAATAGGCTGGATTTCATTCTCTGGATTGGGAGTGAGTTTCTGGCTCAAGTGGATGAGTTTAACTATCTCGGGGTCTTGTTCACCAGTAAGGGAAGGATAGAGCATAAGGTCGACAGGTGGATTTGTGCGGCGTCTGCAGTAATGCGAACTCTGCACCGATCTGTCGTGGTGAAGGAGGAGTTGAGCCAGAAGGCAAAACTCTCGATTTGGCGATCTATGCTCCTACCCTCACCTACGGTCATGAGCTGTGGGTCGTGACCAAAAGAACGAGATCTCGCATACAGGTGGCTGAAATGAGTTTTCTTTGCAGGGTGGCTGGGCATTACCTTAGAGATAGGGTGAGGAGCTCTGTCATCTGGGGCTCAGAGTAGAGTCGCTGCTCCTCCGCATCGAGAGAAGTCAGTTGAGGTGGCTCGGGCATCTGGAACTTAATGTCTCCTGGATGCCTCCCTGGGGAGGTGTTCCGGGTACGTCCCTGTGGGAGGAGACCCCGGGAAGACCAAGGACACGCTGGTGGGATTTATTTCTCTCCGCTGGCCTGGGAATGCCATGGGATCCCCCCCGCAGAGTTGGCAAATATGGCTGGGGAGAGGGAAGTCTGGGCTGCCCTGCTCAGGCTACTGCCCCCGCAATCCGACCCTGGATTAGCGGTGAAGAATGGATGGATGGACAGAACCATTGTTTGGTCAAACAATGGAGTCTAAAAATCTGACATTGCATCAGCTCAGCTTGGCAGCATTCAGCATAGTTTTGGATTAATTTTGGCTTGCTCTTTACAGTGTTGCTTCTTTTGTTAAGGTTTGCATGGCATTTCATTTGGCTTCATGTCTGAACTTGTACTGATTTCATTTTACCACCTTTTTTTTTTTTCTTTTTTTCTTTGTGAATTTGCTGCTGTGTTTTGGATCATCAGTCTGTTGCTTGGCTCAGTCACTTATTTCGAGTCATTCAAATACATTTGATTAGTAGCACTATGGTTTCTACTTACCTCCTTTATTTCCATGGAAACAGGAGTTTTTCCACACACCACATCTGCCTTTTGCCAAGCCTAGCTTTAAACTGATAAAGGGTGTTTATTTTTTATTTCACATGACTGAGGAAAACATATGTGTGCAAACACTGCTGGGTTTCAGTACGTTGAAAAAATTTACCATTGAGATCAAAATTTCCTCTACACTCAAGCCAACTTTACCATTATGATGATTAGAAACCTTGTTTATTCAATGGAATGTATGAATTGGTACAATGTTCACTACTACTTTGTTACTGTTAACAAATATATGACCCAAGCCAACAGCCTGAGTTACACCAGTCCATTGACACACACATCACCCACTGACAACATACTTTAAGTGTGTTTGCAGCAAGATAGATATTCTGATGTTTTGATCAGAATTAGTTGTTTTTTTTCTCCATCTTTTTCTAAGTACCATATTAAAACTCCACTTTTCTGCTGTGTTGCACTTTCTCATGGAAATGCATCCACTCTGGGGCTTATGTAAACCAAGTCAAAGTTTAACACTTTCATCCTGTGGAAAGCTATCTGCTCAGTATGCTGCACCTAGGGCTTCAGATCTGCTTATTAGTTTGGCTTGTTAGTAGTATTTCCAGCGAGGCTGCACCCATCTGGAGATGAAGATATGAGTTTCATAATAACTCACTGGTGCTAAACATTGCAGAGTTGTAGCATTCCTGTTGCCTCATTATTTTTTCTGGGCAAAGGAAGTGCTTTTGTGCTCTTCAACACCAGTAAATCAGAATTTGAAACTGCTTTTTAGCCAAGTGTGTTTACTCGTGCAAAGAATTTGTCTCACTTACCTACATGCAACAGGAAGTTTAATAAAGAGGTACCACTCGTTAAAGTAAGACTAAGTACAAATATGTAAGGTCTTTGTAAGAGGTATACCACTGACAGTATCGCCGGTTTATATATATATGTGTATATATATATATATATATATATATATATATATATATATATATATATTTATATATATATACACATAAATATACTCTTTCAACTGTGTAGTTTTAGATCCACTAAACATATTGCATATGTTTAGAAATATAGTATTTACAATATAATTTAGGATAGTTAATCTTTTATACTGTCTAGGTACTGTCTAGTTATAAGTAAACCAGAGCTGTACAGTGTCAAAAACGGAGATGCTTGCATAGAAGATAGCCAGAGGGGATGTGAAGCAGTCCCATCATGGGTTGGTTGATAGACTGTTGAATGTCCTCTGCAGAACTCCGGACTCTTTATTCTGGATAATGTGGCTCTTTTTTCCCCAACAAAGTCAGCTTCCCACTTCAGATCCTGAGAGACATGGTGGTGCACAGGAACTTGAAACTCCACAGCCACACTGCTATCTTGGTTGGCAAGTCGGGGAAGTTCAGGGATGTTCTTCTTGAATTCCATTGTCATCTCAGTTGTTTTGAGCATGTTAATTTCTGATTATTGTACCAACAGTCAGCTGCTTGACATCCATCATGTATGCAAACTTGTTTCCATCTTGTATGAGGCTAGCAACAGTGGTACCATCTGCAAACTTCAGGACCTTCAAATACTGGTGTGAGGAGTTGCAGTTGTTTGGATACAAAGAGAATAGTAATGGGAATAGCATCCAACCCTGGGGAGCACGGAAACTGATAGGGTCCTGGATGAAAGGTTGCCCACTTTCACAAGCTGTTTCTGTTTTATCATCAGGAAATTGGTGAACAAATGGCCGCTGGAAGTGAAGGAGTGCAGTCAGGGTCAGCAGTGCCTACCCAAGGCAGAAACATATAAATGGAAAAATTCTATTTTGATATTTATGATATATATTTTTCACTTTCTTTTATAATTAATATTATTTTTTATAGAATCTTTCAGATAATTTTCTATAGCATGTAGCACCTATTGATTTGAAACTTAGTGCCTTTCATAGCTAAATAAAAATGACTCAACAGCACCTCCTCCAGGCCAGGCAGAAAACCTGCACAACTCACCCTTGCACTGTACAATCAAGGCCATAAGCACAGTCCTGCACTGCATTGGACATTCATATTGTTGCAATGATGTATGTTCGCGAATACGTAGTCCATTCCCCCAGATAAAATCATTTACATAAAAAAGGCAGATCACAATGCAACCTTTTTACGTTACGGCACTATGCCAATGAGCTACGTACATTCCAAAGGATTAGTGAATTTATGCTCCGCTCTCAAAGTTGGTTGAGGTTCTCATTGGAGGGATGAGCCTGCTAGAGAGGTTTAGACTATTTTCAACATCTTTCTTTTGTGAAAAAACATTAACATACGCTTGTGCTTGTCTTGACATACGAAGTTAAATATTCCAGGACTGCTACTGTATTATTTAGCCATATACATGTATATATATATACATATATGTATATATATACATATATGTGTATATATATACATATATGTGTATATATATACATATACGTGTATATATATGTATATATATATATATATATATATATATATATATATATATATATATACATGTGTATATATATATATATATATATATATATATATATATATATATATACATGTATATATATATATATATATATATATATATATATATACATGTATATATATATATATGTATGTATATATACATATACATGTATATATATACATATACATGTATATATATACATATACATGTATATATATACATATATGTATGTATATATATACATATATGTATGTATATATATACATATATGTATGTATATATATACATATATGTATGTATATATATACATATATGTATGTATATATATACATATATGTATGTATATATATATATATATGTATGTATATATATATATATATATATATATATATATATATATATATACATGTATATGTATATATATATATACATGTATATGTATATATATATACATGTATATGTATATATATATATACATGTATATGTATATATATATATATACATGTATATGTATATATATATATATACATGTATATGTATATATATATATATATACATGTATATGTATATATATATATATATATAATGTGTGTATATATATATATATATATATATATAATGTGTGTATATATATATATATATATAATGTGTGTATATATATATTTATATATATAATGTGTGTATATATATATATATATATATAATGTGTGTATATATATATATATATATATAAAATGTGTGTATATATATATATATATATATAATGTGTGTATATATATATATATATATATAATGTGTGTATATATATATATATATATATATAATGTGTGTATATATATATATATATATGTGTGTATATATATATATGTATATGTATACATATATACATATACATATATACACACATATTTTCACTTTGACAGAGAGCTCTGTGTGAGCCCACACGTGTGTATGTTACATACATATATATATATATGTATATACATATATACATATATATATATGTATATACATATATACATATATATATATGTATATACATATATACATGTATATACATGTGTGTATATATATATATATATATATATATATATATATATATATATATATATATATACATATATACATATATATACATGTATGTATATGTATATATATGTATATATATATATATATATATATATATATATATATACATGTTCTTCTGTGAATGCTGTAGTCATGCTCAAGTTCAGGGTTAGAGGAAGTGGGAGTGTGTGTGGGTTAGAATAGTGCTTCTTTTTCACTTTTTCATGTGAGGGAGAGAGGTATAGAAAAACAGAAGCATGAAAGAAGTGTGCAAGTTTATTTTCTGCCCACCTGTAGACCATTTTGTGTTATTTTTAGTGTACTGGTGTGTTCCTTTATAATAAAGTTTGTAAGTGTTACTTTGGTGTAAAAAACAAAAAACAAAAAAACAAAAAACCTGATGAATGCATTGCTTTGATCCATTGTCTATGTGAGAGGCTCTGTATTGGTCTTCAGTAATAACATTTTTTAAAAAGTGGTGTCCCAATGAGCTCATATGAAAAGAAATAAACAGGGTAAATAAATATGCTTGATTTCTTTGAAGGTGGCAAATGAAGATGCACTATTTTGAGGAAATGAATTCCTGTAGGAGGTACAGGTTGGTTGTAAACATGCAAGTAGAGCACAGGAAAATGGTAGCAGTCACTCAGTGGGAGAGCAGAAATTTGTTTGACGTTTGACGACTGATGAATGTAAAGTACAGCTGCTGCCACCTTTTCACATCTCAAAGGCTTCTTGACTATCTGCATCTGCTTCGTTATTCATGGTTGCATGCAAATGGGATAACGTTTTGCAATTTTAGATTGCCATCTTAAATAAAAACCGCAAGCCATTACTCGCGCTCTTTATTCCAAACTAGATATCCAGCAGGTATCCATCCTCTCAAAATGTCAACAACTCTATGCCTGTCGACTACCCCAGGATTTAGGTGGAAAACATCAGGAAATCAGAGAAATGTCAGGATCTGTAGTGCTGCTGTGATGTTGAAGCCACCTACCCTGTTTGAGGACTAGACTGGAATAGCATAGGAAAGAAAACAAGATTATAGGAGCTGAAAGAGTGAGAGGGTAGCGAGTTAGCGAACATAATGAGCAGGCAGTAAAAAGGTAAGAGGCAATTAGGAGGCTGCAGGTGGCTTATTGGTTGTTGTCGATGCGTGCACTACTGGCTGACAGGTTTTAACTCATTCAAAAGCTGTCACTCAGTTGTGTATGTTTTGTTGAATATAGGTGTGTTTTTTTTTAATCTGTTTTACCAAGACAATTGTACAGTTATGCCAGGGAAGCTGACACAGCTTGAAAAGGAAAGTAAGTTCAAAGATGAGACCGACTGTAGGAGCAGAGAAGCAAAAAGTAACTGTGGGGGTGGAGAGAGAAAAACTTGGATGTTCTGAAAGCCTCTCTCTCCTGTTCATACCATGCCTTTATTGGGATGTTTCACAAAAAAAGGGATTCTGTTGGCCTCTTCGATCCATGTTGTTCAGCTTGCACTTGGGCAGGTTTTCAGTTAAGTGTTAATCAGTCAGGATCAAAATGATTTTTACTAAATCTGAAACCACGATTCTCAACCAGAAGGGAAGGAATGCTTCATCCAGGTCCATCCAGAATGAGTACCTGTCTCGAGTGGAAGAGTTCAAGTACCTTGGGGTCTTGTTCACAAGAGATGACAAATCAGAGCAGGAGATGGACAGAGGGATTGCTGCTTTGTCTGCAGCAATAATGCTGTTGCTCTGGTTGTTGCGAATAAAGGAGCTGAACTGAAATGTATACTCACACATGGCAACGGCTGGAATAAATTTCTTTCAAAGAGTGGTTGGGCTCAGCTTGAACATTTAGGCATGAACCAGGAGTGAAACTGCTGCTCTTCGGCATTGAAGGACATCTGACTGGGATGCATCCTGGTTGGCTCCCATTGGAGGTCTTTGCAGCATGCCCACCTGGATTAAGGACCCCGGGAGACCTAAGGCCCATGGGGAGATTATATATCCCTCTTGGCATGGTAAAGCCTCCGTGCCTCCAAGGAAGAGCAGGAGAGTGTTGCAGGGAGGAGAGGTGTCTGAGCAGGAAATAATGAATGGCTAGACATGGAAATGAACTGCATACTGTATTAAAGATGAAGATCTGTGTTAAAATGATCACAAAAGCTGTACAAGTCGGGCAGTTACTTTGTTGATTACTCATTACTTTTAACAATTCAAACAGCTTTGCATTGTAGTTCATCAGCAGACCAAAAGCACCAGTTGTTTCATAGCTTCTTATTTTCTTTTTGTCTTGATTAACTGCATTAATTGTGACCCTCGCTCGAACTGTAAGGATTTCTGGGTTGATTTAAGCTGCTTCATTTTTCCTGATTTATTTGGGAGAAATCTGATGCAAGATCAAAGGAGAAGCTGAAGTCTGGCAGAGAATTTTAAATAATTCATATGTTGTACAAAACTCATCGGGACTGTTACATAACCAAACATAAGTTTGATATTTAAAAATCTGATTTGGGAATCATCGTTACTGTTTGTAAATGTAAACCAGTTCAATCAGCTAGAGACTGCGCATTGATCAGGAGTTACTGTGGTCAAGTGAGCATAGAAAAGAATGGAGAGAGAGAGATGACATACAAAAACATGTATTAGAGGAATGACACAAAAATTTCTGATTTATTTTCCAGTAATTCTACAGAGAAGAGTGCAGGACAATAGTAGTCAGTAGTAGTAAACAGACTGTTAGTCTTGTATGTTATACATTTAAGTAGAAAGCGTAGAATAGCAGAATATCAAATCTTGAAACTAAGACATTCTAAAAGTGTTTCTAAAGAATATTAGAACAAGCCTACAACTTTCTAACATTTTTTTAATCCTCATGGCTGTTCAAAGCAGTAGGATGAATATGTTACAACATGTACTCGCTTCAGACCACTTTGCCATTTGGTATTGTTGTTCACTGTATTTATGATGCAATAACACAATTTCAATGCCACTGGCCTGCTACAAAACAACCACACACAGTTTTACATACTTCACATGACTATTACATGACTGTTTTTTTTTTATAATGTGGGAGATCTGTGTGTGTCTTCAAATGTTATAATTAAATTCAACCTGTCTAAGAAGGGATATATGGCCCAAAACAGAAGATGACATGAAGAGATTCATATTAATTGTACTCCCATGATGGATCCCTTTGCATATGTTAGACCAGGGGTGCCCAAGTCCGGTCCTCGAGATCGACCATCCTGCTGTTTTTAGGTGCAACCCTTCTCCAACACACCTGAATCAAATAAGTGGCTCGTTAGCAGACCTCTGCAGAGCTGAATGACATGCAGAAGAGGATCCCGGTATTTGACTCTGCTGTGCTGGACAGGGGTTGCATCTAAAGTTTGCAGGATGGTAGATCTTGAGGACTGGACTTGGGCACCTCGGTGTTAGACTCTTTCTTTCAAGTAGTGAGACCAAATGATCTAGGCTTTCGACTTTTGACGAAAGATAAGTTTAATGCATTATTTAAAAACTTGGTCAGGTTTAATTTTTTGGCGTGTAATAAAGCTGGATGGTAGCATAACTTGTTTTGTGAAAGTTACGGCATGAGCCAACTTGCCATTGCCATCATGTTTTTAATAGCAGGCTTTTAAGAGCAGGCTCAAGACTCACCTTTTTAGTTTGGCCTTTATTTGATTTTTTTATTAAGTTTTAATTGGTTAATTTACTCCGTTTTTATTTTCTTTTAATCAATTATTTTTATTCCATTTTTATATTTGTTTGTGTATATCTGCATGTATATATGTGTATGTATGTATGTGTGTGTGTGTATATATATATATATATATATATATATATATATATATATATATATATATATATATATATATATTAGGTTTTTATTTAGTGTCTTAATACATTTTATATGTTTTAAATGGTGCAAAGGGCTCCTCGAATGGGGTTTCCATGACTAGTCTGTCTGCCCTTAGCTCTCTCGTTTAGATGTATCTAAAAAAGGGGGGTTTGAGGTATCTTTTTCTATAATGTCTGTCTGTGTGTTTCCTTTATGTCTGATTTTAAACTGTAAAGCCCTTTGAGTTACATATTTTATGTTGGAAAAGCGCTTCATAAATAAAGTTTGATTTGATTGAGGCTACACATTTGCCACTTGCCTGCTCAGCATTACTTAGCTACATTTGAAACTCCATCCTTGGCATGTCCTTATTTGTGTCTGCTGTTTAATGGTTGAAATAATAAATTGGTCAGGTTGATCATGAGTAGAGTTATTTTTTTTTTCTCTTTTAATTTTCCCCATAAGCTATTATTTTGTTTATGAATTGGCTTGTATGAACACTGTCATTATAAATTCATGATCCCCCTGTCCCTCCACTGCTGTCTCTGCTGCCTACCATCCCAGTTCCAAAAAACTTAGGGGAAACACTGTTATGGGTAAATATGTGGAGAAACACCCAATACTGTAAAGCCCAGGCTTGAAGGATCAGCAGAGAAGGAGTTGCTTGTTTTTATCATAATACTGCATTCCTGAGTTTCGGCCCTCTGGAGACAAGCTGGGAAGGAAGAAAATCATGATTTCCTGAAAAATTTATGAGTAAGCTCTTCTCTGCTGTGCTTTACTTTTATTAAAAGAGGTTAGATTCACTTAACCTTCTCATGATGAATATACAAGTCTACAACTTTCCCTCATCTTTTAAGTTTTACTATGAAGCAATGCTGATGAATTTAAATTACATTCAAGAGTCTGAGTTGTGACTTTGAACTAACTGGAGGCTCAAAGTGAACGAGAGACTGGGATGTGAGGAAGAAAGATGTCATGAATGACAGAGGGAAAGTTCTTGATAGAAATGAGGTTTTCAAAAGTTAAATATAATTTATGAAAATATGTTGGTTTTTTTTTTGAGAAGAGACTTTGAGGGTTGCTGCTTGTGTACTGGATTTAGTAGTTAAAATGTTTTACATACCCCCATTTTAACTTACTAGTTTTGAGTGTTTTGATTAGTTATTTACTGAGACATGTTTAGGTTTAAATACTAGAAACAGGCTGAAATGGTTTTTACAAAAAAACCCTGAAATCTCCAATATTATCTCCATACCGATATGGTCAAAGCAGTAGGATGAATATGTTGCAACATGTACTCACTTCAGACCACTTTGCCATTTTGCACTTCTGTTTCCTGTATTATGATGCTATAAGACCATTTGAATGCCACCAGGCTACTACAAAACAACTATACACATTTTTACAAAATTACATGGCGGGTTTTTTTTTTTTTTTATCTGGGAGATCTGTGTGTATTTCTACTGATAAAGTTGGCATGCTGATATGAAAATGTAATATTGGAAGTGATTGGTATCTTGGATTTTCCCTGAAAAAGTTTTTACTTTTTTAATGGCACAACTTTTACATGTTATATCAAAATTTTTAACTAAGTCTCCTCTAACTCAAAATGACAAAATATAAGAAATTTCATGTATTATTTTCCAGATAAGATTTGTTTGTTTGCCAAAACTCACAAAACAAAAAATATTGGTAGCGGTTGATATAATTTGAAAACAAGAGTCAGACAAAATCGATACATTAGATATTGGTAAAAAGCCAGTATTGAATATCCATAATAATAACTAAATGATAATTAGTCATTTTTGTGTCTTCTTGTGTTGTTTCTTATTAGAATTGGGAAAGATTTGAGGAGAGCAAAGAAGAATTCCACCAAGCTGCCTCCAAGACTGAAGCCAACATCAGGTGAGACTTGATATTTTAATTCTAACCTTGACCTCCAAACTTGATCTAAACAGTTTTTAAGGGTTCATTCGCATCAGGATAGTCAGCTAGATTCAGCCCGAATGGGAACTCACTTCAGTTGGAGGGTGGTGTTATTCATGCTTACCAAGATTATGTTCAAACTGCATTGCACCAAACCATTAGAATAATAATATTTCCCCAATAATAATATATACCCATTCTCACCAAAGGTGGCGCTGCACTAGTATTTTGCAAAAGAGGGAACGAGACCCGCATGAAGCAGAAAATTCTGTTTTCTCCTCTTGCAAGCTAAACATGGAGCACAAAACTCTTGCTGTTTTGGGTTTTTTATTTTGTCTTATGCAAGTATACTTCAGAAATACACTGCAACAATGGCCGCAGTATGAACAACAGATGAGGGAGATGACTATTAACGCAATCGCTATGTATTTACCCACAATGCAACACTACACCAAATGTAGGAAGTGAGTTTTTATTGTTGTACACTTCTTGTATTTGGTCCTCTTGTAACAGACAGAGACCTGCAACTATAGGCGCACCGAGTATGCTTCTTTGGTCCAAATCAGGATTAATTTGTCACATTTCCCAAAATGAAGCGGACTATCCGAGCAAGCGGACTCAGATTCGAATCAAAAAGGCTGATGTGAATGTGCCCAAAACATGTGCCAGAGAGTCAGCAACACCTTTTAATGCCCACACATTCTTACTAAGTTTCTTCTTAAACATATCCTTGCAATACCCTGACAAATCCATTTCCACACACATTTCCACATAAGCACATCCCCCCAATCACAAACCAATTTGAAGCAGCACAGGTAAGGAGCCATACCTTGGAGCCTCTGGTACACTCTCGCCAGTTCACGCATACACAACTGCATCCACATAGCAGACTAATAACATACAGTGGTAATATTTTATTTCTTTCTTTCTGCCTAGTTAGATGCAAACGTTCTCCAGAGCAAACTTACTTATACGATAAATGTTTTAATTGGCTGCTTTAATTTAGCTGAATTCAACAATGGCCCATTTCCCTATCCTCACTTCACACTGTAGACTTGTGATGAGCCACAGCCGGAGAAAGATAGCTAATTATCGCCGCCACAGACTGTTACACACAGATGTAATTGGCATTAGAGACAAGACCTTGTCTTGCTGTGAAATTACAAGTCTTAAGAAAAACTAACTAAAAGATGCAGGTGTTTATGAATGTAGACAAAATAAGTCTTTTTACCCCTGACGGCAGGCTTTTTCCAAGCCAAATTACATATATTTTTATGTGGAAGTTTGCATTTTTTAATGTTGGATTTTTAACTTGTTTAATTTTTACATAATAAGCTCTTTTTTATTTCTCCAGCTTGGATCTTCTCAATATTATTTTTGTACATGTTTTTATCTTTTAAGACTCAACCCATAAAATATTTGTAAGAAAAGTCTTTTTTTTAAATGAAGTTATTTGTCCCATCAAAAATTGTCAAAAAAAAAGTCATTAAACTTTTTGGGATATTTACCATTTATGACCATGTGATATGGCAACATTTATACAGTTCTGTCTTCCATTTTCTGGTGTCCATTAAGGGGCAGAAGACAAGAATCGGATTGTGTTCAACAGGATTTTAAGCAAAGTTTTAGCGATAAAGTTATGACAAATGTCTCAGAAACTGTACGTATCAGGCATGTCATGATGTTTAAAGTGCAACACTTATACTTCAGAGTCATGGAAACTAGACAGTTGTTTTCCTTGAAGTCCACATTTCCTGGCTTTATTTTAAAGTGTAACCTAAAGCTAATGGCTAACTAGCTAGAACAGGCTAACCCGAGTTAGGCTAACCACCTAGAACAATTTGCTTTAAAAATCTATCAAGTGTTAGTCCACTTTTTTTTCTTTATTTTAGGTTTGATCGGACTTGATAATGAT